>NW_028234431.1:12355905-12363405 GCF_977035675.1 Penaeus japonicus
AAAATATCTCAAAAGCTTTTCTTCAAATTTAGTGAAAATAACAGCTGTAATTATTTGAGGGTAATTTGTCACATGTAACGAATTCACCACAATTTAAAAATATATTAGCAATATGAAACCCGGGGACGTGGACGTGGACGTGGACGTGGACGGGGACGTGGACGGGGACGGGGACGGGGACGGGGACGGGGACGGGGACGGGGACGGGGACGGGGACGGGGACGGGGACGGGGACGGGGACGGGGACGGGGACGGGGACGGGGACGGGGACGGGGACGGGGACGGGGACGTGGACGGGGACGGGGACGGGGACGGGGACGGGGACGGGGACGGGGACGGGGACGGGGACGGGGACGGGACGGGGACGGGGACGGGGACGGGGACGGGGACGGGGACGAGACGGGGACGGGGACGGGGACGGGGACGGGGACGGGGACGGGGACGGGGACGGGGACGGGGACGGGGACGGGGACGGGGACGGGGGAGGGGACGGGGACGGGGACGGGGACGGGGACGGGGACGGGGACGGGGACGGGGACGGGGACGGGGACGGGGACGGGGACGGGGACGGGGACGGGGACGGGGACGGGGACGGGGACGGGGACGGGGACGGGGACGGGTTGATCATGCATTGTATAATTACTTTTGCATACAATATTTTCTTTTCTTTCATACTTAATAAGAGTCACTGGGAATTAATACAATACTTAAAGTAAATACTATTTATTATATATAATAGATTTAATTTCTATCGTAATACCAGCAGGTATGTAAAAGCACAAACTCTGAGAAATAATATAAGATTGACAATGAGTTCTACAATGTGATCACTGTAACAAGGCAAAATATAACACACTGCACTTTGTTTGTGTGAAGTTAGTAAACTAGTTTATAAATATTGTGCAAATGTTATATAGTTTCATGAGACATATATTTTATCACAATATGTGTTCAAGTTTGCAAGATAGAAGTCTGGAAAACAGGTGATATATATTTAATAAAATTATATCTCATTAGACAATGATAATAGAAGACATTAGTATATATGATTCCTATATTTGCATAGAAATTAAATAATATTTCAGTTTTTTCTTTTTTTCAAATAAAAAGAATCCTTTTTTGTTTCTTTAATCATTAAGCTTTAAAAAAATATATTCAATACATTTTATCAAGTTCTTTATCCTTTGGCTATCCCATGATCCACGGAGAGAAAAATCTACTGTTATGAATATACACTGTCAAGGCCCACTGAGAGTTCACAGGTGCTCATACTTTACCATCTAACAAAGGTAATAATAATAAGCATGAAATAAAAATGGCACTTTTGAATAAGGCCTATACAGCCTTTATTTAACAATGCAATCCACAAACTGCAAAAAAAACAGCAATTAGATATTTTCATTGTAATAGATTCTAAAATTAATATAATGTAGCTAAAATCACACAAGGAAATCTCATATCTGAGTAGGACTTAACGTGCCACACAGTGTCTGCTCTGCAACATGCAAAAATAGGAACATCTTCACATGATGGTGCCATTCTGCACTACATCTTGCAGTAACTTGTTATAATCTTGGACAAGTTTCATAGCCTGGTTCTGAAGAGGCAAGAAATTAGACTCTGCTCTTCTCTGTGCAACAAATTCCTGGAGAGTGAAATTGGACTGTTCCAAATGTGCCCATTTCTTCTCAAGATTTGTTAGTTGAGTGTAGGTTTCATTTTCGTTTAGTTGTTTCTGGAATAAAGTCAAAATCACCAATGTTTACTTTTAAAATTTTACTCTATGAGTAAATGTAAATATTGTCTCTTGAATAAAAAATACTTATAATTAGTACAAAATTAACAAGAAGGAATATAATAGCAAATTTTGCAAAAGCAATGAGCAGTGTATAAAAACCTCTCCTGGCATATACCTGCAAGAGTGACACATACCTTCAGTGACTTGACTGTGCTCTCGATCTCTTGGAGATTCTGGGTCACTGCTCCCTTTCTTTCGTCCAGTTGTTCTTTCTCTTCGGCTAAGTTTCTTCGCTTCTCCTCGGCTCTTGTCCTGAGGCCATCCAGGTCAGAGAACTCAACCATCTCCTTTTCCATCTTGACTAATTTTTCCTTCAGTTCTACCATCTCCTTTTGAATCTTTAGTTCCAATGCCTCAATCTTTAAAGAAAATTGTGAGTAATCATGCAATTACGTAGTTTTAATAGAGCATTACAAACACCTAACTATAATTAACATATACTACATTCTTATAACATATGTCCTTTACCAAAAGCACAATTCAATAATACAGAAACCAAAACATACTTTTTGAAGATTGGATTGCAAATTCAAGTGTTCCTGCTTCAGCCCTTGCTCTGTGTATTTGGACTTCTCTAACTCTCCCTCCTTGAATGCCAGGTCAGACTGCATCACATCAAAGTCACGTGTACTGCAATTTTACAGAGGAAAGGTTATGTTGTAAATAGTATACAGCCATGTTCTTATAATAGAAGATAAACCATATGGTGCTAGAATGGAGAAAAATGCCATAAAATAACATTAAAATAAATTAAAATATAACATTTCATTGACTGCTCTGAGATAGACTATAAAAATCTACTCCAAATTTTGGAATGAATAAGGGATAGAAACTGCAACACACACGTTCAAATTAAACTTGTATCTGAATGATATATTTCAGAACTGCTCATGCTTGTTGATGACAGATTAGCAGCAGGAATTAGAGCCAAAACTGTGGATAAGAGAGAAAAAAAAAAAATTCTAGAAAAATTTACAAATATTTTACCTAGGAAGGTGATTGAAATGGGCCAGATTGCGGGACAGTTTTTCAAGTAACACAACGTTGTTTTTCTCCAGAGTTTCCAATCGCTGTACTTCATCCTGTTTATTCTTATCGAAGGTGGCCAAAAACTGTTCCATTGTTTCCTCACGTTTCCTCAGTTCCCTGTATTTCTGACTTCTCTCACTCTGGTTTTCTTCTAAATCCTGTGGAGGGAATTATTAGAAACAAATATCTTACAATACTCAAGTCTTTAAATTTAATCTCAAAACCCTTCACTCCTAATACCTAAACCAGTCTAAACAAACAGTGAACCCTAAATTGACTGATTTATTTTGATCTGAACCTTAAACCCTGCAAAACCATAACATTGCATTTTTCAACAATATTTCTCAAACTTCAGTTTCATCAAATAATTATTGGCCTTACCTGATCCAACTGCTGAAGTTCTTCCTGGACTCTGTGTATGTGATCCTGGACCTCTCCGATTTGACGTTCCATTGTTGCAATTTCTGTATTGTCTTCTTTAACCTGAACATTGACATGGGACCATTACAATTATGCTGATCAAAGCAGCATCAATTATGTACTCACAAGTATCACACTGTTAGCAATCATTTCTTTTGGCAATGATTTCTGCATATATTAAGCATATATCAAAAATAGCTTTTGTATCCCATTAAAGAATACTTATATTTTTCTGCCAAACCCATAGATATCTAATATTTCTCATGTACTTGTCATAAAAATTCTTGCAGTGTTTATAACCAAAGCTAAAGTACTTGTAATGCAGTATCATATGTAACAAAGCAAAAGACCTGATGGCACAGCTGTTACATATGATGGTTACCTGAAGCAAGAGCCTCTCTCTCTCTTCTTTGGGTGTTCCTCTTTTTTGATTTTCATTGATAATTTCAGCTTTTTTCTCCTCTAGGTCCTGAAGCTTCTCATACAAGCCAACAGCTTCTTGCTTCACCTGTGTGGAAATGAAATGCCCAATTATAAAATATTCACATTTGATGTAGTATCTAATATCAGTTGAGACAAATTTTAACTATTTTGAACACATTTCCAAGCGAGCTAATGAGAAGAATATTTGCATAATAAGGTTTATAATAAAGATAATTGAAAATAAAAACCAAAATTGCTCAATAAAATCAGCTTTGAGTATGCTGTTTATCTGCATGAATTAAAAGCAGGCAGGAAGATACAAGAACACTCTCAAATGGAAATAGTGAACTAAAACAAGCAAGTAAATTACAAATCTATTTGTTACATTACAATTCTGTACCAATGTATTAATCTTAAAAAATGAATATTGCATAAAAATTAAATGAACTGACTGGCCACCCTTGAACTAATATTACATATCCATACCCTTAGCATTAACCTCTGTGGACACTATAAGGTAGTGTCACTTACTACTGCTATAATTAAATGATATCTGATGGAAAAAAATCTTTAGGATTAAAAACCTAATTCTAAATACCAAAAGAGACTTTCATTTACTTACAGCAACTATAGTCCATTTAGTATACAAAAATATTGGGACAATAATTCTTAAAAGGATTGTTGGATTGGGTTTATACTTGGCACAGACTATAGCACATCAATCTTTGGTCTAAAACAAATTTCAGTACAACAGTTCTACAAACCTTTGACAAAGCTAGCTCGTCCTCAAGAGCAGCTTTTCTGTTGTCAAGGGCATCCAACTCGAGCTGCATCTGGTCGAGGTGTTGCAGGAGGGTGGTGTTGGTCTGCCTCAGTTCAAAGTATTTTTGTCGTAGGTTTGGTTGCATCGCCTCCAAAAGACTCTCACCCATGTGCCTTTCCTGTAAAGTTATAGTGGATGATTTGAAAACTATTATGAGAGATTCTGTAAAACTGCTTTAAGAAATGACAGTATCTTATCATATTTTCACTTATGTGGATAATTTGCTGTCAAAATATCTGTTCCATTTCTGTACCAAATTACAAAACTTATGCTCATACAATTTCCAGCCCATATCCAGTAAATCAGAACTGAATGGCCCTCTAGGTTCACACAGATTAACCCTCTCTGGACGGGTGGTACAGTACTGTACCGCTCATTCAAAAGCCCAGTGGCCGGGCGGCACAGTATTGTGCCAGCCATTTAATTGATTTAGGCCTAATAATTCGAACGCCCCGGCATTGGGACATTCAAGGCTGGAATGCCCCAGTCGTAAGTGGGTTAAAGCAAAACAAATTTCTCAAAGCCATACCTCTTCAATATCGACTTCCAGCTGCCTCATCATGGACTCAAGATCCTGCTTATGTGAGAAAAGAGAGTCAAGTTTGTCTCCTTCCTCCTTATTGGTATCCTTCAGGGCTTTGATCTCCTCCTCAATCTCAATCTGTTCAGTGTCCGTGTTTAAAAGGTCCACCAGCAGGTTGTAATCTCCCAAAGTACCCTGGAGCTCTGAAAAGCATTAGTTATACTTATTAGACAATGAAGTAACCAAAATATGGATTCAGAATTCATAATGTACCTAGAGGGAATCACTAGTCCTATAATTTAGTGAGAGAGGACAGATTTCATAAATAATGAATTGGAATTTGCCTTGACCAACAACATCTCCAAGCCAGTGTTTTAGCTGAAGGTTAGAGGTAAACCAGGACAATCCAGTAACCAGTGGACTTCCAGGATCAGGCAACAGCATACTGTATAAGATCAGCTTACCATTAATATATCATAAAAAGAATTTTATTGTAGAATTTTACTAATCAAATCCTCCCTCACTACACTAGTGATTTAAGTAAAAGCATCTAAGGCATGAAACAAGAGGAAAAATATATACACCCATTGTGGCCAATACTAACCCGTGAGTTCCTGGGCCATCTCCTTGACACGTTTGTCATATGTGAGGAAGGTGGACTGTTCCTGCTTCATCTTGTCAATATCTGTACTGAGGTGGGTGATCTCTGCGCCCAAGTCAGTGATCTTGGTGCGCAGAAGGCCCATGAAGTAGCTCTTGTCCTGGACCTGGTGAAGGGAGGTACAGAAAATGTGCTGTTATATATCTATACTGCATGATGAAGGAAAAAAGGATGAAGGGGAGAGGGAGATAAAGAGATGAAAAAGTGTTCAGAGAAGAAAAGGATGGGGAAGGAGATTAGGAAGGAGAAGGGGAAATAGAAAGAGAGGGAAAAGAAGAAGAGGAGGAAGAACAAAAAGATGGAGAACAAGAAGGGGACAGGGAAATATATGGAGAAGAGGAAAAAGAAGAGAAGGGAGTAGAACCATTGGAAGGAAAAGATGAGACGGAACAAGAAAAAAGAACAAATCAGGATATATCCCTTTTATAATCAATGTTTCAAATATCTGACTTAAAGCCATTGCAACCACTCACCTGCCTCTGAGGGCCACGTGATGACGTCTTCATGCCACTAAGACCTTGTTGGGTGATGGGTCTGTCCACCACACTGATCTACCAATTATTAAAATAACATTTTAAAATTATGTATTCATCATTAGAGAGGATTTATGTGTATTCTTTCACTTATATGATTTACAGTTAATACTTTCAACCCTAAATACAGAAACATCTAAAAATTTATTCTCAAATTTTAAAAATTTGTTCTAACTTTTCAGAGCAAAATTCTCTGCCTATTTAGGTAAAAACTTGAGTAAAAGTCCAGAAATAACTGATACAGAACAGTTCAAAGTTACTACAGTTCCCTATTGCCCTGGCAAAAATACAATTAAAATGACAGCAGTCACTACATGCCCCACAGTAAAAAATG
The DNA here is from genome assembly GCF_977035675.1 of Penaeus japonicus. Lineage (NCBI taxonomy): Eukaryota > Metazoa > Arthropoda > Malacostraca > Decapoda > Penaeidae > Penaeus > Penaeus japonicus. Next base: position 12,362,450 of record NW_028234431.1, read on the forward strand.
GTGAAGTGCTCTAAACTTAAACTGGGTATCAGTAAGCAAGGGTGAGAAAGTGAAAGGAATGATTAAGGACCCTGGAAGATGTATAAACTCAACCCTAAGCATTCTAAACACATGTCATATTCAAATGTAAATCAATCTCATATGAAATACCCACAGTTATGTTATCTAATATCAACAATGTTACAAAGTATCATCAGTAATCCTTTCAACAAATTTGTTATTAAAATAAATGCCACTGATACAAAAAACTTACAGGTGTATTAAACCCTATACCAGTGGCTACTCCAGTCCTTGCTCCAGGTCGCTGCACACTGGCAGTGGAGAGGAGTCTGGATGCTGTTCCAGGGGCATTTCGCAGTGCTGCACTGATTGGACGAGCTGTGATTGGACGACCTGATGTTGTTGGTCGGCTGTTGCCATCTCCCTGATGTTGGAAAAGAGTAAAAAGTTCTTGAGTATCTTTTTATTAACAAACATTTTCTGGATTTGATAAATAAAACTATATGATCAGTATCGCAAAGTCAAGAAAGATAATCACTACTACTACTACTACTACATGATTATTATTATTATTATTATTATTATTATTATTATTATTATTATTATTATTATTATTATTATTATTATTATTATTATTATTATTATTATTATTATCATTATCATTATCATCATTATCATTTTTTTTTTTTATCATTTTTTTTTTTATCATTTTTATTACTATTACTATTACTATTACTATTACTATTATTATTATTATCATTATTATTATTATTATTATTATTATTATTATTATTATTATTATCATTAACATTATCATTATCATTATCATTATCATTACTATTATCATTATTATTTTTTTTTTTTTAATTATTATTATTATTAATATTATTATTATTACTATTACTATTACTATTACTATTACTATCATTATCATTATCATTATCATTATTACCATT
>NW_028234431.1:12385905-12410905 GCF_977035675.1 Penaeus japonicus
GCTATGTGCCATCACTCTATAAAGATGGTGCATGCTAGAGACCATGGATGAATGCCATTCAAGGCTCTTTCTAGTATTGGTGCTAGAAGAAAGTGGTGCCATCTAGGTTTTGGATGTTTGGTTTGTTTAATATTGTGGTAATTATAGTAATTATGACTTACTCATAGCAAAGTAAAATAGCACAGTGATCCAAAATCCCTAAACATCATGATGCCCGTTGTCAAGCCAAAGCTCCTGCATCATGTATGTCATGACATCCGTCCACAATGGGTTAACCATTGCTGACGGGGCGCCTAACGACCTAACTGGTCGTCAAGCCGGGCGGTCTATGACACTAGCGGCACCAGCTAAAAATTAAAGGGACAGGGAAAGGGTTTTCTCCGCCCTCTGGGTAACGTAGACTAGCCTAAACAATATTTTTCCATAAATCTATCATACAATGCGAGTTTAGGCTGCCATTGGAACCCTGTAGCTCTAGAGTTAACACCGTTACACCCATAATATTTCATGACTGTGTGCGTGCTTCAACTGTAAGCAGATCACGATGTCGCATCATGTACGCATTGACAACTGTCTCTTAGGCCTAGTCATTGCCGACATGTATGTCATGACACTCATATGCAATGGGTTAAGTTATTCAGATATGAATCAAACAGATATCATCAATAATAACAAATCTATTTACAATGAAGAATATAATCAAATAGAAATCATCAATGATAATAAATCTATTTACATTTACATTGTGTGTGTGTGTGTGTGTGTGTGTGTGTGTGTGTGTGTGTGTGTGTGTGTGTGTGTGTGTGTGTGTGTGTGTGTGTGTGTGTGTGTGAGTGTGTGTGTGTGTGTGTGTGTGTGTGTGTGTGTGTGTGTGTGTGTGTGTGTGTGTGTGTGTGTGTGTGTGTGTATGTGTATGTGTGTGTGTGTGTGTGTGTGTGTGTGTGTGTGTGTGTGTGTGTGTGTGTGTGTGTGTGTGTGTGTGTGTGTGTGTGTGTGTGTGTGTGTGTGTGTGTGTGTGTGTGTGTGTGTGCATATATGTATTCCTTGTAGGGTATGACATGAGAAATGAACTTGAAAGAGATAATAGTGACATTTTATACATAAATAAAAGCCATCATATACAACAATTTTGGTAAAATTCCCCAAAACAATACAGAGACAAATTATATACAAAATACCATTATATAAGTAAAGACATTCCTCAGTTTACAATAAATATATTTATATTACAAATTTCTGAGTTACAAAACACGACAAATTTTATTGTAATTCAGTACAATATTGGGGTTAGATATCTTAGAGTGACGTGGAAGTGCCGGTCCCAAGCCCGGGTAAATGGGGAGGGTTGGCGGCAGGAAGGGCATCCGGCTTTAAAACCTTTGCCAAACACAATATGACACGGAACCAGAGGAAAGACAATAATGCTAGGGCATTCCCCACAAGCGATGTGCAGCAAGATCGCCATAAAGCTGTGAGAAGTGAGCGACGGCTACCTTACCAGGAGCGGGTAAGACTAAAGAAGATAGCTCAGAGGGGTGAAAGGAGGAAGTCAAAGATGGTAGACAGAACGGTGGTCATCGCAACACTGAACGTGGGTACAATGACCGGAAGGGGACGTGAAGTGGTGGATGTAATGGAGAGGAAGAAAATAGACATGTTGTGTGTGCAGGAAACAAGGTGGAAAGGGCAAAAAGCCAAAGAACTGGGAAACGGCTATAAGTTGTACTACGTGGGGGAAAACAACAAAATGAAGATGCTGAGGTGGTCACTGGGGTTCACAAAGTTGGATAAAGTAAGAAATGAGGACATTAGAGAAAGACTGAAAGTTGCAGTAATATCGGAAAAGTTGAGAGAAAGCAGATTGAGGTGGCTGGGACACGTAGTAAGAAGAAGTGGAGATTATGTAGGGAAGAGGGTTAGACGGATGACTGTTGGGAGGAGGAAGAGGGGAAGGCCCAAAAGAAGGTGGGAGGATTGCGTGAAAGAGGACAAGATAGCGAAAGGGGTGACAGAGAGTGATGCATTATGGAGGACGACATGGAGGAGGCGGATCCGTGCCGGCGACCCTGAGTAAATTGGGAAAAGCCAGTAGAAGAAGAAGATTGGGGCTAGATATCTTAGCATAATATAGTTTGCGAGTTTTACAACATAAATAAATTTGTGTGATTATTACATTTTCAAATCTATGGCAGGAGTCTTAACTGGTTATTTTTCAATACAAGGAGGATTATGTTCAATTAATTCATCCTCTTGTTTCTGCCTAGCCATCATGAACATGCATATATTGTAAACTGAGGTGACTTTTGCATTCAAAGTACATATTTACATCACCTTATCCAAAGACACCTCCTCATGGAGCACACATTGGAATATAACTCCCATACATATAAATATGTGTGTTTGTATATGTGTGTATATGTGTAAGTGTGTATGTATGAATGTATAAATGTATAAATGTATGAACGAATCAATGTTTAAATGTATGAATGCATAATGTATAAATATATAAATGTAAAAATATATGAATGTTTGAATGTATGTATGTATGTATGTATGTATGTATGTATGTATGTATGTATGTATGTATGTATGTATGTATGTATGTATGTATGTATGTATGTAAGTTTGTATGTATGTTGAACACAACATAATAAAGGTAAACACCAGAAAACACACAAATATGCCAAAGGCCTATTTGCTATATAGTGAAAAGGCCTTAAGGGTATATGTGTGTTTTTCTTGTGTTTCCCTTTGTTGTTTATTTTCAATTTGTTCTGCATGAATCCTTCATGTATATGTGTGTGTGTGTGTGTGTGTGTGTGTGTGTGTGTGTGTGTCTGTGTGTGTGAGTGTGTGTGTGTGTGTGTGTGTGTGTGTGTGTGTGTGTGTGTGTGTGTGTGTGTGTGTGTGTGTGTGTGTGTGTGTGTGTGTGTGTGTGTGTGTGTGTGTGTGTGTGTGTGTGTGTGTGTGTGTGTGTGTGTGTCTGTGTGTCTGTGTGTCTGTGTGTCTGTGTGTCTGTGTGTCTGTGTGTCTGTGTGTGTGTGTGTGTGTGTGTGTGTGTGTGTGTGTGTCTGTGTGTGTTCAATGTAAGTGTGAATGTGTATGTGTATACTACCATATCAGCTGGAATGATCCTGGATCTTGCTGAAGCTCTTTCGCCCATTCTTTATGATTCTGCAACATACATCTGTGTTCTTAAGTGGCCATTCACAACCAAGTTCATAGATTCTTTTCAACAAAGTTATTAATCCCCCATTCAGTCGTATCTTATTAATCTAACATAAAAATATTGTTAATCCATTGGCACATATACCTAAAACAGACAAATACAGCTCCCTTTGCCTACTTTCTTCGTTCCCGTAAGTTATCACCTTTAATTTTTTTCATGCGCCAAACTTCTATTTTTATAAACATGAAATATAAACCTATTCATCGTAAGTCATCGTAGGAGACACACAACACGTGAGTACCCACACACTACCTTATTCGTTCAGGCAGTTGACTTGAAAATAAACCTTGTAGTATCAGGTTATTTCCCCAAAATAAACAAGTATGACTGAAGAGTGAGCTTGAACACGGACTTCAGCTCAGGAATGTTTACGTCGCGGTTGTCATAGCAACGAAAAGTAAACATGTTCAGAGAATTCATTAATAATTCAAAGTTTTTGGTTGTATTTCTTTTACAAAGTGTTCAGACCAATATATATCTCTTTTAAAAAGTAAAAAATAAAAATCATTGCATTTGTAGTATCTGGGGATCAAATTAAAATATAAAAAAATAGGCGATGTTATTACTTCAACTACCTAAATCTATACAAGAAAAACATCATAAGAGTCATTTAATTACAATTACAGTCCATATCTACCCTTCATATGTAACGCTCGTACTGCTATCTATAAGGGAACTAAATCGCCGAAAATATCTGACATAATTTTGCTTTGTTTACATTAACACACGACTCCATACATGGAAGGCAAGATTTTCAAACTTCTGAGTGTAGGTGATTTTGGACTCTATATTCTTCAGGGGTGTTTTAACCAGCCATATTTTCTAATGTAAGCGTATTAGTATCGTTGTATTATAAGAATTATTAAAATTCCGAGAATATCATCATCAGAACTACGGTAAACAGTAAAAAAAAATTGAACTTTACATGGCCTTAACGTGTGACCATTTAGTAGTTCATGTCCCTTTTTCTAATTAAGGCGTACTTGCGCTGATATAATTAGTATCAACGCAACGAAATACGATTATATGTGTGTGTGTGTCTGTGTCTGTCTGTGTAAATGTCTATGTATGGTGATGTACACCAATTGATATTCAGATACTATAAGCCTCCCCTAGTTATATATGCCAGAATTGTTAATGAAAAATGATTAGTCAATATTAGTATCATAGGGATTACGATCAGGTAGACTTAAGCATGCATTTTATTTTTTTATGATAACTGGATGTGAATATAACTCTATGTATATTGCATTTCAGTTTTGAGATGACTGATGTTGCTTTTAGTTGTGAAAGCTAAACACCGGTATGGAGAGGTAAGTCTGAAAGATGATGTACATTTACGTGAATATATATTTTCAAAGTTTGTATAAGACATTTGGACTTGTATTTTATATATGTTGATTAGGTTTATTAATATTATAGACTCTCCAGATTTGTCTTTACTGTATATGCTCCATTCAAAATGATAAAATCTACTTTCTTATATATATCACTGTATTAAGAAGACTGGTTATAGTGGAGCACTCATGCCTTAGGCTATATTTATTTATTCATATGTCTCTCTTCTATTTCTTGTATTAAACATTTCTAACATAAAAGACTAACCATACTAATTCAGTGATAACAACTTACAGAGAACACTTAATCAGGGATTATGAAGAAGCTGTTAGAAAACAGGCCTTATTGATCAAGAAGCAACAGGTAATGTTGAATGTATCATACTCCTCAATGAAAAAAAATCTCATTTGATTTATCTGTATCTTGAGGAAGAGCATAAGTTACAGAATGAATTTGAAGAGTGAATATGATATATATACAGATTTGTAATAATTATGAATGTATCTTTAAAGTCTGTCATAGATGACCTGAGGGAAGAGCTGTCAACCCAACAAACCCGATCTGCTTCAACTAACAAACAAAATCAGAAGAGAATTGAAGCTTTGTTGCAGCAGACACAGTCATCAATTGTACAGGATGTTGGTGAAGAAAATCTCGTACTGAAAGAAGAAGTTGAAATTGCCCAGAAGGTATAAAAAAAGATTAATAGATAGATTAAAAATAAATGAATAAATAAGATGAAAAAGAGAGAAAGATAAAAAGTTCATTTTTATTGTTGATTTTAGGTATTTTTATAAAACACCAGATAAAGAGAAATACAGTGTGATATTTAAAGATTTATAATGCTTATTTTATTCTGCACAGGAAAAGGAACTATGCCAAGCAGAGAACAGCAGGCAGACTCTTGAAATCCAGCGATTGCAGCAAGAACTAGCAGCACTACAGAGTGCAACTAGTGATGCTCAGCTCCCACTGCAAGGCCAAGTAAGAATGATGAATGGGTACAGTGTTGTTTCATTCATTCTTTTCCATGTTGATTTCACCTAGACCACAATATTTTAGTATGACTCAGATTAATTTGAGTTCAGATGCTAAGCACACTGAACACTCCTGTACCAAGCAAAGGCAAACCAAATTAACTAATTCAGGCAACTTATGTTTAGTCAGCACAGTATTTTTCCTAGATTAATCTAGTCAGACCTGATTTAACTTTGTTAAAGAAATATTACCAGTCTGATATTGATGATGCTGAACACAACTTTTGATGAGACAGAAAAAAAAATATGGTGACCATGAAGGGAGAAAAGGATTTTAGTTATATATTTCTCTTCTCCAGTTTAGTGATGAATATGCAAAGGTTGTGGAGGCTCTGGAGGAGGAGACAAATAGACTGCGAGCAGAAATGAGAAAATTGGAAGATGAAAAGTTAGAAATTCTCAAAGTCAACATTGGACTCAAGAAAAAGGTATGTTTCATATGTAGAAAAAACAATGTTCATTTATATCCACATTTTAGTGAGAAGATCTAATAACATGTGATTGAAGAGCATTTGCATTTATAAGCAAGGGCCATCATTTTTACAGGTATCATCCATAGAAACGAATCTAGAACAAGAAGTTCAACAAAATCAAGCATTGAAATCAACCTTCGAGGAGAGAGAAAATGCAGCACAGGAACTAAGGGACACCTACAGGACTCTGAATGCCAAGTTCTTAGAGCAGAGTGAAGACTTGAGGACTCTTATTGCTCAGACAGAAGCACTGCAAAAGAGCAAAGTATTTGATCTCAATACCAGTTTTTACTCAATGCTTGTATATTTCAAGTGGGGGGATTGGAAGAGACTATTTTTTAATGTGACTGTATGAAATTATCTAATTATCTTGTTTCCCTGACATTATTTCATTGCAGGATCAGATGACCAAAGTTCTTTCAAATGTTAAAGAAAAATTAAACGATGCTCAAAGGCGAGTTGCCGACAGTTTACGCATAGCAGAGGATTCTCTTGTGGAAAAAGATGCAGCTCTGTTACGAGAGAAACATGCACTCAGTTAGTTATTCATACTCATGTTGCTATACATACTGTTAAAAAGTGTATATATGCAGAAACTTTTTTTTTTTTTTTTTTTTTTTTTTTTTTTTTTTTTTTTAATAGTAATAGTAATAGTAATAATAATGATAATGATAAATAGCAAAGAAAAACAATTTAAATAGTAAAAAATACTACTCTGACAGATATTTGCTAGCATTTTCCATTATTTTCAAGTTTAAGATCAAGTATACAAGGTATGACTCATAATTAGTGATAGTTACCTATTGTGTAATTATGGTCTTTGAAAGCAAATTTGGAGGAACATACTGATAAGTTCCTTTACATTTACAGATGAAGTGCGGAGGCTTGAAAGTACAGTAGCAAGTTTAATGGAAGAAGCAGGGAAGAAAGCTAAGGCAGAAGTAAACAAGATTAAAGATGATTATAATGCCAATATAAAGAAATTGTCTCAGGAAGTGGCTCAACTGGAAATGGTGAGCTGTGTGTGACCTGAAAACCATTGTTAACTAACTGTATAATAGGTAAACAGCCTTTTAAAAGGCTGGTTGCCTACAATAAATATATGTTCATATATCTTTTGTTCTCTCTGTTTTAGACTTTAAATCAGAAGCAGTTGGAATGTGACAGAAGTATGCGTGAACGAAAGAAGATGACTGAGGAAGTAGAACGTTTAATGACGGAATTAATCACCAAGAAAGAGCAACACCGAGCAGAGACATTAAACTTGCATGATCGCATCAACACTTTAGAATCCAAAATTACAAGTGCAATTTCAGAGAAGAAGTCTGTTTCTGATCAGAATGAATTGAGCATGAGAGAGTTAGTATCAAATATTCCACATGAAAAAAATTATTTTATAAAGAGTGTGTTATATTCTCAATAACTTTATTTTTGCTGTTTTAAAAATATTGGTCTTTGTTCTCAACCAGATATGAACAGCAAAAAGAGGAATTGTTCCACAGAATACACGAGCTGGAGCAACGACTGAGTGGTTCACGTAGTGAGTGTGAAGCTTTACGGATTGAATGCGAAGAGATTAGAAGTGCAAATGCTAATGCTACAGCCACTTTAGAAAGGGCAAGAGAAGATGGTGAATCCAGTGAAAAGTTTCTGAAGAGACAGTTAAGGTTGCTATTTTATCAATTATTTTTTGTTGAATTGCAAATTAAGGTGTTTAGTCCCAAGTCCTTTTTCCACTTTTTTTTCTCTTTCTCTGCTTCAATTTTCCTATTCATCTCATTCTCAGTAACTCAACCAATTTTTGTTTAAAAAATTAGTGGGCAACTGGTTAATTCCATGAGAACATCAAAGCAAAAACTTTGCTTTGAGCTTGATTACACTTGAGTTATTTGAAGGATTTTAAAGTATAGTATTCAGCATAACATGTAGTATACACATGTGCATGTGTTTTGTAGTTATTATGTCTTATTTATTCACCTATTCATGTACAGTCTATCCGTGCAGTGTTAATAATTTCTTCTTTACATTTTCCCTTTACACTTAATTTTTTTTTTTTTTTCTCTAGAATTATTTTATACATACAGTATTTGCACAGACATGAACAGATGCTTATCACATCAAATCTGCATATAGAAGCATATAATAAGTGGCAGTGTCCTTTTTCCTGTTCCTAACACAGACTGAAGACAGAAGAGCTCGAAGAACTGTCATCTTCAAGCAGAGTAAGACTCGATACCATGGATTCGACACACAGAGAAGTCGTAACACAGCTGCAGGATAATATTGCCAGCCTCCAAGAAAACTATACAAGGTAAAAGGGAGGGTTTTTTAATGGTATATGACAATATACTTTTGGTTCACTAAATATTAATTTGCTATTAAAATTGGTATAAGCGATAAACACTCAGTAGACTAATGTATTTCAATATGTCCTTATTTTTGTGTTGCTAAAAATCTTATCAAACGACATGGAGCATGTTACTCTAACTTTGAATTTAAAGGCTACAGATGCAAATGAATGACCAAAGAAAAGAAAGCGAACAGAAGATGTCTGAGGTCAGTCGACGCCTGAAGGAATGTCAGAACAAGAGTCAGCAGTTGGTGCGTTCATTGCATGAGGCCAACACAAACTTGGCTATTGCAAAAGATCTTAATTCTCATTATGAAAAAAGGTAGGTCATGAGTTCCATTTTATTAATGCAATTGAGACAATACAAATTTCTTGTTAGAAATTTTCTAAATTACGATCGTATTCAGAAATCCCACCTTCATATTTTTACATACAGTATGCAGTACATCTAATATAATTGTAAAATAAAATTAAGGGTAATGTTTCATGTCAGCTTCCCATCTTTCCCACAGTTAAAATTGTAGTGCAAATTTTTTGAACTCACAAGATTCCAGAATAGATTATTCATATATTTTTCAGTATATGTTTGTGTTGTCTTTTCTCACAGTGGAAAACCATTGATCCCAGTACCCATGAACACAAAATTGGCTTCTTCTTCTCCTTCTTCTCCTTCTTCTTCTCCTTCTCCTTCTCCTCCTCCTCCTTCTCCTTCTTCTTCTTCTTCTTCTTCTCCTCCTCCTTCTCCTTCTCCTCCTTCTCCTTCTCCTTCTCCTTCTCCTCCTTCTCCTTCTCCTTCTCCTCCTTCTTCTTCTTCTTCTTCTTCTTCTTCTTCTTCTTCTTTTTGATTTCCAGTACAATTTTTTTTATACAAAAATTGATAATCATTAAAATTATTGTACCTAATATTACCAATTGCCACCACCTTTTAATGCTTATCTTACTTTCATTTTCTTTTTCGTAAGGATTCAAGACATGGACAATCATCTTCGTTCCTCGGAGAAAAGATTTGCCACTCTAAGAAGTGGATCCAGTTCAGATGAAGGCTTATATAAGCCTACCTCTTGATATAGGCCTATGAATATTTTTTTCTTAACACAGTTTACATGAACTAAAAGTTGTATTATACTGTTACAGATTGCAAAGGGCTTTCATATGGTTGACTGATAGTGGTGGAATAAATTAAAATATAATATATACATAATAGGGTAGTGAAAGCTCTGATGACCTGAAGTTAAAATCCTGGAGGATTTTGAAACCATTTATATTTTTAACATATTTTAGTTTTACAGATTTTCTAGAGGTTGCTCAGCCATTTCATTTTATTATATTGTCTTAAGAATTCTAAATAGAATTATAAGGTAATTATTGATATTCACCTACCTTCACAATTGCAAAAAAACATGTTGTAGATGTTTATACATAAGATTTATCCTATGCGCAGAAAATGGATCTTGCTTTTAAATTCAGTAAACGTTTTTACCTTTTTTTGTAAAACCAAATATTTCTAATATATTTGTTTTAACCCATTCATGCCGGGGGCATTCCAGCCTTGCATGTCACAATGCCGGGGCTCTCGAACGCATAGGCCTAAATCAATTGAATAAACGACGCCATATCGCGTCCCGAGCGAACGGGCCTAATATGCGCGGTACAGTAGTGTACCACCCGTCACAAGAGGGTTAAACTTGGAAAAGATAAATGTCGACACTTATTTATTTTATGACATATTTGTGCATATGATTACAAATCAGTCAAGCTCATAAAATGAGTCCACATTAAATTATATATTTATAATAAAAAAATGAAATAAAAAATAACCTAAATGTTTGAGAAAATAACTATCCTTACTTATATACTTTGTACTTTAACTGTAGTACAGAAATCAACTGATAGATGTCTGATAAAAAGCAAAAAAATCACCTCTATACATCTATAATGGATACAATAACATAGTAGAGGTTCTAGTTCATAACAACTATCATGATAAAATGGGGTAATGATAATCACAGGTGCTGATTTCAGTATTTAATATATCTCCAATATGATATCAAACTAGGAAATACATTAAGAGCTCTGCATTCATTAGCTGCACAATCAACACACCTTATATTTACAAATAATGTATATATTTTTTCAAGGTATAGATTATAGTCACAAAATGAGAAGCAAACTGATCAAGCTGCAATCTGCAGTATTGGACAAGAGGCATGTTTGATTCTCACAGTAAGTACTTGTTTAAGTTTGAAGGTAATAATCAGTTTAAGTATTTAAAGACTGTCAGCTTGAACACGCTAATAGCACTCTGAAAAAAGCAAACATGCTTTAAAAGTCCTACAAATTACATGGATTACTCTCAACCCATGGTCATTGTTCAGATTTCCAAAAATAGCAGTCATTTGTAAGAGTTCTTTCTAATTTTCTAGACTACCAGGATTAATAAAATTAGGTAAGTTATTACAAGTAAAGGGACCTAGAAGTCATTTATGAGTTCTTCCCAATTCTTTAAACTACATGGATTACTGAAATTAAGTATTATGATATAATAAAGAGAACTAGAAATTTGGAAGAAGCAATCAGGAAGTTTGGTCAGTGTTCAAAACTACACATGAGAAAGGTGAAGCAACTCCAGAATCAGGTCTCTCTTTTGTACAAAATTAGCAAGATAATTATTTTTAGGTATATTCAAATTTAAATAAAGTTTCTTAAATTTCAATAACAGAAGTATTAAGCATTGACTACAGTGCTTATTATCAGACCTAATTAATCTGTTAAAAATAAGGACAAACAAAGGAAACTAAACTCTTATTGTTAGTAATTTCATGTATATCTGTTATTCATGGTCAGTTTAACTGCATTAATTCTTCAAATAATCTATAAGTATAGGTATCATATGGAAACTTGTTATAAACATATTCTTAAAATTAGCTCTTCCAATACAAATATACAAACTGCCTAAGTAAATTCTCTATTAAGGTTAAAATCTGAAATCAAAACCATACTATAATTGGTAAAAAAAAAATAATAATAATTCTCATAAAAATATTTTCTTGCTACCAGAAAAGTAAATAACTGAAAAGCTACCATGCTTAATCAAATAATTACTATAAAGAGATAAAGTTTAAGATCAGGGAAAGAAGGCAGATGGAAACTTAAGCTAGCCATATTATTCAATACTTTCTCCTAATACTCACTTCTGCTCATTTTTCTGTGTATATTTACTGAAAATATTTTGACCACTTACATTTCTTGAAGTGATCTAAAAGTTTGGTACTAATAAAAAACACAAAGACACATTACAGAATATAATTATTCACACTTCTACAGAAAAGACTACAGTTGGGTTCAACATAAACTAAAATGGTAGTTGATGATTACACTACCATATATTGCTGTAGGTCTACTCATATACATGCATACGTACCTGCAGTCATGCACAAGTAATTTAATAGAAATAGATTATGTGCCAATGACTAACATTTTAAATCAGCAATCAAAAATAGGCATGATTTTCCAGAAAAAAAGGCATTTTATAATTCATACAATAGGTTGTTAGGATGAAGATTTTAACTCATAGGTCAGTACTTAACCATTCTGAGATGGGCCATCTGTTACGATGTTTAGCCTGGGATGGACATCTTAAGATGTGTGTGTTTTCTATTAGTTTCAAGACTTATGTTATGAAATATGAGTCTGTAAATTATATATTACCATTTGGTATAATATGTCATCATAACTGAAGGAACAACTAGCTTGTAATTTTACTAAAAGGAAAAATTAAGTATAAAAGTGATACGACCCAGAGAAAATGCCATCATGAAGGGATTAACAAGGTCAATTTGGGAAGATTATTAGCTTGACCTACAATGACAGTTTTTTGCTTACCCTTTACTGCAAAAAATCTTGCACTGTCTTTGTGTAGGTAATTAGGAAAATCATATGCAATTTTTTTCTTTCTTTATAAAATCTCTGATTAAGTAATTACTTTTTAAATCTATAGATTTAGTATTAATGTTGGAATTGGAAAGTCCTCCATATTAAAGTGTTTTTTTATGTGCAAACTGGAATATTTTGATTATATAACAAGAATGGGAACTCCATATTTGTGAGTAATTGTACATGCATTAACACATACACGCACATATACATACACTGACAATACATAAATACATGCAAGCATACATACATACATGCATACATTACATACGAGTATACATACATACACACACACTGATGGATAAGTAGAGAGATGGATACGTACTTTTCTATCTCTATTTCCTTTCATAGAAGTATATAACATAACAAGGCTAATGTAATGATGAGTAACCTACAGGTATTTCCCTAATTGAAGACATTTGATATACTGTATATTTCTTTCCATAAAACAAAATTCAGTAACATACAGTCCTACATTATATGATTATATAAAAATATGCATTTGAATGCTTTAGTTGAAGAGCAATTATTGATTATGTGAGAGAATTAGTGGCTTTTAATCATCAAAAATTTTCCTGTGGTACACTTCAACTTTCACTTCAAATATTATAAATTTGGCTTTATGGAAAAGAATAACATAATCATCTGTCTCTTTTTTGCATATGTATGTGTGTGTATGTAATAAGTACACACACATAAATATGTACATGAATTGATATATATGTATGTGTGTGTGTGTGTGTGTGTGTGTGTGTGTGTGTGTGTGTGTGTGTGTGTGTGTGTGTGTGTGTGTGTGTGTGTGTGTGTGTGTGTGTGTGTGTGTGTGTGTGTGTGTGTGTGTGTGTTTTGTTTGTTTGTTTGTTTGTTTATGTGTGTAATTCTGTGTGTGCATCAATGTGTGTGCATCTATGCGTGTGCGTTGTTGTGTGTGTGTGTTGTGTGTGCATCAATGTGTGTGTGTTGTGTGTTCATCAATGTGTGTGCATCAATGTGTGTGCGTCTATGTGTGCATCTATTCATGTGCGTCTATGTGTGCATCTATTCATGTGCGTCTATGTGTGTCTCTATGCATTCTTTGTTATGTGTTTGTGTGTTGTTGTGTATGTGTGAGGTGTTGTGCATCTGTTATGTATGTATGTATGTGGGTGTGTGTGTGTGTGTGTGTGTGTGTGTGTGTGTGTGTGTGTGTGTGTGTGTGTGTGTGTGTGTGTGTGTGTGTGTGTGTGTGTGTGTGTGTGTGTGTGTGTGTGTGTGTGTGTGTGTGTGTGTGTGTGTGTGTGTGTGTGTGTGTGTGTGTGTGTGTGTGTGTGTGTGTGTGTGTGTGTGTGTGTGTGTGTGTGTGTGTGTGTGCGCGCGTCAGCGTGTGTGTGTTGCTGCGTGTGTGTTGTTGTTGTTGTGTGTGTTTTTGCTTGCTTGTATTATCAACATCAAATGCTAAGCAAAATCTTTTTAATCTTCCACTATATTATGCAAGACTGAAAATGGCATATTTGATGTTTCAAATAAAAGAGCAGTTGCATATATAAATATGAAGATGACACAGTTCTTGCATATTCATCATCTTATCTGCCCTCACATTACATAAAGTGGAAAAAATTATCAACAATATCTCGATTTACAGCTGCCTGAAACTCAATAGTGATAATTAACCTGTTATTGCCTATATCTGAATCCTGTGTACGTTGTCACAATTCATCATTTGTTTCTTTCTTCCTTTCTTTCTTGAATTTTCTGCCTTCTTCCATATCTTACAAAGAGGATTAAGTACACCGAGTACCCAATCAGAAGCAGAAATAATGGTACTTGGTTCAAACCTGGAAGCACTGCCTAGCAACACCACCCAAGTCTTCTCATGGTATAGTAGACAATTTTCAAGAACACCTCAGAGATATATAGTGGGAGAGAGAGGAAAAATAACATCTATAGAATTTAAAATATTGCAAATGCAAATGTGATGTATCACAAATGAAAATGTTCCAGTATACAAAATAGTTAAGTTCAGAAATACACCTTATTTGGCAATGGAAGTGCCCAATGATTGGCATTTGAACACACTATCAATACATTTCATGAAGCCATGCAAACATGCACATGCATTTATCAATTAAAAACTGAAAAAATAATGCAGATCTATATTCATTTTCATATCATCTGAAATACACTCAGACCAATATTCTATATAGAATTCAGCAGTTTAGGGATTTCAGCATTATTCTGATTATTCAATGACTTCAAACAGTAAATAATAATAATTACATTCTAAATATATATAAAAGTGGTGCACAGATCTTCACATACTGAGTGAAAGTATTTAAAATTATAGAAAAAAATAAAGAAAAGGAAATTGGGTACTCTACATCCTGAAACTTTTGGGATGTGCATTAGGAAATATTCAGTGCAGGGTTTTCCATACTTGTATCACCTGATATTTCTTGAAATTCTTATAATCAATGGAATTTTGAAAGCAAAAGCAAAATGCAATACATTAAAGAAGAGAATCATCACTCCACATATTCTAAACAACCTAGTCACAGTTTCACATTATCTCTTTCCTTCACATCCTACTTAAAATAATTTTTCATTAGTAGTACAATAAACACAAATAAATAATAGTAACATAGTTTTATAAAAACCCTTTACTATTCCCTTACTACAGGCACGCTGCCTGTCAGAAAGCAGTATTCACAACTACATATATGATCAAACTTTGAGGCTTTAATAATCAAATATAATATGTTTGGCTTTTCCAGTTACAAGAAACAGGCTAATACAGCAACATAAAAGTATTGCTGTTCCTGAGAGCTATAAAACAAAATCATCATATTCTCTGATTAGACTCAACATACTGTACAACAACTTTTATTGTAACAAATAACTACTTCGAAGAAAAGAAAAACCGATTGGTAAAATTTCTTTGCTTACTTTACATAGTATTTACAATTCAGAAACTACTACTTGAATTGTGACTAGTAAAACGCTGAGTGTGTTGAACCAAGACATAGGCATAGTCAGAATTTGGAGTTTTCTTAGTGATAACAAGAGCATTTTGGAACTTTCGTTCCCATGTTGTTAACTATATATAAGTTTAATAAATTAGTAAATAAATAAGCTCCATGAAGCACATATATCATATCCAGAAGTTATGTACATGGCAGACGGATGCATTCATGATTCCCGTTTGCAACAAGGTAATTCTTTACAACATGGACTCAAGATTATTTTTATTTGTATAATTTTCTAAGAATGATATAGCAGTTTTGTTTTTGTTTTTTTCTTCAGTAAATGTTAAGTCAATTTTTATACATTTAGGATTTTCTTATTCTGCTGAACAATTAAAATTTGGTTAATAAAATGGTATTTATACAGTAAGGATTTTCATTCAATTATATTTGCACTGCAATTCCAGATACTGAGTTCAGGACCATTTCCATGGCAAGTGAAATTAAATGCTTGATTGTTATTAGCACAAAGAGGGCTTCAAATCATCTAGATAAGGAATTCAATAATCCATTCTTTTTGTAAAATCAGGTAAAAATAATATGAACCAATGGCTTAATTCTACCTACAAAAAGGATAGAAACAATACAAAATTAACAACAATAATCAATAAATATATCTATAACAAATTACAAAACTATACTCATTATCTACAAAGAAAAAGATCTATAACCAGTTCAACATTCAGTAGCCATCATAAGGCAAGATACAAGAATGTGCAACATCTAAAAAATACACTATTCACTTAATTGATACCTGAATCAATATCTAACTGTTCTAATCACTTTCAGGTACATGGCAATATGGTGTATATATTTTAAAATTCAACTTGTAAAACCTTTGGGGGAATTGTACTGGACATGATTCTGTTTTGTTTTATAATGTTTTTATTCCCCAACATAAAAACTGATGGCAGGATTTTTAGCAAGTGCTCTCATCACAAAGCACTCTCGTTAGCTGCGTCACAAAGACTGACCTTCTTTGAGAATCATCAAAAGGGGTTAGTACTGAGACAATGTCACCATTCGTAGTGTGTTTCTCTGCTTTTCTCAACATTAAGACTTCCTCTCTGACTTTAAAGCTTCCAAGAGACTGACATACAGACTGGCTACTGGAGAAGCTGACTGACTGGCTGACCAGAGCAGCTCAGACAATCAGTGATTCAGAGGCCACATGGCAAGTTTAACATTCCAGAAAATTTGACACAAATCTGAGATGGAGGTTGATAATTTTCTTGTTTTTTAAATTTATATACCAAAACCAGACCAATTTTCTCTCTACGACAATGTTCTAGGGAGGCTGCAAATCATTGACGTAAAAGCATGAAGAGAATATTTCTTAAGCTATCAACTTTTCACTTCTCTCTTCCCTTGCCGCACCTCAATATCTATTTGACTACAACCTATATATCATTAATCCACCAAGTAATTTAAACAAGCCATAGTACAACATTATATAGAAATTTATATTTCTGGTATCATAAATATTCACTATTAGCTACAGTAATATTTACTATTGAAAGTATTTAACCTATTTTTTTCTGATGGTAAATGTACAATTTTGTTTCTGTATATGCAAGTACGTGTATGTGTAACCTCTATCTAACTATAATACAATGTTCTACTCAATCCTCAAAAAAATAAGAGAAAAAAAAGACTAAATCAGTAAAAATAAGAGGTGAAATACAAAAATGAAAATATAACAAAAATAAAAAGGCCATTCCTTTTCTTACAAGAAGACTCAAAGTATCTTTTGAAAATATATTCATCAACTATCAATTTAAAAAAAAAATAGATCAATAAAATCTAAAATATAAATATAAGGATGTGCAGTAAAAACATAATGCAAAAAAAAAAAAAATCTAAGCAACAAAATAAGGGTTAAAATTGTTACATTCCAAAAAACACAAAAGGACTATGAATTCTCAAAATCGTAGCATGAAAGCAGAATCCCATGACTGGTCCCAGAACTGAACAATCTTAAATGGAAGTATATAAAAAAAAATATCAATAACTTAATAGCACATGAATATCATGCACATCAAAACAAGAATATCAATTCCATAAAGGTACATGTAAAATTATAAGGGCATCTGGAATAATCAACAATATTATCTTAATAATCCTGCTATTATCACTTCCATTATATAAAAAAAAAAGTACAAGACATTTGTAAATGCCATAGCCATCTTCACTCCACCCGTTACTAGAACACAGCATCAAACTCAGCAACAAAAAAAAAATGAACCACCATTGCCTACTTGTTCTCACAGAGCAAATCGTCACAAATCTAGGATCTAGCTGTTACTAGGAATAGCTCTTAATTAGGTGCTTAAGATTTTCTTGTACTTGGTCAGTCCTTTCCATTAAGTGCTGGATTCTCTGCACTACCGACTTCCTCTTCTGTCTTGCTGGAGCCTGATTCTCCTGGCACGGGGAAAAGAATAAGGTTTCTTATTACTCACAGGGGAGGGAGTGAGACTCTTCATTCATAGATTTTTTTTCATGTTTGATTGCTTGGGGATGCAAAGGTATGATATACTTCTATCAAAGGAAAAAATATATATGTATACATGCATGCATGTATGTATATTTATATGTTTGTAAGTTATATGTATGTATGTACGCATGTATGTATGTATGTATGTATGTATGTATGTATGTATGTATGTATGTATGTATGTATGTATGTATGTATGTATGTATGTATATGTATATATGTATATGTATATATGTATATATGTATGTATATATATATATATATATATATATATATATATATATATATATATATATATATATATATGTATATATATATGCATATATGCATATATGCATATATGCATATATGCATATATGTATATATGTATATATATATATCTATGTATGTATATATAAATAAATGTATGTACGTATGTATGTATATATATATATATATATATATATATATATATATATATATATATATGTATGTATGTATATATATGTATATACATATATAAATATACATAAATAAATATATATACATAAATATATATACATAAATATATACACATAAATATACATATATACATATATATATATATATATATATATATATATATATATATATATATATATATATATACATATATATATACATATACATATACATATACATATACATATACATATACATATACATATACATATACATATACATATATATATATATATATATATATATATATATATATATATATATATATATATATATATAGATATATATTATTTATTATTTATATATATATATTATCTATCTATATATATTATTTCTATGTATATATTTTTTTTATGTTTATATTATCTATCTATCTATCTATCTATCAATCAATTTATCAATCTATCTATCGATATACATTTTTTTTTATATATGTATATATGTGTGTGTATGTATGTATGTATGTATGTATGTATGTATGTATGTATGTATGTATGTATGTATGTATATATGCATATATATGTATATATATATATATATATATATATATATATATATATATATATATATATATATATATATATATATATATATATATATATATATATGCATATATATATTTACCATTTTTTATTTTTCTTCTTTTTGACTGTATATTAAGCGTCTGTCAAGTGTTTACTTCAAATTTTATCATAATAATTATTTTTGTTATCAAATATGGACTGAAGGAGATTCTGTCTGAATCTGCCAAAGGTGATTCTGACTCAGCTGAATGGTTAATCATCCACTAACTTGAATCAATTTGTGGTTCAAGGGGGAAAAAAAATAATGCTGCTAAAATTTAAATATATCATCAATTTGTTCTCTGCACTAGTCAAGTGACAGTACTGAAAAACAATGTAAGAAAATAGAGCTCATATAAGGATAAGAATGAATTAAAGAAGAAATATGAACTTGAGAAAAAAAAATGAACTTGTGAGAGAGCAAAAAGCAGTTATTATCAAGCTAGTATTTTTTGCATTCATTATACACCTTTAGACTGCACATGTTGTCATTTGTTTACTATATTCCTAGACAATCCTTGTTCACTTATCAAAATAATTGACAATGGATCAAAACTCAAAATACATAGATTTCTAAAATTATTCACTTCTTCATAGTTTGGCCAAACTCGTACAACCAAAAAATAGCCATCCTGAATAGTCACCAAAAGCATGGCCTGAAACACCCAACACTTCTATATGTAGTGACTTACTTCAAAGGATATTCCATCAAGTTGTTCAAGTAGTCTCATAAACTCCTCATTCACCCCAAGCAGTCGCTTCTTCAGCTTCCCCAGTGCTTCTCCACACAAATGAGGTTCCACATAGCCATTAGCAATGCTGTCGATTTCTGGCAAGATGTCGTTCAGCTTCTTTTCCACCTCAGAGCATGAATGATCAATCTAAAATCAGAAGTTCACATTAGCAGGCATAGAATATTTTTTCATCTAAATTCAGTTGTTTTTTTGCATGTGTGTGTTTTTGTGTGTGTTTGTATACATCTAATAATGCAATTTTAGCTAATACTTGATCAAAAAAATCAAATAGATGTGTAACATTTTCATTGGAAGTTTTCAGTTAATGAAAATAAATGAATGAATGAAAAATTGAATTCACTGCAATAAAACAACTTCTAAAAAATTCACAGTCTGTGCAAAAGGCTATTTACACTTTCCTACCTGAGCTATGGTTTGATAGCTAGCATCATCCTCAGGATCATATTTCTTCCCCAACACCATGACCTTTGCCCCGGGCCCAATGCCATAGCTGGCCAGGGTCACACCAGGGTCAGACAGGTTCTTCCCCTTGAATATTATCTTCATACTTGCCTGCGAGATATGGGTCACTGCCTCTATCTATAAAGAGAAGGAAATGTAGCAAAAAGAACACTCTGAAATATGTTACATCTTCATTATCATAAACTATTAATGAATTTGGTAAAGTTCTTATGGCACTTTTTCAGAAGCATTTCCAATTTGGTACCAATAATTATCAATGTTATAACAAAAACAAAAATTGTTTCCTTTTTCAGGATCCAGACAAAGTATGTCACTAACCTTTTTCTAATAATAGGAGATAATTAAAATAATTAAATATGTATTATGGATCTCCTCAAAACATCAAGAGCAATGAATAGAATAATCAGGCATTGGAGACTATCCTATCATTACAGAAATTAGATTAACAATAATAAAGAATATGTGGGAAGAGAGAACAGGAATACCATCAAGGCAGTCATTTAATACACACTTCACACAAACTAACCTTGCTGGCAAAGTCGCCCAGGGTCATGGCGCCCCAAACCACAACCTCATATTTACTGGACCCATGACATAAAAGAATGTTGTACTCTGCATCACCCATTTTAGCAGGGTTTGACTTTAGGAACCGTCTGAAAATATAAATTCATGGTGATGTATGCTTTTAATATTAAATTAAATCATTACTAAAATGGAATA
Organism: Penaeus japonicus; assembly: GCF_977035675.1. NCBI lineage: Eukaryota > Metazoa > Arthropoda > Malacostraca > Decapoda > Penaeidae > Penaeus > Penaeus japonicus. The sequence goes on from NW_028234431.1 coordinate 12,406,742, forward strand.
AGGTGCAAATAAACATAAATTATGAATGCAGATAAATAAATGTCTATATATGGAATATATGGGTATTACAAGATAAGTAGATTTTAATGTCTTACCCTGAATAAAAAAGATCAATAATATATCAAAAAATATAATTAGCATATGTGATGATAAATGTAGTCTATGCACATAATGTACATGCAGGAAAGGGAAAATTCACTGCTCATTATATGATTTAATAACAAATGTATAAGGACAAAATGCAAAGTGGTGTTTGATGTTTTTCTTCTTTATTTTTCTTCACCCCTATCACAAAGGCACACAATAAAAAACATTATTTTTTTTAATAATGGCATCTGGCATCAGACTACTGGGTTTCCCTTTATCTTTATCAAAAGTACCTTGATGCACATTAGTGAGAGAAATGAGGAGCATGGGTCAAAATGAAAAATAAAACCATTTCAGGGCAGGCAGAAGATAAAAGGTCAAATCAATGGTAACAGAAGTTGGTATGGTTTCCTTGGGGAGAGGGGGGAAGGGGTTAAAATAAAATCAAAGAGATATCAAGAGACTTGTTTCCTAATCCAGGAAATAAAACTGTTCTCATCAGGATAATTTTGGGTTTAGCTCTAAGGAGGAATGTAATTAGTGTTGTGACAAAGAATCCTTACATTGGACAATTAGAGGTCTAACACCAGAATAGCTGTAGTCCTGCTTTGATTAATTTCTGTGAACTGACAAAAGGAATGAATTGATGTTCTTTGTCATGGGTGATCACAGGGCAAAACAGTACAACAAATGAAATAAAAAGGAATAACAGCCTCACCTTACACAAATGTAAACCACTATTCTAATACACCACAAACAACCATGTGGTGGTTTTCAAAACTGAAGATCCACACGCAGTGTATGGAAGGCTTAATCTGGATATTGTGTAGTCGCAGAAGACACCTAGGTCATTTCCTTCCAATGCTAAAGATCTGTGTATATACTATACTAATATTAGAAATAAAATCACAGCAATTTGGAATCTGGAGCCAGACCTCTCAACCATGTTTACTTTTCATTTTAATTAAAAAGCTCAAAACAATTTTTTTAGAAAGTCTCAAAAATTATTTTCATAATCTATCACCCTAGATATTATAAAAAACTGGTAATGGAACAAGCAGTGTAAATTATCGCAAATATATCAATGGTATCTTTATTCAATACACCACATTTGTATTTGAAAAATACTACCATAAGAAAAACTACAATAATTAAAAGTCAATGTAAGAAAAAAAACAGTGCATAAAGCTGCAAATGGCCATGGCTGATAAATTATGAAGATTACTTTATGTGTTTACATTTAAATTGTACAAAAAAGGGGGGAAAATTACATAAAAAAATATGAATGGTTCATCTGAAGATAGCATTTTATAAAAATAAAAAGCTAACACTATCATCACAACAGAAAATTCAGCCAAAACTTAATATAATGGTAAATCTTACCTTTTGATACTATAATCATAAAGTATTCATATTCAGAGTCTAATTTTCATAAAATATGACCTGTGATTATTATACAAGCTTAAATAAAACCAAAAAGTTGGCAAGAGTGTTGCAGATGATTGATGCCATAGCTTTGATAAAACACTATAAAAAACAATATTAAAACATTTTTACAATACTATATGAAACATTCTTTTCTTTTTCAAAATGCAAGCCAAACTTTTCACTGACACTTCTTAAAAACTGTCTCTCTATAAATACATTCTCATCTTTATATATTTAATTTATCTATCAATCTTTTCCTCATGGATCAAGCTTTGCATGATTCTATTCACTAAGAATCTATAATCTGACATTGACTTTATAAACAAAATACTTCTACCGTCGGATGTGACCTGACTATTAATGTATAGCTGGGGATAAGAGTGTCAACATTATGACCTATAAAAACAATTCACTCAAAAAAACACTTTAGACAAAGAGAAATCTTAAGAGAAAATAATCATAATAAAACACTGTATTTCATTCTCTTCACTGGATGAGACACATTCCTATTCTCGGACCATATGCTGACACTCATTAACCCAATCCCGACGGGCCCGGCAATAAGTGGAAACCCCCTACGCTGGGCCTATGCAATATTGCATTGGGTGCGTCACACTGGTGTGTCGCCCCGTCATCAGGCATTTAGCCATGTCACACGGGTGTGACGCACCGTCATCATAGGGTTAATAATCAAATGATTTATTCAGACATTTCATCAAATCCCAGTGACTTTTTTCTTGGACATTTTTCTAATGCAGCTGTGTTTTGAGTATAACATGTTGTGGTCTACATCTCAAGCCTACAGTAAGAGTAAATGGTCATTGAAACTTGAGCACAAAGGAGCAAATTGAGCGTCAAAGCTAAATCCTACAAATAAAGAGCTTGACAAACATTGCATAGATATTGCAGAGTTTGGCTTACATCTCTCAGTTTGCAAACATTGTTAATTTCAAAATTATGTGTTACCTATTTATTCTTTGAAGTGGCTTGTCACCACTTAAGGATTAGACTTAAGATTGCAGGTTATCAAATATAGAGGAATACATTTCTTTAATGAATTTGAAAAGAACACAGACTTTCTAATAACAAAAAAAACATTGTGTATGGTGATGCAGATGTTTAAGCAAGATTTCCCTAAAATATCTATGAAACTACCGTAAAAAACGAACACTCAACTTTGAAAACATTGATTATGCAATTAAAATACTTCTGTGTAAAGAATAGACAATCATTGCAACTCTCATGATATTTAAAAGGAAAAAAAAAGCCTCACAAAATAATAATTTCTCACTAGCAAGCAAAACAACTAAACACAAAATTAAGAGAAATCGAGAAAAAGTGTTTATTTCTCCATCAGTCACTAGGAAGTGAAGTAATCCCACAGATACGTACCCAAATAACCACATACAGTATAGCAACACAGCCACTTCTGACTCCACACCTTTGCACCTGAACGCACTACTGCTGTCTGACCCAGAAGCACCACTCGCTCGCGGACGCTTCGATTAATTACTCGCGATTATTCAGCTTGTCAGGGACTTTTTCTGGACTATGTGTGTTGTGTTATTTTCCGTATATGTAAAAGCTTTGATTTGTTACACTTTAGGTTTTGGTGTTTGGTTTCTGAAGGGTAATTATTTTGTTTGTGTACTTGGAATTTTCAAGAGAGAAGTATTTGTTTACGGAGGTGGTGGTGCCATCTGTTGGCCAAATTGACAGGTTTTGGGCGAGAAAGTCGGTCGACTTGTGGTCTTACCTGGTGAAATTGATTAGTTAATGTCACATTACTGTATCAATGCAAAATAATTATTCAAGATAGTAAAATCAATGAGTAAGACTTAGATATGGGGTGATAATTTTTTTTGTCGATAATGTTGACTGAACCTGTATCCAATACGAATGCCTAAACTAATATGTGGATATTTTGTCAGTATTGTTATACTAACACATAATAATTTGTATGAATATGAGTTGATAATGTCCAAACCATATTACCCACGTGGTAAAATATCGCACCGTTTCATTTCAAATTTCAAATGAATTAACATTGTAAAAAGAAGCGATTAACTAATTTGACAAATGTTATTACGAATGTAGTAGAGCTACCAGTCTCGAATTTTGAATTCCGCTTTTATATATATGATATAGTTTCTATATGCTTTCAAGTATTGTCTCATTAACATATGTTATATGCGTATTCATTTGCTCTCTCTCTCTCTCTCTCTCTCTCTCTCTCTCTCTCTCTCTCTCTCTCTCTCTCTCTCTCTCTCTCTCTCTCTCTCTCTCTCTCTCTCTATCTATCTATCTATCTCTATCTCTATCACACTCTCTCTCTCTCTCTCTCTCTCTCTCTCTCTCTATCTATCTATCTATCTATCTATCTCTATCTCTACCACACTCTCTCTCTCTCTCTCTCACATTTTTTAAAACAAATATTAATCAAATGGTATTAAATATCAGTAGAATATCAGGGGTAGGTGTCATCCTATCAAAAAATTAGATTTGATAGCCTACGGCGAAAAAATAACAGATTAGAATTTAAACTGCCATTTTCCATTATAAAATACTAAATATTCAAAACCATGCTTGCGTCAGTAATAAGCGCTTACTTTTTACTTCTTGAAATAAACGCGTTCACTTGGGAGCAAT
>NW_028234431.1:12425905-12428405 GCF_977035675.1 Penaeus japonicus
CATGCAGAATGTCAACAGACGCTTAACATACAAGAACTGTCACGTACGGCATAATGCAAGATAATGCAATATGAGTGGCATGAATGACAGCCAGTACACGTTTGTAACTTTAAGTAGCATATGTAATATCTTGACAGTTGCCAAGGTCATTATCTTCAGGACTGTGTGATGTTTATCTGTTAATCGAAGAATCTCAAGACAGCTTAATTTGTTACCAGGCAGTTTTGACACACACACACACACACACACATAAATATAATGTTCGAAACTGTACACACATGTTGTTTAATCTATTGTAAAATCATGATGTATATTAAATAAGAAAATTATGATATCAAAAGAGATTCATCCATAATATCAATATCGGTATTTATTTGAAGGAACACACAAAAAGGTCATTGGACGTGACTAGTAAGGTCGGGATTCGGGTGATGATGGAGACGTTCGATAACGATATTTAACCTCGGTTCGTTGCATTCACTACTACTGCAAGATGCATGATTAAAAACAACAACAACATAACGCTGCTTTTACAACGCAATAGTATTTCCTTCTGGTAAAGAACCATTGTTGCTTATAATCGAAATAGTACATGCAATAAAATTACCCTACAATAACAAAAAAGGGATCGAACTCTAACATGTATGCATACACGAAAACAAGAAAAAAACAAGACATGACCTATTCTGCATGATAAAATATGATCTACTACCATTGAATAACCATTTAAGATTAGGAATAAACTACAGCAAAGTCAAGTAGTAACAGGACAAGGCCATAAAAAGCTAACAATAAGAAACTTTTTTCTTAGGTATAGGGCTCGCTACAGCCGAAGACCTTGCTAGACGTGGTGCAAGGGTCATCATGGCTTGCAGGAACGCCACCAAAGCCGGCAAACTTGCAGGTAAGTCCGGAAGAAAATTGATTGATTCCTTCGCTGTGTTTTATTTATTTATTTATTTATTTTAATATGCATTTAAGTCGTTGCATAAGTAGATTTTTAAAAAGTTCCGATGTCCAGAAAGTTGTTGCTTAAAGAAAGAAATCGAATATACAATCCTCCGCTTTTCATACGAAGCAATATAGCACAAAAGCAACAACATGCTAAAGAAATAAGCAAATGCCTACAGATATAACTAATTATCTTCTCGCCATCATACCACAGAGGAGATTCGCAAAAAGACAGGCAACAAGGAGGTGGAGGTGCGCGTGCTTGACATTTCTGACTTCGACTCCGTGAGAGAATTTGCGCGGGAATTCAAGAAAACAGAAAAACGGTTGGATGTCTTGGTGAGAAAAATTTTATGCTCGTAATAATAATCATGATCATAATGGTAATGATGATGATAATAATAATGATAATGATGGTATTGATAATTAATAATGATAATGATGGTATTGATAATTAATAATGATAATGATACTACTACTAATAAAGATGATAATAATAATAATGATAATAATAACCGTAATAAGGATAATCATAATGTTAATTCAATTAGCAAAAGCCAGGGGGCGGTTGTTTGGTGTATTTTGTAAAATTTTCAAAAGTACTTTTTTTTTCTTTTTCTTAAAAAAAATTCCTGAAAGTTTTGGTAAGACTGTTGCAAAAATACTAGTGTTTATAGTTTACATAATTTTCTATCCTTTTTCCAAGCTAAGATGCGGTACATCTATATTTCGAAAAACTCTAGAACACTCTCTAATATCTGTCATTTTTACATTAAATGATATAAAGCGTTTACCCCTTAGACGTCTTGGTGAGAATGTCAGAATACCAGGAAACAAGTGCTTATTGTATTTTGCATAATTTGACTCAATATTCGAAAGTGATGTTTGGTATAGCTAGTTTATAATTCTTAGAATGTTCCATTGTCCTTTCTGTTATTGATGTTACTCAATAATAATAATAATAATAATAATAATAATGATAATAATAATAATAATGATAATAATAATGATAATAATAGTAATGATGATAATAATAATAACAATATCAATAATAATACTGATAATAACGATATCAATAATAACATTAATGATGATAACCAGTATAATGATTATAATGATGATTACACTACTACTACTACTAATAATAATAACAATGACAATCACATCAAACTAATAAAAAGTTAAGACCCTACATCATTCAGATCCACAATATCACAGCGACCCAATGTAAGATCCATAAAATGCTATCACCAAGACAGTTGCCATTCCAGCATGGCAACCATATCAGGCGCATAGCGTTCTCACATTCGCTGACCTTTGACCTGGCTCTCCGTCCCAGATAAACAACGCAGGTGTGGGTATTCCCGATAAGAGAATGACCAAGCAGGGGTTCGAGCTGACCATGGCCACAAACCATTATGGCCATTTCCTCCTTACTAATCTATTGCTTGGTATGTTCTTAAGCATCGTCTAATGTATCCTTAAGATATTATGTTATTGCATAGCTTATCATTTTTAAGTAGTGATATGCAATATGTCCTTACTGTAC
>NW_028234431.1:12433405-12443405 GCF_977035675.1 Penaeus japonicus
ATTAGTCTTTGCTCTCGATTAACAATAGTATTTTGTTGTCATCTTTTCAAGTCAAATACGTCTCTTTCCTCAATTCTAAAGAGCTACACTTATGTATATGATCTCAAATTAATTGTTGGCTTTATGAATCTATCATGATATCTCTAAATAGTCTATTCTATAAACAGCATTTGAAATTGCTTCAGCTTTTAAGTAATGAAAATGATTGATTTGAAAACAACCGATATACTTATCATTCTCTATCACATATTCCCTGATTTTTAATTCATGAAATTTTGTTTTAATAATTTTGGCTTAGTGCTAAGTTCAAATATGCATACTTGATATAAGTATTTTTAAAAATCTAAGTACAATATATTTTGCAATGTAAAATTTCACTTCAAACCAAGATCTAGACTTGACTAGAAAACTGAAAAAATTGTAGACAATAACCACATTATTAAGTTTGTCAATAGGGTGACTTGCCTAAACAACAAATGAAAAATTGTGCCTAAATATAAAATTACATTCAAATGTGTTGACAGAAAATATAAATGTCTTTAATACTAGAAGACATACTTTATACAATATATTCCTATATGTTCTGAGCACCATAATCACAATGAAACCTTGGTAGACCATAATAAGTTAAAAGACAAACAAATCAAGCTACAACTATAGGCCTGTGACAACCAACACATATTCTATATAAAAATCTGAATTTTCATTACTAACTCATTCTTGTTTCATTATAAATTCCATATCCTAAAATGGAATGCAACCTCTTAAAATCTCATCTAAGCGTTTGGTTATGTCTTGCAATAAAATATTATAATCTCAAATATATCATTCATTAACCCCACTCTGAAACTCATCTATTACATAATCATATTAGGAGGGTAAGCACTACATACCTGTGTGCATGTCAGGTACTTATGCCTCAGTTATCTCTCAAACAGAGAGTGCAGACTGTTAAGCTCCATGATGCATTTATACAGATGCTTTGAATATTAATAAAAAAACAACAACATGAAACTAAATGAAAATTTTGATGAACAACCTACACTATGGTTCCTTCCTTAAGCTGAACCAAAGTTCCCCCAATACTTCTCAAACTAGCTGATATATTCAAAGGTCATGATATACCAAACTATACCTTACAACCTTCAGGAATGGACATTGAACTAAAGACAAAATAATTCTCCAGGTTTGGCGCAACATCTCATAAGCATTTGGCACCTTCAAATCCTTCACAAATTAAAGAAATGAAATAAATTTCATACAACACGAAGGACACACTGTTAAAATCGCAGGTCGCACAATATTATAAAGCAGACTTCCTCCAGTAAAGCTATATTGGTCCACATGAAGGCAACATAATTATCTTATGTAAAACATAATAACCATAGGTAGAGGAGATAAGTAATGCCAATTAAAGATCACGATCAGAATAGTGTCTCTGAGATCAAGCCTTTCCATGACTGTAACATCATAATATATAAAGATATTTGATCATTTTTGTAATCTACAGTTCACTCATTGTGTCACACAAACTGGTTAGTCTGCCCACTAAAATGTGTGCTAATAAATCCATCCCATCCCAAGCTTGCATACAAAGCTGCCTTTCACATATTGCACAAAAGATCTTTGAAAAGTTTAATTGTAATTTATATATAAAAATATATATATATATATATATATATATATATATATATATATATATATATATATATATATATATATATATATATATATATATATATATATATATATATATATATATGTATATATACACACACATGAATACATATATATATATTTTTTTTTCTTTTCTGAAATCACTTAATATATTCTATGAAAATATAAGCGCAATCTGAAGCTAATTTTCAAATAACATGTGATGTCATCTTTCTTTTTTCCTATATAGGTTCCTAATAATGCACTCTTCTTAAAATCAGATTAGCCATATTGTATTAAACTTCTCTAGATGAACTTCCGAATAGGCTTATATTTCTTGTCTGGGTCAGGTAAGTAGTATTTCATCCACACCTCAATAAATGCTGCCTTTCGAGCCCAAGGCTTGAAGTGGCCATTCCAGTGTAGCAATTTAGCAGTGGTAATAAAGTCCTTGGAATAACTAGCTCCTGCTGTAACTCCTGCAACACAAATTGTAAATTATAATACAATAAGTCAAATAATACCTTAGCATATCATCAAAGGTAATTCCTATTGCTATAAAGCATTATTCAAATAACAATGTTAACTTTCTTACTCTTACCTAAGTCACCAACATGCCATAGGTGTGGTAACTGAACTGTCTTGTGATAAAGGACAATCAACATGGCTGCTTCTGCTTCATCTGTTTCTGGTTCCTGTCCATAGATTGGTTGTCTGGAAGCAAAATATGCCCTTCTTATTCTAATACCAAAATCAAATTCAAATTTAACTAGTGTACACACACACCTACAAATGAGTTGCATCTTACCATTATCATTGAGGAGTATAATTTTTTTTCATGGGATTATTGTAGGTTATAGGACAACCTAACTCTTGCAATGATTATCAAATTGAGCACATGGATTATGCATTACTACTGTGTACTAACCTTCTACTACTGCTCATCACCCAGTCTAATAACTGCATGGTAACGTTTTCTGCCTTCCATTTTGTCATATTTGCTACAAAGACATTTGTGTTAAATGTGCATGCCATAGGCTTAATCTTGTTTCCTTTGAGTTTTGGGTGCTGGAGGTTTATGTGCGTTGAGTAACGGGGTTTTGCCATGTTGAAGCGCTTGGACACCGAGGTGCAATCCTCAGAGAAGGCTCCGAGATGATTCTCATCCAGTGGGACATTATTCAGCTCTTTGATGTCACCTGTGAGAGAGAGGATGTTTTTTAGTCATCTGAACATGATACCTGAAGATTCATTTGTTATTAATTTCATTACAAAAAGAAAAAGAACAACAAAAAGGAAATGCACTTAAGAAATCTAGCCAATACCTAGTAAAAACCTGGACCAGTAACAAAGCTTGAGAACATATTAAGTAAACCTTAAATATACTTTCATTTTATATGTTAAAAATGGGAGATGCAGAAAAGAAAAACGATGTAGGTATTAATTTTTCATGTAACAGAAACATATTTAGCATGAGCTGAAATAACAGGTCCAAAAAAGAAGAAAAAATCTGAACCATACCAACACACACACACAAACTTACATTTGATTTTCAGATGCTATTCTTCTTTATGAAATTTATTTGGCAAATGATTCAATTATTTACTTTACTGAAATATATATCTTATGTATACTATAACAAAATTACCAAAAAATATACTATTTTACTTAATACTCTTTTGTTTTTTAAACAAATTATCATCCTGTATGGAAACTACAGACAGTGTCTCATTTGTGAACAGCACTCGAGTAATATGCATAGGCTTGCAACATTTACCATAGATTTTCATGTATTCCTACTGGAGAACAGGCAGTAGCAAAGGTAGCAGATGTAACAGGATGTTCTGAACTCAACAGCATCACATACACAACACAATATCTCATCTCTCTTTTACATAGTATACCTCTAGACATATGTCCACATATGTATTGTGCTTTTCTATCACTATTATATATACAATAATGTATAGTATTAACATCCTAAATTCTTATATGATATAACCAGGTATGGTATCAAATCAATACAGCTTCACTACAGTATGCTATAAAGCAACATTTCTTAACCTTTGGGTCAAATAAGATTATTGATTGAGTTGTTGATGTATAATGTCTGTCTTTAATAAAGTCAAACTAGATGTCATTGGATCTGGTACTTTCCTATTCTAAAACTGTAGATGGTCACTGAATATCTGACAACTAATCAATACATGTGGGTGCATGTTTGCATATATGTGTGTTTAATATGAATTTCAATAACAATCAATCCCACTTGGGATAAATCACTTGAAATTACTCACCCTGTACAATAACATCTGAATCCAGGTATAAAAACTTGCCCTCCAATTCTGGGAATATCGAGAAGAGGTAGATCTTGGCAAAATGCGGCTTCCCCTTGGGCATTTCTGGCGAATGTGGCCGGATGGTGTAGTTTATTTTGTGGAGTTTCGTTTTCAGTATCCATTTCCTACAGTAAAGTAAATTAAAGTAACAAAAAAAGAAAAAATAAACAAAGAAAAAAAGTTTGTAACGCACAGGTAATATAACAATGACTGAATTACCACTAGACAATTCCTTCCATTACTAAAAGACAGCTTTATATCATGTTATTTAACCCTTCTGTGAATGATGTGGCTAGTCTTGGAAGGGTTAAATACAAATAGAAAGAAATATGAGTATCCCTTTACCTTTCCGTAAACTAATCACAAATGAAGACAAACAAACCTGAAATCTGGAATGATAATCTTGGGCACAGTTATAAAAAAGTGGACAGCAGACTTTGTATTTGCAACTACACTGTTGATCACTGCCATTACACCCAGTAGGGTCTCTGCATCACCAGAGATCACCACATTAATTGATGAATCTGAAAAAAGTATGTATACTCCTTTTAGTGATTCTTTCAATCATTCCAGGAGAAAGTAAATCATGAGCACATCATGTGTAAATGGCAAGTCACCTTTAATTTCTAAGAATTTTTACTTTCATGTTATGAGTTTTGTTTGTACTTGCATTGTCATCTCTTAATGATAATTTCAGAAATACTTAGTTTTAAGTATGAAGTAAATATTAAAAAGCTGAACCAAAAATTAACAATGTAAGAGAAATAATAATTCTCTAATTACCAGTGGATAAGATCTGAACTTAGTCTAAAGAACGATAAAAAGGAACTTTTAACTGATTAATATACTTATTCAGACAGTTAACTCTACTAATAAACTTTACTCAAAATTCTAATTTACTGATATTTGCCATTGCCATCTCTGTCATCTATTTACTTTTGTGTCAATGATAATACATAAACTTACCAGACTTTTTGGTTTCATTCTTTTTTGTGGGTACAACTAGGTCTTTCATCAATGTTGTATTTATTGTTTTTGATTTGTTTTTATTGCTTAAATGTATTGCATCTAATATTTCCTTGATTAACATCTGTAAAATAAGAAAACCTTTAGTTGGCCTTTTTTCAAAGTTTATATGGGATATTTCAAAGCTATATTAACCTCAAGAGACTATTCTAACAAAAGCAATACTGCATTAACAGGAGTTAACCTAAATTAAAAACATAAATCACATCTTGTGATCTAAACTTGGTATCACATTTTTCAGTAGTCCTTCTAGCATCTTTTCATTTTATATAAAGATATCAACTTAAACACATACAATTTTCTTTCAAAATAAAAAAATATATACATCCTTACTTTGCTCTTTACTGCTCTTGCCATGGGAATGTTTGCCTTTCCACCTGTTTCTGCCATGTGTTGAGCAGCGTTAATATCTCCTGGCTGCCACTTCAAGGACGACATTACATACACAAGTAGTAATGACCAGCAAATGCCAAGGATTACCACACCTGTCAAGGGACATTTTCTTGTAATGTTATGAAAGATACTAGTCTACTGAAGTTAATCATAATCATGTAGAATTAATGTGTGTATGTTTTAATCAGTGAAATTATATATGACAATCTCTATAAAATTTTCTAATCCAGTATGAAGAAATGAGGTACTATATTCAGGATACAATGATTTAAAATGATTTTCACACTAATTCTGCACATTCAATATAACATGGGTATGCAATATTTTAGTTATACTAAACTATTAAGTCATAATCCTAAGAATGATCACCTCGACTTTCTAAATGGTTATGCTTTTGGTAAAATTATTTTCTAGAAAAACAGACATCTTATGCAGTTTAGAAGATTAATGGTAAGGGATCATTTTCCAGTATCTATATACATCAAAATTTATCAAGAAAGAAAAAGAAAGCAATGATGACTAACCTTTTAACTTGGTGAAACCAGCTGTACAACAAGTACAGAAAATTTACACTGTCTCCAAGAGGAATTTTCAGTTTTTTTTTTATCCTGAAGAATTATGGAGTACCAATGTCCTTCCAAGGATATTTTAATTCCTTGTATCATTTCCTTATAAATGACAATTGCACAAAAATGCCACAAAAGCATGATGTATTTGGTTTTCATACGGCAGGAAAAAAATGTGCTAGAGGCGGGAAATCATACAATAATTTCCATTTTGTAAAATGTGTATAATGTGTAGTACAGGTATACTTTTTTTGGTGCATTCAGTTACAAAATATTGTATTCTATCTACACATGGTAGATGAATACTAACATATAAATTTTCACTCAGAGTTTTAGTTCCATTAAGATATATTTATAAATAGCTTAGTCAATACTTATAATAATTTTTACAAACTATATTATTGTTTTATCTACCATTCTAACTATCACACATTTTCTTTTAGCATAAATGCAATGTAACTATTCTAGAATACAATGTCAATTTGGGTGTTTATACAGAGAAGGACCACAACAAGCAATACCCATCATTTCTGCACTTTGACCTCCAACAATAGAAAACAGACCTCCACTAGTTATACTCTGGACCGAATTTGACCATAAATTACCAGGCAGGTCTAAAACTTCTGTCTCTCTAGTATATGTAGTGGAGGTTTATTAATTGCTGAATATTGAAAATTGAATAGTTGAAGCCACCACATCACATGATGAGTTACTGTGCAAATATTGAGGCCTTACTTTTCACAGATTTTAATTTATATCTACTTATAATAATATATATATTTTTTTTATACCTGCCTGTAATAGTAATGTTCATTAATGTGTTCTTTATGACCACTATACTATATATTTCTCTTTTGCCACATGGGCCTATAATAGAAAATTACCTTATTTTGTCTTTGAATTACCGACTTTTGTTTGTGAGAAATATTAATATCATCAAATTAATACAGTGATACTCTGTAAAGGCTGCTGATTATAATACACACATATAATGACACTTGCCCCCCAAAAATTGAAGTAACACCTTGATCATCTATCCACGTCTGGAAATACAATTACGAACAAAAGCTTAAGTTTAATCTAAATAAAACGTTTCTTACGGGACATCACATGCCTGGAGTGGTGCAGAGTAGTGTGGAATCAAGAGACAAGTAACAAAAGAAAACAGAGAATTTTACTTACAAAATTTTAGTCTAACGTGAGCCATGGTCCCGATGTATCAGTTCAAGTGTTTCTAGGGCACGGACACGTCACGACTGTGTCACAAGGATGCCCAGTCAGTTCCTACCGCTTGGCACCTCCCTTGGCACTCGCACCCTCACCCACAAGGAAGTTTACGAAGTTCGATTGTGTGAGACCCGTGTTCAATGTATCTTTGCTTTGTTATAACACGATCATGAGTGCCTCTGTTTAAAAATACAGTCCTTTAGTAAATAACCTAGTGTAATTTCTTTTCTTATGTGAGATTTCTGTATAAACATCTAGATATATAACGGCATTGATGAAATTGAAGCCAACGCCAAAAGCGCGAACGATTCTCAGATGTAAACACCAGCCGCTTCGTGTCACGGGAAAAAATAATATTGTTATTCCATAACTGGCAACCACTCTGATTGTCCTGGATAGTTAATAATTGTGTGTGTATTAATAAACTGAAGTTATTTGTTAAAGCTTAAATCTTTAAGATTTTGTGATCTGTTTAATGTATAGCTAAAAGACCCTTTGATCTTCAATAGTAGATGTATACGCGTAGAACAGTAGCTATTATTTTCTGTCACACTGTAATTGATATTGATTTAACTTCTAAATTTATTTTCTAAGATATTTTAAGGTTCACGACTGCATGGACGTTTGTTTTGTTTGAGGTATGAGTTACCAGGGGAATACAGATATCTTTTAATGCACTTTTATTATTTCCACTGATATTGAAAGGCAGGAGAGGCGAAATGAAAAAAAAAAAACATTGTATAATAGTTGATTAACTTTAATAATTTAATTATATATAAATTAAATCTGACCATCTCTGATAAATAAATTACAAAGTTACACTGACATAAAGCAACTTAAAATATTTTACAGTTAGTAGTGACTCCATAAATTAATACACTTGTACTCTCAATGAAAACGGAAATGAAGTGTTGGTGAATATATACATGTTTTCCAACGCAAATGTTAGGTGTTGATTGTGTAAGTGGTAATCTATAAAATATATGTTCATGCGATGTTACGTTGTATGAAGTAATGATCAATATATTAAAGAGTGCAAAGCATGGTGATCAGATCATTTCTCATTTCTGGGCTAAAAACGAGTAATAGCAGTAACGTAATTTGAAAATACACAGTGAAAGACGAGACATTCTCTCTCTCTCTCTCTCTCTCTCTCTCTCTCTCTCTCTCTCTCTCTCTCTCTCTCTCTCTCTCTCTCTATCTATCTATCTCTCTATCTCTCTATCTCTCTCTCTCTCTTTCTCTCTCTCTCACACACACACACACACACACACACACACACACACACACACACACACACACACACACACACACACACACACACACACACACACACACACACACTCACCCACTCACTCCCCAAGGCTACAGCCACTCAGTTGCATCACCTTGATCAAGCATGCATAGCAAACCTCATAGGGAAAAATCAAACTCGGTCATACTTTCAACCACACCCACACACGCTTAAATCAGAAGATAAAGCACCATATGAGAAGGACATATTTGATAGCCTATGAGCCGCTATAGGATAAGTAAAATAAATAAAATGTTAGTATCAGTAACACCAGTGCTTGTAGCAGTAACGGTAAATGACTGTTACGTAGATGAATAGAAATAACGAGGAATAATAATAACTAAAGCAACTAAATTACGAGTGGTTTTTTACGTAAGTGGAAATAGTAATGTTGGAAGAAGAACATGAGGTCGAAGAGAATTGTTATGACTCCGAGACCAAACTTGCTGAAGTTGTTGAACACGGAGATCCAATCGTCTGGAAAAAATAACATTTCTTTTTAAATGATATTCAGCCGGTTCACACCGGTTCATAAGAATATATTCTTGGAGTTTCATTAATCCCGAGAACCGGTTGTTAGTTTAAATCAGGAGCTTTAATTTTTTTCCCCTATTACACATCTTATTTTGTAGACCCCACATAGATCTGTTACTGGCTTTTGATAGTCAAAAACACGACTAAAACCAGATTTGATGTCGGGTGGATCCGATATTTCCCAAGTTAATTTGAGTTGGTAACACCGAGTCTCAGTGAGGAAGGGGAAGGGAATGTGGCATCATTGATTCGTTTTGTTAATAGCTCCATTTCTGTAAACACCGTTGTAGCAGGCAGGATTTTTCTGAGGCTGTATTTATAATCTAATGTAATCACTTTCACTAAAAAAAATCCCGTCACATTCATAATCATGTGGGAAGTGTCCTGAAAAAAAATCCATAATCCTGTGATTCCTCAAACTGGTTAAGGCTAAAAATATCATCAACACTATTGCTGTCAGTTCTGCCGAGGCAGAAAGAGGCTTTTCAAAAATGAACATATACACAAATAAAAGAAGCCGCCTTACAGTGGAAAATGTAGCAAACTTGATGGTAATTAATATTATTGGTCTCCCATTGGATCTATGGGCTGCCACTCCTTTTGTCAAAACATGACTTAGAAAAAAAAAAAAAAAAAAAAACAGTGCTGATGGTAACAGTGTGAAAAATGAGCTAAAGACTATGATGACAATCAAATGTCTAATTGGATTTTTTTAAAATTAAAGAGTATGTATGTGTATTATATATAAAACTTTGCATATCTGACTATTTGTATCTATCTATCTATCCATCCATTTTCTATCTACCCGTTTATCTTTCTATATACCTATCAATCTTTCTATGTAACTCTTTCTCTTTCTCCTCTTTCCCTTTCTCTCTCTCTCTACATGTGTGTGTGTGTGTGTGTGTGTGTATGTATATATATATATAATATATATATATATAATATATATATATATATATATA
>NW_028234431.1:12458405-12463405 GCF_977035675.1 Penaeus japonicus
TAAACGTTGGTGGACTCGCGAAGTGTTTGCAGAAGGACCTAGGTTCGGTATTTCATTATTAAATAAATTAAGACGCCATGGGTTTTCGAAATTTCACCCGCCTAACCTCTACTGATTTCGAAGATTTGCTTCTGATGGTTGGAGGACTGATAATGAAGAAGGATACAAAATTTAGAGAAGCTATCCCAGCTTTTCTTCGACTAGCAGTCACACTGCGTTTCCTAGCAAGTGGAGACTCTTTCACGAGCCTCATGTACACCTTTAGAATATCTAAGCCAGTGATTCAAGTGCCATTTTTTTTTTACGCGGTTTTTATAATCGGAACTCGTCACGTCCCAAAGACAGCTAGAAGCATGATAATCTTCGATTAGTTTCAATACCTTTTCGTTTGACCACATTTCAAAAAGCAATGTAAAAGCGTTAATTTGGCCGCAAGGCACCCGGCACGCTTGGTAGTTGGAGAAAGACTGTGAAGTCCGATGTGTCTCGTCTATCGTTGCAGATGTCGTACACACTAGCAAAATGTTGCGCAACATGTCTACCGTTGCATGCTGTCTCCCATTCCGATCGGGAGACCATAGACCTGCGACTTTTTGTCTCGCAACAGACTCCTAGACGGCGATTGGTCTATAGACGTGTCTACGTAGACAACGCTAGACACGTCTCAGAGACCAAATCGCGCAACATGGTCTACAAGTGAGTACTAGGCTTAAATTAAGTACAAGGCAAGAGTTTTGTTGACATTAATCTGCAGCATTAGTTTCAAAGTAACGTGTCTGATCTTGCTTTGAAATTGTTCGATTTCCGAAGGAGCATCAATCAAATCTAGAGGGAGCTTTGTACTTTATTATTTTTTGTTTTAGTTTTAGGCAATGGAATTTTGTGACTTATATTTTTGCAACTGTAGAAATCTGTTGCAAGAATGTCTTCGTAGTATAACTTTGACACTGTGTTTAGTACTGTTGTTGCTTTCCTGGCCTGACGTTATTTTCCGGCTCTTTGTACTTACTTATGCACAAGTCATATTTCTAGGTAATGTTTCTCAAAAGGGATTGGATATCTGTATCTAGTCTCATTAAGTTTCAAAGTCGGCATAGACATTCTTCCAATTTACGAGTATCACCTGTGGTCAGGTTCTTCGAAGTATTGGTAACGAGCAGATGGTCACTGGGTCGCTGTGTCGCATAAAGTGAATTAATAGATGGATATATAGTTTTGAAAATCATATGAAATCCATAACGGACTAAATAATCTATATTTGTAATATATATTTACTATAATAACATATATCTGTGATATATATTTGATATGATAATATATATGTGCATGAAAAAGTACCTTTTTTGTCGGAAGGACTATTAAAATGATTATTGTCTGATGTGCAATAGTCGTTCATTAGGTTCGTGAGGACAATACATGAAACCAAACTAGGTCACGATGAAATACGTTGAATAATACTAACCTAGGATATTAAGGTACTGACCATGACCTAAGTAGATAGAACAAATGGCAACCGGTTATGGTTTTCTGTAACTGGTCGGGAAGTCATCATCTGGGAACTGGTAATTGTGGTGTTCTCTCGGTAAGTCCAGAATTGAGTCTCTTTCTATTTCTGATTGAGGGCGTTTAACTGAAATGCTGGGGATAGGTTATAACGCCATCCTTTGTGTCTCGTGGATGCAGTGAGTGAGGAGCTGGACATGCCAATAGTCTGATGGTTGTTGATGGCATAGATAATTTTTTTCCCACTTTTTAGTCGTCTTGATATTGAAGATAAGGTTGATTTTGATATTTATTTTGTTTGATTTTATTATATTGTTATTATTTATCGCTCATGTTGTTTGTATTTATCTTATGACGTGTTTGAGATATTAGTCTTTGTGGGTGTTTAATTCGTTTGAAAATAATACATCTAATGTGGTTCTTGCGCACGCACGCGCGCGCACACACACACACACACACACACACACACACACACACACACACACACACACACACACACACACACACACACACACACACACGCACAATGTACATGTATGTATACACATCAAGATGTATTGTAAAACAGTGTTCTCGACTTTTATCACGTGCAATTTGTCCATACAATTATCAGACTTGGTTAGCGCGGTAATTATCGAGTTATCGCTCTCTTCCCCGTTCGCAAATTGCCTCCTTGACCTTGACCTCTCCCAGCCGTTCTCTCCTCCTCTCTACCTCCCCTTCCTTTATCCGTTTTCGAGTGTTATTGCTCTTATTAAGTCCTCGCCATTTACGTTTTTTTTTACTATGGATTAGAGAGGTAAAATTCGTGGTTCTTTAGAAGAATGGAGTAAAAGCGGACAGAGTGGATGAGTATATGGGAGGGAGAGGGAGGAGGACAGGGAGAGGAGAGAGAGAGAGGAAAAAAGATAGAGAGGGAGGAGAGAGAGAGGGAAAAAAAGATAGAGAGAGAGAAGGAGATAGAGAGGGAGAAGGAGAGAGAGAGGGAGAAGGAGAGAGAGAGAGAGAGAGAGAGAGAGAGAGAGAGAGAGAGAGAGAGAGAGAGAGAGAGAGAGAGAGAGAGAGAGAGAGAGAGAGAGTGAGTGTGAGTGAGAGAGAGAGAGAGAGAGAGAGAGAGAGAGAGAGAGAGAGAGAGAGAGAGAGAGAGAGAGAGAGAGAGAGAGAGAGAAAGAAAGAAAGAAAGAAAGAAAAAGAAAGGGAGGGAGACAGAGAACGGGAGAGAGAAAGAGAAAGGAAGAGAGAATGAGATAGGAAGAGAGAATGAGATAGGAAGAGAGAATGAGATAGGAAGAGAGAAAGGGATAGGAAGAGAGAAAGAGAAAGGGAGAGAGAAAGAGAAAGGGAGAGAGAGAGAGAGAGAGAGAGAGAGAGAGAGAGAGAGAGAGAGAGAGAGAGAGAGGAGGCAGAGAGAGGGAGAGAGTCGGGTGAAAAGAGGAAAGAGTGAGAGAGGGAAAGGGGAAGGGAGAAGAGGAAAGAGTGATAGAGGGAAAGGGGAAGGGGAAGGGAGAAGAGGAAAGAGAGGGAGAGAGAGAGAGGAAGAGGACTAGAGGAAGGGAGAAGAGGAAAGAGAGGGAGAGAGAGAATCGGGGGAGAAGAGGAAAGAGAGGGAGAGGGAGAGGAAGGGGGTAAGGAGAAGAAGAAAGAGAGGGAGATAGAGAGTCGGGGGAGAAGAAGAAAGAGAAAAAAAATGAGAGAGAGGGAAGGTAGAAGATGAAAGAGAAGGAGAAAGAGTCAGGGGAGAAGAGAAAAGAGGGAGAGGGGGAGAGGGAAAAGGGAAGGTAGAAGAGGGGAGAGAGTGAGTCGGGGGAGAAGAGGAAAGAGAGGGAGAAGGAAAGGGGAAGGGAGAAGAGGAAAGAGAGGGAGAGAGAGAGTCGGGGGAGAAGAGGAAGGAGAGAGAGAGGGGGGGGAGGAGATGGATAGGGAAAGGGGGAGGAAAGTTAGAGGAAGAGGGAGAAAGGGAGGGAGGGGAGAGGAATTAAGATAAAAGGGAGAAACTGAGAGGGAAAGGAATGGGAGAGGAAAAGATCTCTCTCTTTTCCTCTCCTTCTTCCTCTCCCTCCTTATACGTTACCGTTTCCCTCAAAATGAAAAAAAGGCAGATATAAAAATCATATCGTTGATACTTGTTGATTTCAAGGAACACCTATTAAGATAATATCTATTTGTGACGAAATTCGATCACTTCTTATGTTAACAGACGCGAGCGAATGCTCTGGCTGCACGCTAGCGTTTTTTTTTTCTTCCCATGTAGGCTTATCTGTTTTTATCCATTTATGTATTAATTATTTGTGTATAGTTTTGTATACAGGGAAAAAGGAAGAATATATACATTTTTTTAGTTAACTCGATTTTCATACTCTCTAAAAGAAAGTGTGGAAAAAAACATCAGGGTACAAACCACTTTAAGGAATTATCGGAAAACTCTGACACGCTTGGGGTGAACATATCTAAAATGTATCCACTTCTTCACGCCCCAAACGCAAGTAAGAACGAAATAAAACATTCCTAAACCACATCTCTTCCCCCAGACGCTTCTAGATCAACACTGAACCAACTCAAAAAACAAAAAAACAAAAACGAAACGAAATAAATAAGAAAACGAATCAAAGACCATGGGCCTCGTGACGCGATATCTGGTCCCCTTTGTGGAAACTCACCTACTGGAGATCGCGGTCGCTTGCCTCGTAGCATTGGGGATCCATCAGTTGGTACGACGCATGCGCACTCAGGATCAGCGCATCAACAGGGATCCTTTGCCGGCGGCTGGAAGAGATGCTGGCGAATTCAAGCCGGAGAAGG
Source organism: Penaeus japonicus (assembly GCF_977035675.1). Lineage (NCBI taxonomy): Eukaryota > Metazoa > Arthropoda > Malacostraca > Decapoda > Penaeidae > Penaeus > Penaeus japonicus. The sequence goes on from NW_028234431.1 coordinate 12,462,708, forward strand.
GGAGCAAGAATGTCATTGGTAAGTGGTTCTTAGGGTAAAAAGAATCCTTAGTTTGTTATGGTAGGAGAAATGGTAGTGTTGATGATGATGGTATTGATAATGATATTGGTTTCAAGAATGGTAGTGGTGATGATGATAATAAAAATAATGAGAACAAAATTGTTGAATATGACAATGCTTACAATGATAACAATAAAGATAATGATAATGGTAAAAATAATTATTATAATCATTAAAAAATGAAGAAAATGAGAGAGAGAAAGAGAAACAAAGACAGAGACAGAGAGAGATAGAGGCAGAGACAGAGGCAGAGGCAGAAACAGAGACAGACAGTCAGACAGACAGACAGACAGACAGAGACAGAGACAGAGACAGAGATAGAGACAGAAAAAGACAGAGACAGAGACAGACAGAAAATAGATAAATAAATAGCTATAAATACGAAAATAGACATGAGTATCCTAATAAGAATACCACTATCATAAATTTCAACAACAACTAAAAAGAAACAAAATTAACTACCAATCATCCACAATACAGCTCGAACCTCCTAATGACTCTTAGAAAAATAGGACCCTCAACCAGAACCTAATTTGGGACGGCTGCTGTAAACCTAACCTTCGGTACCCCTTTGGACTTTAGCTCGACAAGAACACGAGACCTTTTGTGTTCCCTCCTGTTGTAAACACCCTTGTTTA
>NW_028234431.1:12473405-12475905 GCF_977035675.1 Penaeus japonicus
GGAACAGCTTTTAGGAGTGTTTATGAGGATGTGATTCCTATTTATTTCATAAGGCATTAGTAGGTTTGTATGAGGTTTTGAGCTGTAATATGAGAAGGTTGTAATATGTGGAAGTTTTTTTTTTTTTACAAGATTAAAGGTCTTTGTGAGTATTTGTATTTGTCAGAAATGTATTATGTGAGACAGATTTAATAAAGAAATATGCATTGATAATCTCTTTGTTTTCCTAACACGGCAAGTTTCCGTAAACAACGAACGTTTTAGAGAGAGAAACAGAATAGGAAAGAAAACTAAATGCGTTCTTCTAGAGAGAAAGGGAGAGAGAGAGAGAGAGGTAGAGAAGGAGAAAGAGAGAGAACGATACATACGGAGAGAGAGAGAGGGAGAGAGAGAGAGAGAGAGGGAGGGAGAGAGAGAGAGAGAGAGAGAAATATTTACTTTTTTGATAATATGGTAATCTGGAACTTATGAATAGAAAGCGCTTGCTGCTGACTATTCTGATTTAGATATGTAAATACAATGCAGACAGTAGTTGGACATTGACTAAAATCAATATATATGCATTATGCGTACGGTACATCACTGTATATATTTCCGGTTAAATGAAAGAAAGGTTTAGTATGAAGAGAGTGGAAAAGAACGTAACTAAAAATAGAATTTTATTTATTTTGCACCAATGATATTTAGGAGCAGCAATATCCTGAATAATTACATCATAACGGCGACATTATTTCTGCTACTACTAATGATAATACTGATAATAAATATTTTCACTGCCCCTACTTCCAGGAGTGATAATTATTATTATGACATTAATGGTGATAATGGTAATAACGGCATTATAATAGCAATAATGCTAAATAATGATTATTAAGATTGTTGAAATATGAATATATAATTAAAGATACGTTTACCACCGCAAACAAAGCTCTAAACGAACACATTCATTTCCTAAAAAAGTTATTCTGCTTACGAATTTCTTATCCTGTCGCATGAAAATAAAGCTCGACTTATCGCAGGCTGACATATGTCTTTGGGTCAGTTAGCACAGGCAACAAACGACTCTTTCGATAGGGTGAATAAGGGTCAGTACCGTTTGCTTAATGTCCATTCTCGGGGAAGTCCCGGACGGAGTTGACAGGATGTGTTGCTGGCACTCACGTTGGCAGTGGGACCCGAGGCACTGTAATGCCACCATCATCTGTCTAGTTTTTTTTCTTTCGTCGTGTGAATCGGCTGTCGGATTTCTAGATATAAAAAAAAAACAGGTTTGTTGACTTTGCTTTGAAATAGGTCGCTAGGAGGTTTATACATGTATAGTATACGTGATTTTCATTAAAATGGAGCTGTGTAATACATGTCATACGTTAAAGTGTTTGATAATTCTTGCTAAATGAAATGGACGAGTGGTACTTCTCGTTAACTGTTAGCAAAAACTTCGTCAAAGTGAAATATAGACTTAGTTAAACGTAAAAAAAGTAACAGCAAAGTGGATCCCTAAAAAAATTCGCGCCCGTCACACGTGCCCAATGAAACAATCTTATACTGAGAAAGAAACAACAACAACAACAAAAAAAGAGATTAAATGACACATAGGTAAAATGTGTTTGCTTATATAACATTGACATGAGTAGAAAGATATGCAATTATTTTCCTCAGATGTAAGTATGTCCTGAAAAGACAACATGAACTTGATAATGTACCAAGTGTATGTATGGTACCGGCACCTATGTCACCAATCTATATACCTGGCCATAAGTATAAGTGCTGCAGTAAGCTACTATATAGTAAAGTAAGGGTCATTCATACATTTAGAGACGCTTGTTCAGTCTGATGGAATGTGGAATGTTAATGCAAGTGGGTTCAGATATGTTATATAGATATACATATCTTTTGTTAAATTTAAGGTGGCTGTAAAACATCCACTATAAAGGCGCACGTGAACTCAAACAAACAAACAAACACACAAACAACACACACACACACAAATATATATGTATATATATATATATATATATATATATATATATATATATATACATATACACACATATATATGTATGCCTATGAATATATATGTATACATATGATTTCGGATTTGATAGACGTTTATAGAATTTTGTGGGGTAAATATATACATTTCGTATATATCCATGTTACGAATAAAGTAAGATTTTGATAGCAAATAGCGTAAAACATTGACACTCCACTTTCCACATGTATAAAACAAATGAACATCAATTGTGGCTCCATCAATTTACTTCATAGAAACAAACACATTCATTGTTTTACATGTTTTCAGTTCCAATAACGTCCCCTGATTTCTACTGATTACACCATTGCATGTATAATTTACTCTGTTATGTTCGCATTTTCAGATTCAAAATGGGCTGCAGATTCAGTAAAGAGAACTGGTGTTTCTCTCTGACCTGTTGTTTCTGTATGAAAGATCGACCTGCTTGTTACTGGATTGGAGGAGTCGGCCTGGTGAGTTGTGTAT
>NW_028234431.1:12485905-12488405 GCF_977035675.1 Penaeus japonicus
TCTCTCTCTCTGTCACTCACTTAGAAGGTAAGGCCAAGGTTGGTGTTCGAAGCAGACTCTAGTACTCATCATAAGTGTGAAGACATACAAGCGATGTGAAGTTATTTTTTCTTTTTCCTTTGCAAGCACACTTTACCTAACACAAGGAAGTGTTAATATGCAAAAAAATGCAGAGATAAAGATGATAAAAAGAGAGAAACAGAGAAAGAAAGAAAGAGAGAGAGAGAGAGAGAGAGAGAGAGAGAGAGAGAGAGAGAGAGAGAGAGAGAGAGAGAGAGAGAGAGAGAGAGAGAGAGAGAGAGAGAGAGAGAGAGAGAGAGAGAGAGAGAGAGAGAGAGAGAGAGAGAGAGAGAGAGAGACAGAGAGAGAGAGAGAGAGAGAGAGAGAGCGAGAGAGAGAGAGAGAGAGAGAGAGAGAGAGAGAGAGAGAGAATGAGAGTGAATAAACGAGTGAGTAACAGAGAGAAAGAGAGAGAGAGAGAGAGAGAGAGAGAGAGAGAGAGAGAGAGAGAGAGAGAGAGAGAGAGAGAGAGAGAGAGAAAGTGTGTGAGAGAATGAGAGTGAATAAACGAGTGAGGGAGAGAGAGAGAGAGAGAGAGAGAGAGAGAGAGAGAGAGAGAGAGAGAGAGAGAGAGAGAGAGAGAGAGAGAGAGAGAGAGAGAGAGAGAGAGAGAGAGAGAGAGAGAGAGAGAAAGTGATAGAAATAGTGACTGTGTGACTGAGAGAGAGAGAGAGAGAGAGAGAGAGAGAGAGAGAGAGAGAGAGAGAGAGAGAGAGAGAGAGAGAGAGAGAGAGAGAGAGAGAGAGAGAGAGAGATAGAGTGAGATAGAGATAGATAGATAGATAGATAGATAGATAGATAGAGAGAGAGAGAGAGAGAGAAGGAGAGTGAGAGAGGGAGAGATAGATATATATAGAGAGACATATAGATAGATAGAGAGAGAGAAAGTAACAGTAAAGCCCACGAAAAAGAGAACATGCTAAATAATAATGGAAGCTAAAACTCGTAAGAAACAACAACAGCCAACGACTGAGGATGAACAAAACAGACGCGTTGATCAGAGCGCCCAAACAGCGGACCATCTGACTCATTACATCTGGAGCGAGAGACCGTGTTTAATTGAAGTTTTGCCGTTCCCGTCAATGAAAAGCCGATTAGGTTGACAATTGGCGATCAGCTTAATTCGATGTTTGTCAGAAAACTACGTTAGACCTCGCGTGGTTCAGGGATTTAATCTGATTGGTAGGTAGATGAGACATAAAGGAAAAAACAAAACAAAAACAAAAAAAACGTCGAAACGTTTTGGAGACATAAATTTTTGACTGGCATGAAAATTCTTCCCCAATAGGTGGTGTGTGTTCGTTCGTGTTTAAATGCACGTACGTACGATTTCACGCAAGAAAGCCTTTGCCTGCCTTGTGCTAACGCATGAAACAGGTGTTCATGACCATAAACATACCCGCATGACGCCAACTGCCAGCTTGTACCCGTTTCTTCCACCCGCACGGCTACATTCAAACATGCGACCCGGTCGATTTTATTTTCTCGAAGGTCCTATAACTCGACTCTTCTGTTTGGTCATGTCCGAGGGGAAAGGGGAGGGGAAAGGGGAGAGTCAAGCCAGCCAACTTGCGGTGTAATGCGGTATGTCGGGTCGCTGCGAGACCGACAGACCTTTTATGGTATCTCAGACCAAGAGGGCGAGAGGGGCAGCAATATCCGTGCGGACATGGCGGTCATCGTGAATGATTGATAGTGTTTATGATCTTTTTCTTCCTTAAATATTCCTTTCTTTCGGTGATTTGTTTTTTGTTCTGTGTCTGCAGTGACTGCTGGCACTGTTATGGTAACTTCCCCTACAGAGAAGAGAGAGTGACCACGGCGCTGAGGCTGGACATGGATGAAGCCCGGCAGGTGCAAAACCCGATTTAGTCACGTGACCTTCCCTGCACGACTTCCTCTTATGCTCATCTCAGGGCCCACATCCACTGCAACCACCATCAAATTTTAGATCGCCACACAATCCATGAATTTTGAAATGAGAAAATTAATTGCACAGTAAAAAAAAAGCCAAAGAATGAAAGAAATAGATCTCTTAGTTGCGTTCAAGGGAGCCTAAACTACCCTGAGAAATTGCCCTGAGTTGACCGCTAGTACGCTCGCTTAGGGGCCCTGCCCTGCTGGGGTCACACCTACCAATCGCACATTACCAGTTGCCGCTTCCATCGTGCAGTGCTGACATAGACTCAGGTGAGTAAATTAGCAATCTTTGATACAAATAAGGATCTTTGAATATTGTAATGTCTCTTTTTAGAGAAAGAAAAAAAATATGTATTATGAGAGTGTATACTGTGTCAACAAGATTTTTCGAAAGAATGTGCGGCAATTACTCGGACATGTATTTTCGTTTTTCGTTTATTATTATTATTATTATTTTGTTAAATGCCAATTTCTCTTTCCGGTATGATTATGACTAAAAATGGTCTAAGAATCTTATATA
>NW_028234431.1:12508405-12510905 GCF_977035675.1 Penaeus japonicus
ACTGGCCAAAGTGAAGGCGCTTGTGAGAGGCACACAGAAAGCAAGAGGGAGAGGAAGCTGCTGATAAAATTGAGGACATGATAGGGTGTTGAGAAGAGCTATAAAGGAGAACAAAGGAGGGGGAAGAGAACATGTAATGAAGGTGAGAAAGAGCAATTATGCCAAGAGTGAAATGATACGTAAACGGGAGATTGATGAAGAATGAAAAAAGTAGCATGGGAAACGTAAAACATATCCAAAAAGGGGACATAAGAAAATGGTTGAGAGAAAGCTTGAGATAGAAAGAGGGGAGAGTGATTGAGATCCAGAGAGAGGAAGAGAAAGAGAGAGAGAGAGAGAGAGAGAGAGAGAGAGAGAGAGAGAGAGAGAGAGAGAGAGAGGGAGAAGAGAGAGAGAGAGAGAGAGAGAGAGAGAGAGAGAGAGAGAGAGAGAGAGAGAGAGAGAGAGAGAGAGAGAGAGAGAGAGAGAGAGAAAGAGAAACAGATAGATAGATGTATAGATAGAGAGAGATGGATGGAGAGAGAAAGAGAGCGAGAGAGAGACAGAATATTCGAATAAAGAATACAACGCAAAGGGAATGTAATAAACAAGTGAAATGGGAAAAAAAACAGCAGATATAGAAGATAACAGAGAAGAGCAAACTCTCAAAGACATTCAAAAGAATTCTAACACGATAGGGAGGTGGGAGGTAATTTGTAAAGATAGGAGATCTAATATTGGACTATATATAAATATAAATAAATATATGTTTATATACATACATACATATATATATATATATATATATATATATATATATATATATATATATATAATATATATATTAATATATTCATATATATATATATATAGAATATATATAGATATATACAAAACCGATTCTGAGCGGATATATGTATATCAAAATATAGAATAATATATATATATAATATATATATTAAACCAATGGTATGCATACTTATTATATATATATATATATAATGATATATATATATATATATATAACAAATATATATAGATACTTAGAATGTTAATATGAATATATATATAATATATATATATATATTTATATAGACGAATTATAGCATATATATATCTACGAGATATATATATATATATGAGAATTGAAAATATATATATATATTATTATATAGTATATATAGGAAATAATACCTAACAAGAGTCAAGGATATATATAAATATAATAATATATATTATGATATATATGCTAAGCATATATGCATATGCGTATATATATATATATATATACTGATATAGTGCGAGTATATATATATATTATATATATATATATATGTATGTATATATATGTAGTAATATAATATATATATATATATATATATATATTATATATATATATATAGTATGCATGTATCTGTACAATAGTATATATATATATAAATCTATATATATATATAAGTGAGAATATATACTAACTATATATATATATATCACTATATATATAGTATATATCTCTATATATATATATATATTATATAATATGTGATGTATATAAAATATAATAATAGTATATAGAATATTATATATTAACAAAAAACCACTATATATTAATATACCACATATATATGTATATATATATATATATATATATATATATATATATGCTATCACGATATATAGCGAATATATAATATATTATCGTATACATACGTATGTAGTGTGTGATGTGTGTGTCAGAGTATGATTGTGTGTGGGTAATCCATACATACTTAAAAATACTTCTATATATAAATATATATGAAACAATAGAGCGTCAGAGTATTATATATCGTTGAATTGTCATATATGAAATATCATACACACACAATACATATATACATTATACACCCATATACCACACACACATGTAATATGTATATATCATAACTTTATATATATATATATATATATATATATATATATATATATATATATATATAAGAGTATGATTATGTATATATATATAGATATATATGTATGTATATATATAAACAACCTTAGACACAGCATTCATTTTAAGAAAACGCATAAAAGATCCCAATACCTGTATGTATATATGTATGTATGTGTGTGTGTGTGTGTGTGTGTGTGTGTGTGTGTGTGTGTGTGTGTGTGTGTGTGTGAGCGTGTGTATGTGTGTGTTAGACAATTTATGCCATTTTATGTATGCGTGTGCGTAGCTACTAGAGAGCGTCTGTGTGTGTGTGCGTGTGAGATTGAGAGTCAAACCTCCCCTTTAAGAAGCCATGCCTGGTGCTTTCCAACGATGGTGGCAGATATTCAACCATTTTTCATTATGTATAGATGCGACGCTGCTCTCTCAGGAGTCTCGATCGATCTGAAATATTCTCTCTCTCTCTCTCTTTCTCTCTCTCTCTCCAGTTAAAGTTTCTCTCTCTCTCTCTAGGCATCGGCTCTCTCTCCATACTTCAAGCTCTTCTCCTCTCTCATGTATGTATCTCTCATATATATATATATATAT
>NW_028234431.1:12525905-12530905 GCF_977035675.1 Penaeus japonicus
AATGCAAATAATAACGAAGAGAAAATCAGATATGCAGAGATGACAACGACAAAAAGATAGAGAACAGATAGATGAAAGGAGAAATACATGACTAGGAATATATCTTCCTCGCCTTCAAAAAAAAGGGGGGGGGGGACCATTTGGCCGCTATAATTTCGGTAATTGCTGTGGTTCTTGGAGCTGCCTCTGCCCTTGGGATGTCGGACAGCTTTATTTCGTCTTCAGACATTTTCTCTTTTTTTCATCTTACATTGCGAATAAAGATGATTGAGTATCAAAGCATCAGAGAGGCAGGCAGGCAGGCAGGCAGGCAGGCAGGCAGGCAGGCAGGCAGGCAGGCAGGCAGGCAGGCAGGCAGGCAGGCAGGCAGGCAGGCAGGCAGGCAGGCAGGCAGGCAGGCAGGCAGGCAGGCAGGCAGACAGACAGACAGGCAGGCAGCAAGATAGACAGGCAGACAGACAGATAGGCAGACATATATATATATATATATATATATATATATATATATATATATATATATATATATATAAATATGTATGTATGCATGTATGTATGTATATGTACAAACACACACACACACTTTATTTAATGATGATTTAATGCATCGCTTTGAATCATTGCCATCATTTCCTCAAAGATGTTTATCACGGCATATTGCATACACTTGTTTCCACTTAGAAGAAATAATTGAGTGTATATATGCAATGTAATGGTTGTTTGCATGTGTGTATGTATGTATTGTGAGGAAAATAAAATAAGAGACAAAGAAACTTAAATATACAACATTAACATATGTGCAGAATAGTCATAACAACACTTCCGGGAGGATAAAAGGAACGTTTTTCAAAGTCGATAAACCGAGCTGATGAGAAACAAGGCGAATGGGCGAGGAGAGAATCATGTGATCATTAAGAATTAATTGATAAGTCTGATGTCCTTTAGGGGGGGGGAGGATGGGGAGGGTGGAGGAGAGAAGTCAGATCATGTTTGTTTTTTCTTTATTTATTTTTATTTTCTGGCTCTCTTTCTTTTCTCTCTCTCTCTCTCTCTCTCTCTCTCTCTCTCTCTCTCTCTCTCTCTCTCTCTCTCTCTCTCTCTCTCTCTCTCTCTCTCTCTCTCTTCTCTCTCTCTCTCTCTCTTCTCTCTCTCTCTCTCTCTCTCTCTCTCTCTCTCTCTCTCTCTCTCTCTCTCTCTCTCTCTCTCTCTCTCTCTCTCTCTCTCTCTCTTTCTCTTTCTCTTTCTCTTTCTATCTCTCTTACTCACTATCTCCCCACCCACCTCTCTTTCTCTCTCTCTCTGTCTCTCTCACTTTCTCTTTCTCTTTCTATCTCTCTCACTCACTCCCCCCCCCTCTCTCTCTCTCTCTCTCTCTCTCCCTCTCTACCTCCCTCCCTCCCTCCCTCCCTCCCTCCCTCCCTCCCTCCCTCCCTCCCTCTCCCTCTTCTTCTCCCTAACCCTCTTTTAGTAATTTGATCATGTAGCCTATGTTTATTTTGCTAGACGATAATGTAATGTTGCAATGGTGAATTCATGCCAGTTGGTGTGGGGGAAGGCGGCAGTTAACGGAAAGGGTGCCGCAGAAAATTCGAGAAACACTAATATAGATACATAGATATGCACATGTATATGAATACATGTGCTTTGTTTGTCTATCTTCCCCTTTGTCTTGAACTGATCAGCAAACAGCGGGGGGGAAAAAATGATATCACGTGATCAAATGGCCTCGCTAAATGAAACAGATCCAAACATGATAATGGAAGACAAGCTGGTATCCATTTCGTCTTTTTTTATAATTATTATTATCATTCTTCTCGATTATCTTCCTTAATATTTCGTGTTTGAGATAGTGAAGGAGGAAGAAGGTGTTGCAAAGACGAGGAAATATCACAGATAATATTTTGACTAGTGTTGTAGATTATATATAAATGGGAATGTAGGTTTTTTATTGAAGGTGTGAACTAGAATGCTAGGAATCATGGATAGGCGAAACAGAACGATAATATCGATAACATGGAATATTAGAGACAAAGGGGTCAGACTCAGGAAAGATAGGCATGATATTGCACCAGAAACTATCATTCCTCTTTTCTCATCGAATATTAGATAAGATTCCAAATTGATATAAAAAAGATAGTGTATTGTATTATAGGAATAGATATTTATACACCTCTCTCTCTCTCTCTCTCTCTCTCTCTCTCTCTCTCTCTCTCTCTCTCTCTCTCTCTCTCTCTCTCTCTCTCTCTCTCTCTCTCTCTCTCTCTCTCTCTCTTACTCTCTCTGCCTCCCTCCCTCCCTCCCTCCCTCCCTCTACCCCATCCCTCCTCCTCCTCCTCCTCCCTCCCCCTAGTAATGGACAAATGAAAGAGCAATCGGAAATGAATCAAGGGAGAGAGGAAATGGCAAGAGATACAGGAATACGGCAGATAAATCACGGTTTCGTAGTACAGACTCTGAGGGGTTTTTTTGTGTGGGGGGGGGGTCGAAGTTACTGTTGATTAGTTGCTGTTAGGAATGTTGGTTGTCATTTTCCATCTTGTTTTTGTATACGTTTATACATGTTTTATGCGTGTGATGTGTCTTTTTTTTATTTTCTGTTTTTATCAGTATTCTTATTGTTGCTGTTATTGTTATTGTTATATTGGCATTTGGTATCTGCGAATTGAATGGGTGTTGCTAAACTTTTCTTTTGATACCCCCCAAAAGAAAGAGAGAGAGAGAGAGAGAGAGAGAGAGAGAGAGAGAGAGAGAGAGAGAGAGAGAGAGAGAGAGAGAGAGAGAGAGAGAGAGAGAGATCATGTAAAAGAGTGCTTAGGGAGGGAGAAAAGCCATAAAGAACATGTTTTCAGTTTGTTAAAATTACATCATTTTTATCACACTCTTTATCTCTCCCCTCGTGTCTGGTTCTTCTCTCTCATCCGACCAAAGTATCAGCCGACACACTGCGGTACGAAATGTTTCCTTCACCCCCTCCCCTCCCCCCTCCCCCCTCCCTCCAGGCGACGAGCTTCACCGCCGTTGCCAGACGTACGAATGTGGCGCGAGGATCCTGGGTGGGTACGTGGATCAGCATGGCGGGCGTACGCGACGAGGCTGAGTCAACGTCGGGGTTTGAGGGGAGTGCGGTCGGGCGAGAGGGTAAAGGAAGGGGAAGAGGAGTGGGGAGATGATGCCGGTGGTGGATAGAGAAAGAGGAGGAGAAAGAGTAGAGGAAGAGAAGGAGATGGTAGAAGGAAAGGGAATGGAGAAGGAAGAAGGGATGAGATGAGGAGGAAAGAGGAGAGAAAGAGAAGGAGAGGAGGAGGAAAGGGTAGAGGAATAGAAAGAAACAAAGTTGAAGAAGAAGAGGCAGTGAAAAGATAAAACGAGAACGATAAGAGAGGGAGAAAGGAGCAAGGCATAGAAAGAGGTCGGAGGAGGATGAAATTAGAGGCACAAAAACAGGTCATGACAGATTAATGATGTAACCAAGTTATGAAAGAGGAGACAGAGGAAAGGGAGCGAGAAAAATAACAAAACAAAAGCTAAGACGAAGAAGGAAACATGTAAAGCAACAAAAAGACCATAATAGAGAATAAAAGAATTAACAGAGAAGAAAAAAATATATAAAAAAGAAAGGAAATTGACGAGAAACAGAGCAGTGTCGAAAAGGAAATGGCCCAACGTGGGATGATGAAGCACTTTAAGGGGATTCCGCGTTCCCATTTTTATAACAACGTCGCCAGTATTTATTATTATTGTTGTTGTTGTTGTTGTTGTTGTTGTTATTATTTTTATTAATGAGAAAATAATCAAAAGTCGAAAGGTGTACGATTGCAGAAAGGCAAAGATGGAAGGGTGTGTGTGTGCGTGTGTGTGTGCGCGTGTGGGTGTGCGTGTGCGTGTGCGTGTGCGTGTGCGTGTGCGTGTGCGTGTGCGTGTGCGTGTGCGTGTGCGTGTGCGTGTGCGTGTGCGTGTGTGTGTGTGTGTGTGTGTGTGTGTGTGTTTCCCCAAAAATCAAGTCATACAATTAAAGAAATTAAACAGACGGTACATAGGAAAATATAGAAAATGATACAGTGGTAAGGCAAAGAAGCAAAATAATTAAAATAAATAATAATTAAAAATAAAGGAAGAACAAGATAAATCTCGAGAAGATTAACAAACTTGGCGAATGAATAAAAAATATGATGATCAGGAGAGGGAGAGAGTGAAGAACAAGAGTCATATAGAAAAGTGTCTCACAGTTAATAAGATAAGTGCCGAAATAAGCAACATCCTATTAATTAAAATAGGCTCCATGTAATGGTACAAAGAAAATGAGGAAGAGAAGGAGTTTATGTGAAATAAATATGGAGGGTGCGGGGGACAACAGGATGTGATAGAAGTCCTTGATCAGGATTCCCGCTACTATGTGTATCTATCTATCTATCTATATATATATATATATATATATATATATATATATATATATATATATATATATATATATATATATATATATATATATATATATGCATATATATATATGCATATATATATATATATGTATATATATGCATATATATATATGCATATATATACATATATATACATATATATACATATATATACATATATATATGTATATATATATATATATATATATATATGCATATATATGCATATATATATATATATATATATATATATAATATATATATATATATTATATATATATATATATATATATATAATGATATATGCATATTATATATATATATATATAATATATATATATATATAAATATATATATATATATGCATATATACATATATATATGCATATATATCTATATATATATATATATATATATATATATACATATATACATACGTACATGTATATACACACATATATATGTATATATATATTATATATATATATATATATATATATATATATATATATATATATATGTATATGCAAATATAATGTATATAATATATATATATATATATATATATATATATATATATATAAT
>NW_028234431.1:12538405-12545905 GCF_977035675.1 Penaeus japonicus
AGGGGAGGGGAGGGGGGGAAGTAAGAGGGGAAGAGTGATGAGTGGGAAAGGGTAAGAGGAGGAACAGTGTGGGGGAGAGAAGGAGGAGGAGGAAGAAAGGTTTGTAGAGAGAGAGAATGAGGTGAAGGAAGAAGGGGGGTGGGGAGGAAGAAGAAGAAGAAAAAAAAGAAGGGTATGAGGAAGAGGAACAGGTAGATAGATATTGGGGGAAGATTAGAACAAGAGCAAGAAGAAAGGAGAAGAAGAAAAACTAGAAGTAGAGGAAGAAGAAGATACAAGAACAGTAATAAAAACGACGAAGGTAAAACAGGATGAAGAAAATGGAGACAAAGAAGAGATGCAGAAAATAGAAAGAGGATTAGGGGAGGGGGAGGAGGTGGAAGAAGGAGAGAATGAGGGAGGGAGGGGGGGTGAGGTGGAGAGCGGAAGGAGGGAGTGGGGGTGTGTGATCGATACGTCACGTCGCCCGAGGGGTAGGGAGGGGAGTGAGGGGGTAAGATGGATGAGGGGAGAGCGAGATGAGGAGTAGGATGAGGGGGGGGGGCGTTGATGGGTAATTGCGTTGATGAGGGACGGGGGGGGGGAGGGGGAGATGATCGGTGTTGTGGGCTTGTGTGTGCGAATGAAGGGGAAAGGAGAATAAGGGGAGGAAAGAGGATGGGAGCAAATGCTGAATAAAAGTGAGGGGAAGGGTGAGAAGAATAGAGTGACGTGTGAGGAAAAAAGAAGAAAACAGACTAAAGAGAGCAAAGGAGAAGAAGAAAAATGAATACAACTAGATTAAAACAGAGAGAGAGACAGAGACAGAGACAGAGACAGAGGCAGACAGAGAGACAGACAGACAGAGAAAGGAGAATACTGTAGAGGTGACGGAGAATAAGAACAGCCAGGCAGACAAACAAGAAACTTCAAACCAAGACGTCCCTCCGAGAAAGCTCGCCGCTCGCGCCCCTTCCAAGGACCGCCCTCGCATCACCCGAGCGTCTCGGATGGTCCTCATAACTCGGCGGTCAATCATCTCACACTGTCCGCGTTGCCTCGCCTATCCCTCTAACTTATCCGGTTACTGAGGCGGCGCATGTTAGACGAAGACGGAAAAGGGGCGGTCGCTGATCGCAGGGAGAGATGAGGCGGACTGATGGGAGATGTTGAGAATGAGTGATGAGAGATGTTGAGACTGAGGGATGTGAGATGTGCTTGAGATAGAGCTGTGAGGTGTTGAGACTTATTGATATGAGATGTTTAGACTGACTGATGTGAGATGTTGAGAATGAGTGATGAGAGATGTTGAGACTGAGGGATGTGAGATGTGCTTGAGATAGAGAGCTTTGAGGTGTTGAGACTTATTGATAAGAGATCTTTAGACTGACTGATGTGAGATGTTGAGAATGAGTGATGTGAGATGTTGAGACTGAGGGATGTGAGATGTGCTTGAGATAGAGAGCTGTGAGGTGTTGAGACTTATTGATATCAGATGTTGAGAATGAGTGATGAGAGATGTTGAGACTGATTGCTGTGACATGTGGTTTAGACTGTGATGTGAAATGTACTTGAAACTAACTGATATGAGATGTGGCAGATCGTATAAAACCTCATTCTTTTTCTCGGTATTATTTAGCGAAAGGTATAAGACTAACGATACAGAAAAAAAGGGAGTTCGTATTTAGCCAAAGAAGTGCAAGCGAGAGCAAAGCAGTTCAGGAAGACACAGGAAGAGACAAAGGGAACGCGAATCGAGGAGCTTCGTCAACCTGACTGACGCAATTTGGTCTGTCTTTATCTCGAAGGATGAGGGCGACGCTGGCGGAACTGCTCAGCCTTTCGGGGAATCAATATCCGAACATAGAGGCATTTCCTTCTTCCTCTGTGTCTCTGATTGCCTGTTTTTTGCTCTCGCTTTCTATTTTAGCTCTTTCTCTCTTTCTCACTTTCTCTCTCCCTCTGTCTCTGTCTCGCTTTCTCTTTCTTTATCTTATTGTCTCTCACTCTCTCTCTCTCTCTCTCTCTCTCTCTCTTTCTTTCTCATTCTCTCTCTTTCTCTCGCTCTCTCTCTCTCTCTCTCTCTATCTATCTCTCTCTCTCTCTATCTCTGTCTCTGTCTCATTTTCTTTCTCATTCTCTCTCTTTCTCTCGCTCTCGGTCTCTGTCTCTCTGTCTCTCTCTCTCTCTCTATATATATATATATATCTATCTATCTATTTATCTCTCTCTCTCTCTCTCTCTCTCTCTCTCTCTCTCTCTCTCTCTCTCTCTCTCTCTCTCTCTCTCTCTCTCAGTATGTAAGTGTGTGTCTTTTCTTCTCCTCCTTACCCCCTCCTCTACCCCACCCTCCTTCCCTCCCCTCCTTTTTTTCCTTCTCTCCCTCCTTTCCCTCCTTCCCCTCCCTCCTTTCCCTCCTTCCCCTCCCTCCTTTCCCTCCTTCCACTCCCTCTTTTCTCTCTTTCCCCTCCCTCTTTTCCCTCTTTCCCTCCTTCCCCTTCCTCCTTTCCCTCTTTCCCTCCTTCCCTCTCGTCTAAAGCTGTACCAGTTTATATCCTCTCGCAAAGCTGGCGCCCCCCTCCCCCCCTGAGCCAACACCAAGACAGTAAGTACCTTGTGTTGAACCAGAGAGACGGGGGGGAGGGGGGGTTGGATGGGGTGCTTATATTGTCAATGTCCCTCGAGAATCAACACTGTGTGTGTGTTTATGAGAGAAGGAGAAGGAGGGAGAGAGTGGGTGGGGAGAAGGAGAGAGAGAGAGAGAGAGAGAGAGAGAGAGAGAGAGAGAGAGAGAGAGAGAGAGAGAGAGAGAGAGAGAGAGAGAGAGAGAGAGAGAGAGAGAGAGAGAGAGAGAGAGAGAGAGAGAGAGAAGGAAGGTAAAAGAGAAGACAGTGTAAGCAAGAGACAGGGAGAGAAAGAAAGAAATAAAAAGAGAGAGAGAGAGAGAGAGAAAATGAGTAAGTGAGAGAGAAAACAAGAAAGAAAGGGCGAGAAAGGGCGAGAAAAAAAGAAAGAAAAGATAGAGGGGGCGAGAAAGCGAAAAGAAAAGAGAGGCGAAGATAGAAAGAGGCATTCCTTCAAAGAAACAGTGACCTCCAGGCTAGAAAAGGAAATATTTTCCCAGTCACCGAAGAAGAAAAACTTTCTCGGAAAGAACTCAACGGTGTTGTTTCGCCGAACTGGACTCTCTGAATCGACACAAGATGCTGCCATAAGAAGTGACGGAGGGGGACAAAAGAAAAAAAAATAGAATAAAAAGAATAAGAGTTCCCGGATGTGACGTCACAGACCGAACGGCAATTCATCGGATCTGTTCGAAGATTAATGCATGTTGTTTGTTTTGCATTTGAAGTGTTAATGTGATACCGGTACTTAAGCACTGTTATCGTCCCATAGATTGTACGTATTATTGAGAGAGACAAAGCAGAAGTAAGGGAGGTAGGGAGGGAAGGAAGGAAGGAGAGAGAAAACAGAAGGGAGGTAGGGAGGGAAGGAGGGAGGGAGGGAGGGAAGGAAGGAAGGAAGGAAGGAAGGAAGGAAGGGAGGAGAGAGAGAGAAAGAGAAAGAGAAAGAGACAAGCTTATTTATAGACATAACAATATTCCCGCATACATACACATACTTGAATCGACAGTCACAACACAATGCCATTCCTCTTACGTTCCCTCCTTTCCTCTGTCTGTCTGTCTGTTTCTTTCTGTCTTTGTCTCTGTCTCTATCTGCTTGTTCGTATGTCTGTCTGTCTGTCTCCCTCCTCTCCCTCTCCTCCTCTCCCCTTCTCTCTTCTTAGTTTCCTTTTTCTCTTTTAAGACTATTTTCTTTTTTTACTCTTTGACTCCATAGTTTTTAACCCCTTTATGTGTCTCCGATTTTTACGGATATGTGTGATAGTGAAGGAGGGAGGGATCGGAGGGAAATCAGGAGAGAGGGAGGGAGGGAAGGAAGGAAGGAAGAAAGGAAGGAAGGAAGGAAGGAGGGAAGGAGGGAGGGAGGTGAGGGAAGGGAGGGAGGGAAGAGTGGGAAGGGTGGGAGGGAGAGAGTTTCTGGCTATGTATCTGTCTGTGTACACGTTCATATTACATGTAAAAAAGTCAGCAACAAAAGCAACAGCGATGATGCAAAACAGACCAAAAGAAAACAAACCCAAAAAGTAGGAAAACATCAAAGCTAAATGACTCGCAACATAAGTCGATGTCCAGGCGTATGGTACAGAAGACGCTACATTTATAAGACATTTTGTAGATACGTCTCGAGCGGGAGAGACCAAGGAGAAGGCGTTTTTTGTGGGCGGAGGGTGGGGGGGTGATTGGTGATTGGCACAGCTGTTTTGGTGCTTGTTAGGACGACCTTCGTGGGGGGAGAGGGGGCGAAGAGGTGATTGAGGGGGAGGGGAAGAAGAGGGAGAAGAGAGAGGACGGAAGGTGAAGTGGTAGGGAAGGGAAGAATAACAGAAGGAAAGAGAGAGAGAGAGAGAGAGAGAGAGAGAGAGAGAGAGAGAGAGAGAGAGAGAGAGAGAGAGAGAGAGAGAGAGAGAGAGAGAGAGAGAGAGAGAGAGAGAGAGAGAGAGAGAGAGAGAGAGAGAGAGAGAGAGAGAGAGAGAGAGAGAGAAAACAGAAAACAAAAAACGAAAGAAGAGAGAGAAAAACGAAAAACAACAACGACAGCAACACATAACAACAGAGGATAATCAAAATCCCAACAGGGGAACACGCCGTTGAGAACCGAGGTCCTAAGCAACCTTACGAAGACTCTAGCCAAGGTAGTATAATTTTATGACCCGTGTTACAGTAGCGAGTGTAGGGGGGAAAAGCGAGGTTATGGTGATTGGTGGAAGGGTGAAGGGAGGGCGAGTATGGTTCTTATGGTGTCCTCTTACGTCACACTGTAAGGCGGTAGAAGGAGAAAGGGTGTGCTTATGGTGACGTAGGGGATGGAGGGAGAACGAATATAATGTTCTTTATGGTGTAATTTTGCTGTGTGGTGGGAGGTGAGTGAGAAATTGTATGGTTAGTGGCAGGTGGGGCATTGTGTTTGATATTGAGTTTTATTGATTACTATATCCGTGATAAAAGAAATGGGTAGGAGACAGTAGGTTAGTACCACAGGAAGACATTCTGAGCAGCAGAAAGAAAGATCCATTCATCCGAATAAATTCAATATATCAATTACGTATGACCAATGAATGAAATTCACTGAATAAAAAGAGGGATCAAATTTATTAAAAAGTTACCATTTGCATTTCAGTTAGATAATAGATTTCTGGTAAGAAAAATAACTTTTCATCCCTGCAAAGGCAAAGACTGCAATGACCGAAGGACAGAAATAGAAAAGAATAGAGGGAGGGAGGGGGGCAGGCGAAGAGGGGAAAAATAACACCCCTCTTGTGTAAATAGGCGGCACAAACAAACAAAAGATACAATGGATGGGTCTAGGATGAGGGGGGGGGAGGGGAGAGTCGATGGGGATGAGGACGCTGAATGAATAGTGGAAGGGTGGGGGAGGAGGGGGAGAGGGGCAGGGGTTGGGGAGGAAGGGAGGGAAGGAGGGATGATGGGAGGGGGAAGAAGGGAGTAGAAAGGAGAGGAGGGGAAAGGGGAGATCACGAAGGGGGAGGGGCAGGGGGAGTGGGAGAGATGAAGTGTTTGAGGGGAAGTGTAACCCCGTGTCTGAGGTCTTAGAGCAGTATTCGAGGGGAAAGTTTCGGTTCCTTTGCCAATCATGGGAAGAGGGGAACAGAGCGCTTGTTTCTTCGTTTCTTCTGTTTATCTTAAACCTATTGGATGTATAATTTTCTCTTGCATTTATATATATATACATATATATATATATATATATATATATATATATATATATATATATATATATATATATATATATACATATACATACATATATACATATATATACATATACACACACATACATACATATACACGCATATTTACACACACATACACTTGCATACACACGCAGTGTGTGTGTGTGTGCGTGTGTACGTATATATGGAACTATGTATGTATGTATAGGAATTCAGCTTTACTCTGTCTCCTTCTTCACCCATCTCTCCTCCCCTTCCCCCAACCATTTCCCCACCCCCAACCTCTCCCCCACCACCACTCACCACTGTTCCCTCGCCGTTCACGAGGTCTGACGTTATGCCATTTCCCCAAATCGACGAAACAATACAATGCTCGACATTCGCCGCGATCACTACTATTGGCTTCAGTTCCAGTGTCTCGACCTGTTGATGGGTTACCGTTAGTGACGTTAAGGCTGCATTTGCTGAGCTCTGATTGGCCGGTTTGTTTAAAGTTAGGTCTGTGTAGACGGTTCTGATTGGTTGGTGTCGTTAGGGCTGCATTTGCTGAGTTCTGATTGGCCGGTTTGTTTAAAGTGAGGTCTGTGTAGACGGTTCTGATTGGTTGGTGTCGTTAGGGCTGCATTTGCTGAGCTCTGATTGGCCGGTTTGTTTAAAGTTAGGTCTGTGTAGACGGTTTTGATTGGTTTGTGTCGTTAAGGCTGCATTTGCTGAGTTCTGATTGGCGGGTCTGTTTAAAGTTAGGTCTGTGTAGACGGTTCTGATTGGTTGGTGTCGTTAAGGCTGCATTTGCTGAGTTCTGATTGGCCGGTTTGTTTAAAGTTAGGTCTGTGTAGACGGTTCTAATTGGTTGGTGTCATTAAGGCTGCATTTGCTGAGTTCTGATTGGCCGGTTTGTTTAAAGTTAGGTCTGTGTAGACGGTTCTAATTGGTTGGTGTCATTAAGGCTGCATTTGCTGAGTTCTGATTGGCCGGTTTGTTTAAAGTTAGGTCTGTGTAGACGGTTTTGATTGGTTTGTGTCGTTAAGGCTGCATTTGCTGAGTTCTGATTGGCGGGTCTGTTTAAAGTTAGGTCTGTGTAGACGGTTCTGATTGGTTAGTGTCGTTAAGGCTGCATTTACTGAGTTCTGATTGGCCGGTTCGTCTAAAGTTAGGTCTGTGTAGACGGTTCTGATTGGTTAGTGTCGTTAAGGATGCATTTGTTGCATTCTGATTGGCCAGATCTTCTAAAGTTAGATCTGCGTGGGCAGTTCTGATCGGTGCTGTAATGCGGGAGGTGGCTTGTCTGTGTCCTTTTTCGTTAGTTGTATTTGGTGATAGTTCATCGTCGTTATTCAATTCGTATGTTGATTTTTATTGGATTACATTTGTTTCTCATTATTATAATTCTTTCTTATCTATACATTTATTCATTCGTCAATGTATCTTTGTATATTTTAATTTCAAGCACAGGCGAGGAAACGACGGCTTTTGAGAAGAAGCAAGAGGAGAGAGAAAGAGAAAGATAAAAAAGAAAAAAAAAACGAGAGAAAGAGAATGATACGAAGAGAAAAGAACACGATAAAGAGAATTACGAAGAGAGAGAGAGAGAGAGAGAGAGAGAGAGAGAGAGAGAGAGAGAGAGAGAGAGAGAGAGAGAGAGAGAGAGAGAGAGAGAGAGAGAGAGAGAGAGAGAGAGAGAGAGAGAGAGAAGAGAGAGAGAG
>NW_028234431.1:12550905-12555905 GCF_977035675.1 Penaeus japonicus
CCCTCACGCTACCCCTTTCCCCCTCTCCCCTTCTCCCCCTACCCTCCCTCCCTCTCCCACCCTTCCTTCCACCCTCTCTGCCTCCGAAAACGGCTTCCATGAGAAGGAAAGAGAGAGAGAGAGAGAGAGAGAGAGAGAGAGAGAGAGAGAGAGAGAGAGAGAGAGAGAGAGAGAGAGAGAGAGAGAGAGAGAGAGAGAGAGAGAGAGAGAGAGAGAGAGAGAGAGAGAGAGAGAGGAAGTCCCGAGTTAAGTCAGACTCCAGCAATCAGAAGCGTTGCGAATCAAGATGATCATTGACGCGTTGCAGAGGTTTGCAGGCCTTGTGTGCAACAGTGATGATCTCACACGCGTTCCTTAATACCTAATTTTTTTATTCCTTAAAGACATCCTTAAGCCGCACACTTCTTCACTCCCACTCCTCCGCTCCTTCACTCACACTCCTTCGTCTCCTTCCCTCACCCTCTTCCTCCGTTGTACATTTCTCCTTCCCTCCCACTCTTCTCCCCTCTGTCCATTTCTTCTCATTCCTCATATCTACTTTCTTCACTCCCTTCTCTTTGCCTTACACACTTCTTCTCTCCTTTTCTTTCTCCTCCTTCTCCCCCTTCTCCTCCTCCTCCTACTACTCCTCCTGCTCCTGCTCCTGCTCCTGCTCCTGCTCCTCCATCTCCTTCTCCTTCTTCTCCTCCTCCACCTCCTCCTCATGCACCACCACCTCCTCCTCCTCCTCCTCCTCCTCCTCCTCTTCCTCCTCCTCCTCCTCCTCCTTCTCCTCCTCTTGCACCACCTGCACCACCACCACCACCTCCTCCTCCTCCTCCTCCTCCTCCTCCTCCTCCTCCTCCTCCTCCTCCTCCTCCTCCTCCTCCTCCTCCTCCTCCTCCTCTTCTTCTTCTTTCTCCTGTCCCTCCTCGTCCTACTACTCCTATTCCTCCTCCAATTCCTCCCCTATCCTCTACTCCTTCCTGCCCCTCCTCTTCTTCCTTCTACTTCTCGTCCATCTCTTACCCCCCGTCTTCCTGTTCTATCCTCCTTCTTCCACTTCCACATCACCCCTCCTCCTCCCCTTCCCCCTCCCCTACCTCCCTCACCGCCCTAGCCTTCCCAACACGTTAATTAAATATAACGCTCGCATTTCACTTGTTCTGATGCTGGTTGTATTCCTTACACATACTGGTCGATTTATCAGTAACCTCGATTAAACGAACACCACAGAGGGAAGGAAGGAAGGAGGGAGGGAGGGAGGGAGGGAGGGAGGGAAGGAGAGATGGAAGGAGAGATGGAAGGAGGGAGGGAGAGAGGGAGGGAGAGAGGGAGGGAGGGAGGGAGGGAGGGAGGGAGGGAGGGAGGGAGGGGAGGGAGGGAGGGAGGGAGGGAGGGAGGGAGGGAGGGAGGGAGGGAGGGAGGGAGAGAAGAGAGAGAGAGAGAGAGAGAGAGAGAGAGAGAGAGAGAGAGAGAGAGAGAGAGAGAGAGAGAGAGAGAGAGATAGGCAGACAGACACACCAATATAGATAAAAACAGACTGCCAGACTGATTATATGAGTAAGAAATGTAAGATAGAATGAAATATAAGAAAAGTAAAGATAAGGACAGAGAAATTAAAACAAAGTGATGCCAAGCAAGAGGGCAACACAACGTATAAAGTTGAATGCTTCCGAAATATCTACTTAAATTAGAAAATATTACTGAAACTCACACATGCTCTCTCTCTCTCTCTCTCTCTCTCTCTCTCTCTCTCTCTCTCTCTCTCTCTCTCTCTCTCTCTCTCACACACACACACACACACACACACACACACACACACACACACACACACACACACACACACACACACACACACACACACACACACACACACACACACACACACACACACACACACACACACACACACACACGCACCCCCACCCCCCACACACACACACGCACTCCCCACACACACGCCCCCCTCCCATACACACACACACAATGACAAACAAACGCAATCCACCCCACCCCCCCTCTCTTTCTCTCTCTTTCTAAAACAACAACAACAACAACACCAATAAAAGCGAAACAAAACAAAAAGAGAAACGTCAAAAGAAAAAAAAAATCCCTCACATAAAACACTTCCCCAGACGCGGCCATGGTGTCGAGAGCCCGTGTTGTATTCTAGACTCCGAAAGTAATTGGTTCTGACGTGTAGGAGTTGTGCCTTTGCCTCTTTTATGCTAATTTATTCCTAATTGCTTCCTTGCCTTTGGGGTTGCAAGGGGTGTGAGAAGAGAGAGAGAGGGAGAGGGAGAGGGAGAGGGAGAGGGAGAGGGAGAGGGAGAAGGAAAAGGAGAAGGAGAAGGAGAAGGAGAAGGAGAAGGAGAAGGAGAAAGAGAGGGAGAGAGGAAGGGAGGGAGAGGGAGAGAGAGGGGGAGAGGGAGAGAGAGGGAGAAGAAGAAGAAGAAGAAGAAGAAGAAGAAGAAGAAGAAGAAGAAGAAGAAGAAGAAGAAGAAGAAGAAGAAGAAGAAGAAGAAGAAGAAGAAAGAGGAGGGAGATGATTGACTGGTGGAATATTACGTGTGGATATTGAAAAGATTGATTGTAGGAATATTTTATTGTGCAGGAATTGTTTTCATTGCAATCATTGGAGTGGATTTTTTTCTCTCTCGTGTTTGGTTTTCTTCTCGTAATGTCGGTTGTGTGTTTGTGTGTTTATATCCTTAATTATGTTCAGAGCGAAAATTGTCCATATCTCATTGTTTAAACTGAATTAGGTTCCGGATTAAGGTTGTTTGTCTCTAAATATAATTATCTAATACGATTTGTTATTTGTTATTTTTTCTAACATTCCCCTCCTTTCTCTCCGACAGAATGCGTGAGTTCATCGAAGAGAATGAGAAGACAGATCCTCTGATCCACGCCCCCGACAAGAAGAACAACCCATGGGCGGAGAAGGGGAAGTGCGTCATCATGTAAAGTCGTCGCTTCCACAGTGCAACTTCCTCAACCCTTCTTCCCCCACCCACCCCCTGCCCTCCTCCACCCCCCTCGAATTCTTCTTCGTCTCTGGCGATTCTCCTTTCGTTCGCGGTTTCCTCTCCTGATCGTCTTCCCTTCCTCCTCCCCCCCCCCCACCCCCTTCATCCGCATCTGACTGCCTTTGGCTCCATCGACGCCCTCGCGAGGAGGTCTTCGGCCAGTGGGAGGTTCTTGGCGCGGTTCGTCATCGATCAGGAGTCTGGTCCTCCGGTCCCACTGCCTCGCGCTTACTCCTCCTCCTCCTCCTCCTCCTCTCCTCCTCCTCCATTCTTCCTCCTTTTCCTCCTCGTATCCCTCTTCTTCTCCTCCTCTTCCTCCTCCTCCTCCACCATCTCCTCCTCCTCGGCTTCCTCCTGGAGAAAAAAAGTGATACATCTTACCTCGTGAGATCTTCAAGGCAAAAGAGCAGACTGGAAGTGAAAGCGTTGGCGGGCGACTTGGCTCCTCGGTCGACGCGTCGGAGGAGAGGCTTTCGGAGTCAGCGAAGGCCCGCGGTGGAGTCTTCGAAGACGATCTCATGACTTCGTTTGAGATCGAACAAGGAATCCGTAGGACAACCGACCAGTTTTCCCCCGAGATGAACCGAGGGAACCGAAGGACGACCTGAAATCCTCTAAGATTAACCAAGGGATCCAAAGGACGACCTGAAATCCTCCGAGATCAAGCAAGGGATCCACAGGACGACCTGAAATCCTCTAAGATCAAGCAAGGGATCCACAGGACGACGTGAATTCCCCCGAGATCAAGCTAGGGATCCACAGGACGCGCTGAATTCCTCCGAAATCAAGCGCGGAGGCATCCTTCTCCAAGAGTTTTCGGAGCCAGTGGAGTCCAACAGCGAAGGATTCCACGAGGCCATCCCCCGCGAGATCAAGCAAGGAATCCATCATCAAGAACATCCTCCAAAGTCTCCCATCTGCTCAGGGCGTCGAGGACTTGCCTGTCGCTTTATGATAACGTTTATGATGATTTTCCTTTCTCATTGCGCTGGTAATATTGACAGGAAAGGCGGCGACGTCTGTTTGCATATATTTTCTAGTTTTATATCACACGTAACTCGAAGTATAAATTTCCTGCTGATCTTAACATCTTTGCTGATGACTTTCCCGAAGAGTTATCGAAGTTCAAACTCATCATTCCCAATCTAAACTTAAGATGTATAATTTAAGGGAGGGGGAATCCCCGGTTATTTGAGTTTCGTGGTACAGACTGCCCCTTATGGTGTTCTTCTGCACACACACACACACACACACACACACACACACACACACACACACACACACACACACACACACACACACACACACACACACACACACACACACACACACACACACACACACACACACACACACACACACACACACACACACACACACACACACACACACACACACACACACACACACACACAGTACAAACCATGTATACATTACAAAGTGCTCATACTTGCTCTAACTCTGAGGTCTTTTTATATTTTCTAGACCCCCCAAGAATTACACGTAGAGTTAATTAGAGATTAAAACACTAAAAAAAAAAAGATTAAGTGTAGTTGCTGTACTATTTGTCTGCGAGCGATTTACGAAACTCAGCCGTTGAAGAACAATCAACATGATGCCAAAGAATTACCAAATTTGTTTTTTTTTTTCCTTCTGTATCCTAAGAACTGACACCAAAGACACAGTGAGAGTCCCTGTATCCTCAATCAGAACCAGAGAGAGAGAGAGAGAGAGAGAGAAGTCAAAAGCACGAGGTACAATGTATGACACCCATTTTGTACCGTCACAGTCAATAAGCATCATTCCAATCTCACTTGACCTTCGTCCTAATCCTAATCCTAATCCTTTTCCCCTCCCCTCCCCTCCCCTCTCCCTCCTCCCTCCCTCCCTCCCTTCTCTGTGCAAGCGTTTCCTAGTCATTAATTACGTAGGATCTCGTGGCGGTCACCTCCTTGACGAGGATTCCCCAAGAAGGTCATGGAGTCCTTT
>NW_028234431.1:12570905-12573405 GCF_977035675.1 Penaeus japonicus
TGATTCAGTTGTACGTAATTCGTATGTCCTGTTTCGGTGAAGTTCCTTGATTTTATAGATGTTCCAGCATGATATTGGTTTTGTAATATTATTTTGTATGTGTCTTTGTGCCATTGAAAAGGGAACAACTTAGTTCAAAGGTCATGAGCATAAAATCCATTGATTTATTAGTTGAAAGCGAGACAAAACGAAGCGAACCCAAATATATTTCCGGCAACTGAATGGCTGTATAATATGTATACTTTTTGGCCTAATTAACATATACAGTAAAAGTTTAAATACAGAATTTTAGTTCTTGTGTTTAAGTAAAAATCAATACAATTTAGTCGCTGCCAGCAGGAAACGATCCCTGGTGGCAACGACTCTTATCAAAATAATGATTCGGAATTAATCGATTTCCAGGCACTCGTTCTATTTAAGAAAAATATATAATTGCGAACATTGCATGGTCTCTTTCATCAATTTCCGCCTATTCATGTGTCCCTGAATTGCACCTTGCTTTTAGGGCCTGTCCTGCTTGAATGGGATTGTGTTTCCTTGTGAGGATCTGCTTTGCTAATCCTATGCTGCCGAGCGGGTTCCTGCTTGCATCTTGCACCTGCCTATTAAGAGGAAGGTCTCCGGTCAGTCTATGAGGGAACAGTTGCAAGTTGAATCCTTTCATAGCTGTCGTTAAGTGGTATTTTCGGACTCCAGTGCCAGGGAGTTAACACTAGAAATTAAGAATGGCCCCTTAGACTATATTGAGTGCAAAGCTTGGATGACCCCATGTTCCCCATGATTATTTTTTTATGTGTTCTCTTATGATATTGTTTGTTTAATTTCGAATTTAATTTGCATGATCCTGGTTCATAAAGTAATATGAAGAATATTATTAATTTTACAATTAATAAACTAGAGGCTAAGCCATCTCTGATTATCATTCTTTGCATCAGCACTCTTTTCACATGCTAGCCTCAATGACAAGGCCCAATTCACCCCCCGGTTGATATTTTCAATTAAACAGTGTTGAATCTGACAACAAGACAAAATTTAATTTACAGTTATAGATTGTATTATCATTGTTTAGCATTAAGCAGAGTCATGCTGTCCTCCATGACTTGAGAATTTCTGTAACCCAGCTGTTTCCTCTTTGCATGTGTCATGAAACGGCCTTCTCAAATCTCAGCAATATGCCTTCGCTTTAAACATTTTGTAAATTGATATTTTCCAAGTTTTCATCATTTCGTTTCTACTGAACTCTTTATATTACTGTCTTCCTATTTGCCATATGAAATGCACTGTTATGTAGTTTTGCACTATATACCTAATGTTTCTAGTAATGCAGCTGTTTCTGGGGAAGCCCCTAGGTAGTGAAAGTAACTGCGCGGTGCCAAAGTTACCTCTTATTCCAGGAACACGAAAAAACTTAGTGTTTTATGAGCTGAGAGAGTGCCAAAGAAAGAATCCTCAGAGCCTGACCATGAAAAGGAACCTCACCTCCTCCAGAGAAGGTCCATCACTTGGGTCAAATAAGGTCGAACCATGGGATAGAGAGCCAAGAGTCTACCCTTGATAGTAGGTCTTCCTTTACATTTCTAGATAATTAGATTTGCTTGCAGACACGTGTCTTCCTACAAGTCCAAATTCATACATGTTGCAGCGTGTAGTCAAGCCCTAGGTCTCACAGCTTTCATTAAAAAAAAAAAAAAAAAAAAAAAAAAAAAAAAAATCAAAGAATAGTGTTTACTTTAGTAGTTGTCTTCATGGGCCCTTTATGTGTTTTAATACTTTTGAGTTTTAGTATTACCCTTTGACGTTCAGTTTTCTATTAGTATATGATCAGTTTGGATTCACTGTATTTTTTATTGTGTGTGTGTTTTAACTGATTTATTTATGTTCAATTTGAATCGGTAAATGTAAAACCCTTTCCTTTGTTTTGGCAGCTATATTGGCTCCGCAACTTACTCAAATAGAAGAATAAAAATACGCCAAGAAACAATACTGGTACTGATAATAGGCAGTTGGTAATATTTAATATTATGACCTCTAAGAAACAAATTTAACATGGAGCCAGACGAGGGAAGACAGATGAGAAAATGGTTACTGTTTTGGACCCTGGTTTCCTAAGTGATTAGTGAAAGGGAAGTTAAAAAAAAAAGAAGTAGTAATGTCCTATTATAAGGTTTTGCCTTTCGCTATTTACAGACCCTTTTAAAGGCAATGGTTGTTTTATAGATGTAAAAATAACATAACTCAAAGTGAAAAATCTACACAAACGAAAGCGGAAAGGAGAGGATATAAGGAATTCGGAAGAAAAAAAACATAAGGACAGAACTCAAGCAAATAAACGGTAGGCCACATACCAACGGAGACAACGGAGAAACCAGATAAGAAAAAATTGCCGATAAACATCCACCTCCGACGTAACAGCGCTGTCTCCTGTCGCCCAGAGTCGCTCTGTCTTCTGGAAGATTCTCTTTTTGGAATTGTTGGCGAGGCTGTTACCTACTCCTCGCCT
>NW_028234431.1:12590905-12603405 GCF_977035675.1 Penaeus japonicus
TCACACTATCTCCCCCTTACTAATAATCTAACACTCTAACTATCAATATATCTACTATCACAAAATATCTAAACATAACTAACTCCCCCCCGTCTCTATCTAAAACTACCTAACTAAATAAAAACTATCTCTATCCTTCTATACTAAAACTCTCTCCGAATCTATCTCAACTCTCTATCTCACTAAACTATATATATCTCTCAATACAAATACAAAATACTTTATACTAAATACTAACTATATAAATATATCTATATCTATACTATCACTCTAACACTCAAACACACCAGTCACAATCTCTATAAATATATATCAAACTACTCACAAACAACAATCAATATTCTATCAATATATCTCTATCAAAAATATGCAGTAAATATAGACTATCAATTCTCTATTCCTACTCCCTCTCAAACAATCTCTCAAAAAATATATCAATAATCTATCTACCGATATCATCTAACTCTCTCAACTCTATATATCAATCTATCAAACTCTCATCAAAATATAAATAACCACAGCACGAATCTCTATCTATATATCACTCTATCTAAAATATCTCTAAATATCTAACTATATCATCTCTATATCACAATAATCTCACTAACTCTCTATCAACTCTCTGAGAGTTTGTGGTGTGTGCGAGTGTGTGAGTTAGTGTGTTGTGTGTGGATTGTCTGTCTATAATAAAACTATATATACACTATCAAACTATAAATGCTATCTCTCAAAATACACAATCTATAAGCAAATCTAACTCAATCACTCCATAAAATATATATAACTATCAATATACAACCACTATAGGAGAGATTGTGAAATAGTGAGATAGAGATAGAGTTGTCTCTCACTAACAAACCACTCACTATCTCTCTAACACAACCTCACACTCTACTATAACTCACACTCAAAATCACTCACACAATCACACCAAAACTATAAGTTTGAGAGTATTATATGAGAGTAGTGTCCCACCGCAACTCCCAAACTAACACAAACTCATCACTCACACTATACTCTCTCACCAATCTCTCAAAACTCTCACAACACACACACCCTACCTCCCTCACTACCCCATATCAGATTAGATGTAACACACTGCACACACTCTCACACACACACACACACACACACAAACTAAACAGAGAGATATAGAGTGTAGATGTGAGATTGATGAGAGTGAGTGAGGTTTAAGTGAGTGTGTGATCATTATCAAATTTCTCTCACTATCTCTCTACAAACACTCACACTAAATCAATACACACACCACACTAAAACTAAATATCTAATACAAACACGCAACTATGAGAGTGTGTTTTGAGAAGTGTCTCAATCTATAAATAACAACAATCTTCATCTCACACTAACTACTAAAACACAAAAACACAAATCACTCTCCCCCACAACTAACTATCTCTATATACACAAACACTACACAATCTCTAATCTCAAAAAAATAATATCACTCTCACAACCTCACTCTAAAATATACTATATCACAATCTCAAAACTCAATCATCTCCTCTCTCACAATAAATAAGACTCTCACTCATAAAACCATATCACTCACACTCACCACACTAAAGTCTATAAACACTCTATCTATCACAATCTACTCACTCCTTATAAACAAACATATCAATCACACAAACTCACACACTCCACTCACTACACAATCAATCTCTCTCACTGTCTCTCACACTCACACACTCACTCACTATAACTCACACAACACACACTACCCACAATCACTCTCACACATCCAAAATCCATAACTAACTCAACAAACTCTCACACAAACACTCATACCCACAGACACACTCTCCTCAAACTCTCCACCCACACACACAATCTCACACAACACACACTTCACACTCACCACACAAACTCTCCTAATCACACTCACACTCACACACGTCACTCACACCACACAATCAACACTCTACTACCTAAAACTCAGTCTCTATCGACCACACACTCTCGAAAACACTCTCACACACAATAACACTCACTCACTCACCCACACTCTCACTCAAACATACAGTAACACAACACACACACACACTCTCACACTCACACACACTCACACACCCACACACTCAACACACAAACAACAAATTCCTCTATGACTCAATCACACCATAGATCACTCATCTCAATCTCCTATCTATCACACCACACCCAAACACAACACCTCACACACTACTTACAACACATACACCACAAACAAACACACCTCCCCCCAGACTATCACTCACACAAACAAAGCTCACACCACACACACACTACACACACTCACTCTCACACACCCACACACTCGCACACACTCTCTCCCCCTACACACACACCTCCTCTCCACTCTCAAACACTCACACACACAACACACACACACCAAACACTCTCTCACACACCCCCCCACAGACCACACTCTCACCACCACTCACAAACACCCTCTAACTGACACACACACAATCATCAACACATAACTCTATCACACAATCTACTCACCAGAATAACACACTCACACACAAAAACTCAACCTTACTCTAATCTATAACAATCTATCAACAGACACAAACAAAATCAATAACTCCAAATCTATCACACTCTCACACATAACTCACACCCGCACACTAACACACACACATCTCTATATAAAAATATCTAACAACTATATGCTAATCACTATCTCTACAGAAACAATCAATTATCAAACACACACACTCAATCACTCCAATCTCATCTCATATAACTCACTCATCACAAATCTATATAAATGCTGTTTTCAAATAAAATCTATAAAGATATCTTAAAAAAATATATATACCTCAATCACTCTCTATCAATCTATACAGTATATCTAAATATTTCTCACTCTCTCTAACTCTTTCACTCAATATCAATCAATATTATCCTAATCTCTCTAACACTCTGCATATCACACAAACCTCTCTCACCTCAAACACAATCACTAAACTACCTCACACTCACTAACTAACACTCACACACACTAATCACCCTACACACAGACTGAGAGTATAGATTGATGAGTAGAGAGATTTTATTCTCACTCAAACTCACACTCACACACACTCTCCACACCAACTCCTCACACACACACACACCACACAATCTCATACTCCCTCAATTACACAGTGTGGTTTGTGTGAGTTGAGTGTAGATTCCCACTGCCACACAACACACTCACTCTAATCAAACACACTAAGCACACACACAAACTATCTCAAACCCACACACACTCACACAAACAACATCCCCCCAACAAAACACCACCTCTATTTTATAGTCTACACACTCCTCCTTCACAATATCTATATCTCTCTCACAATACCTCTATCACTCTCTCAACACTCACACACACACACCAACAATATAAGTGAGAGGTGTGATTTTGAAGTTGAGAGAGTGTATAGAGTCATAGATATATAGACATGACACACTGACACTAAACTCCCACCACTATCTATATCTCTATATATCTCTCTATCAAATCATCTCTCACACACAAACTCAACAAACTCCCACACGCACCAGTGAGTGTGTGAGTGTGTGAGTCTCTATCACTCTCACACTATCTCTCTCAACTCTAACAAATCACACACACACACACTCACTAACCTCCCAACGAACTCAACACACGACTCACAAATTAAACACTCACACACTAACACACACACTCACAACACTCACACACCCCGTAAATATCTAAAACTATCTCTCACGACACTCCACACACACACAATCACCTAAACTAAACACTCTCTATCATCAACACACACAGCTTTCACACACACACTCAACTAACACACTATCACACACACAATCTCACAATCTATCTATAATCTCTAAATACCATACACACACACTCACACACACACTCACACTCACACACACCACACTCACTAACACACACACACACACACACTCATCATCTCTCCAACACACCTCACACACTCACACACACACACTAAAACACTAACTAACCACCACACAAACGAGAGAGAGTGAGTTTGTGTGATGTGAAGAGTTTAGAGTGAGAGAGTGATAGATGTGTGATATACTTACACACACACACACCACACTCATACACACACCCATCACACACACACACACACACACTCACACCTCTCACTCCCTCATACACACTCTCTCACACACACATACAAACCACACAAACACACACACACACACACACACACACCACGATAGTGGAGTGAGAGAGTGAGAGTGTGTATTGTTGACTCACACACACAAACTCATCTCACCACACCACACACACACACTCACACACACCACAACACACACTCACACAAACTCTCTCCCTCACACACTGAGATGTGAGAGTGAGATAGATAGATGTTAGTGAAGACCCTCAGCCACACCTCTCACACTCAAACACCCACACAACACAATCACACACTACAACACACTAAACTACTAACTCACACACACACTCACAACCACCCACCCTCTCTCCCCCTCACTAGAGATACACTCACAACACAACACACACACAACACACACCACACTCACTCTCACAAATATAGATAGAGATGAGGTGTAGAGAGTAGGGGAGAGATTAGAGTGATCTGAGAGATTGTGACAGTCTAACATAATCACCACACTCACTCACTCACTAACTCAACACTATCTCAATATAACTATCTCTATATATCTATCATATCATCTCAATATCACATCACACCCCCAGTTAGAGATGAGTGATAGAGTCACAATACAACTCACTCACACACATCACTCACAATATGCACACATCTCTCACACACACAAATGACTCTCCACCCACCACTCTCTCAAAAAAACACACAATTAACAACTCACTCCACAAACACACACTTACTCTGTACTGATCAAACTCACTATCAATCTAACACCAATCTACTACAATGTCAACTCTCAAAAAATCAACACTCTAACACTACTCACACAACCTCTCTCTCCTCTCCACACAACACTCACACACACTCACACCACACTCTCCATACACACACCCTCACACACCTACACCACACACACACACAGCTCACACACACCATACACACACACACACACACACCACTCACTACACACACTCTACACACACACACACACAGCACAACACACTCCCGACACACTCACACACATAACACTCCCACACACAAACTCAACTCACACACACACTCTCACACACCACACACTCACCCCCCAGACACCTCTCACACACTCTCACACAACACACACACACCCAAACAAACACACACACCCACACACACTCTACACACACACACCATACTCACACACACCCAACACTCACACTCTCACACTCACACACAAACACACCTCAACTCACACAACCGAACACACTAAACACACACCACACAAATCCACTCACACACTCTCACACACACACACACACTCTCACTCTCACACACACTAACACATACATCACACTCACTCACACACACAAACTCACCACACTCAAACACTCACTCACACGCCACACTATTAACCCACACATACACACTCTCTCCATAGACTCTCACCACAAACACACTTCACACACACTCACACACACACACACACACCCACACACTCATACACACACACACGACACTCACACACTCACTCTCTCTCATACACACACCCCCCCACTATCCACACACACACACACACACAACAACACACACTCACACACACACAAACACTCACTCTAACAAACACAAACACACACACTCACACTCACACACACTTCACTCACTCAATACACTCCACCGACTAACTCACACACTACCACACACACACACACAATCACTCACTCACACCAAACACACACACATCTAAACACACACACTCCCCCCCCTACTCACACACACACACACAAC
The DNA here is from genome assembly GCF_977035675.1 of Penaeus japonicus. Lineage (NCBI taxonomy): Eukaryota > Metazoa > Arthropoda > Malacostraca > Decapoda > Penaeidae > Penaeus > Penaeus japonicus. The sequence goes on from NW_028234431.1 coordinate 12,596,809, forward strand.
ACACACACTCACACACACCCTCTCCAAACTCACATCTCTCCACACACACACAGCACACACACCACAACATACTCACACTCATCCACTCACACACACACAAACAATACACACACAACACACACCCTACACACACCTCACACACTAACACACTTCACACAACACAAACACACACACCACACACGACACACACACTACTCACCCGACTCACACACACACTCTCACATCACACACACACACACACACACACACACACACTCACACTCATCACACCCTACACACACACACACACTCCACAATCACAACACTCACACTCACTCTCACACACACCACACACAATCACTCAGCTACACACACTCACTCACACACACACACTCTACACACAACACCACAAACACACACACACACCACACACACACACACACACCACACACCCTTCTCCACACACACCACACACCACACACACACCACACACACTACAAACAACACCACACACACACACACACACACATCATACACAACACTCAAACCACACACACACACACACACGCACACCATCACACACACACACACACACACACTCACACACAACTCAGTCTAGTGAGAGGTGAGAGAGTGTGTGTGAGTTACCTAAATAAAACTCACACACTCACACACACACCACTCTACTCACAAACTCTCACTCACTCCTCACACTCACCCTCCCCAAAGCACACAGTGAGTGTATGAGATAGAGATTAGAGATACTCAACATCAATCCCACCACACACACACACACACACTCACACTCTCACACCTCACAATCAGCACTCACTAATATCACCATTAAAAATGATCCCCCCAACCACCCACCCTCTCACCCCCTATAATATGTGTAAGTCCACACACCCACTTACACAAACTCTCTCTCAATCACTCACTATCTCACTCACACTCACAAAACACACACACATAACTCACTTATAAGATAGATATAGAGATAGATATATATATATATAGAGAGTACATAGATATAGGACAGTACACACATACTCACACACAGCACACCCTAACTAACACACCACAGCAGCGGACACCACACACACTACACACACTCACTAATCAGTGTGGGTTCATCCACGCCCAAGTGATAAGAGAGAGTGATAGACAATTCAAACTCACTCACTCTCACACTCTAACACTCACACACACCTAACTCACAAACTCACTCCATCCTATCACACACAAACTCACTCACAATGTCACACTCTATCTTCACTCACACCAAAATAAATCCCCCCACCCACCACCCTACCCCACATGTCTCTACTCACAATGCACAACTCATATCTCACCACACTAACTAACAAACAATCTCTCAACACATCTCTCTAACACTCTAACACACCAAACTCACCCACACACTCACACTACACACACACAATCCCACACAAACACTCACTCACACACACCTCACACACAAACACACCACACCAAGTTACACACAAACACCCACACACTCACACACACAAACTCCAATCTAACACCAGTCTATCTCTCACTCTCTCACTCTAACACAACACTCACCTCACTAAATCTCTCACACACACACACTCTCACCCGATATCTCTCTCACACCACACACACAAACTCTCTCTAAACTCACACTCTCTCTCAGACTCACACTCACACACCACCCGACACCACTCACACACAATCTCTCTCAAACACTCTCAACTCACACCGTCAATCACACTCACGTCACACCTTCATCTCTCCCTCACACTCACACTCACACACACACACACAAACACACTCTCCACAACACTCACTCTCACTACCCCCAACCCCCCGCCACACACACACACACACCCACTCACTCTCACACACACACACCAAACACACTCAAAACACACTCACACACACACTTCACACCACTCACTCACTCACACTGCAGACACTCACACACTCCACGCACACACACACTGCAACACACACACTCAAACACACACACTCACAAAACACATCCGCCCACCACACACTAACACTCTCACTCACACAACTCTACAAACACTCCACTCACACACTCTCAACACACTCACACACACCTACACTCACACCCACACACTCACAGCAACACATCACACACACAAACACACACTCACACACTCAAACACATACACTCATCCACACACACACTCCCGCCACACACATACTCACTCACACACACACACACTCTCTCACACTCACACTCACACACACTCACACTCACCACACTCACACAATTCTACACTCACAAACACACACACATCACACACACACACACACACTCCTCCACACACACACACACACTCACTCACTCACACACACTATGAAGTTGGTGAGATTGTTTGATGATTGAGAGTGTGAGAGTGTGTGTGAGTGTGAGGTTATGTGACTTGTGAGTGTGTTGTGTATAGTGTGAGAGTGAGTGTGTGTGTGTGTGTGTTGTGAGTTGTTATAGAGATACATAGAGTAGATAGAGTGAGAGTGAGGTGTGAGAGTAGTGTGGTGTGTGTGTGTGTAATGAGTGTGTGTTTGTGTGTGTTAGTATGTCTATAAAAATAAAAAATAACAATAATAAAATACATATATATAAAATAAATATAATCAAAAAATAAATAATATCAATCCATCAATATATGTGAGTTTGAGAGCATGTGTGTGTGGTGTACTATGACGCTAATATCTATAATATCTATATCTATCTATATAATCAATCAAATATATATATATACATATCAACACATATTGAGGAGTCATAAATCAATATATATATTATACCTATATATAACTATCTCTATCTATCAGATATATATAATCTATATAAAATAAATGGTGTGGGATGGTGTGTGGTAGTGTGTGTGTGGTGTGTGTTTGTGTGTTGTGGTGTGTGTGTGTGTGTGTGGTGTGTGTGTGTGTTATGAATGTTGTGTGTGTTAATGTACTATGTATATAATATATATATATATATATATATATATATATATATATATACATATATTTGTATGTAAATTAACTCATATACTCTCATAATACACATTTCTATCCCTATTTTGTATTATAGATATGTTTGACCGCTCTTGGCAGTGAGCCCAGAATCAGATTCTTCGTAGACGCAGAACCTATAATAAAAAATCTAAAACATCGAATCATTTCTTTTTTCTTTTTGTAATATAGATAGCAGACCAAAAACGTTTCTCAGCACAAAGAAGGAAAATATAAACAAAGGCATGTTAACTTATAGCAAGAATACAGCTGGTTGGCTTGACGGCAAGTGACAAATAAGTTGACAATGAGAGGGAGTATTTTGCTCTTTGAAAATGTCCCCATAAATCGCCGAAATTGCATGTCTCCTGGTTTACTTTGCTCTTTTTCGAGAAATATCTTTGGATAAAAAGTAATGAAAAAAAAACTAAGGCTGTAAATCACAATCTTTCATAACACTGACGAACAATTATATTCAACTAACATCAAAATCTGATTATTATTATTTTTTTTTTTCTACCTCTAAATATTCCTTTAGTGTTTTGTAACTTTTACCTTTACCATCACGTATAACCTTCTCTTCTGATGACAGAAATTTGTCACAGACCTTTTTGTGTGTGTGTGTGTTTGTTTGTGTGTGTGTGTGTGTGTGTTTGCGTTTGTGTGTGTATGCATGTGTTTATGCGTGTGTGTGTTTGCGTTTGTGTGTGTGTGTGTGTGTGTGTGTGTGTGTGTGTGTGTGTGTGTGTGTGTGTGTGTGTGTGTGTGTGTGTGTGTGTCTTTGCGTTTGTGTGTGTATGCATGTGTTTATGCGTGTGCGTGTTTGCTTTAGTGTGTGTGTGTGTGTGTGCATGTATTTGTGTGTGTGTGTGTGTGTGTGTGTGTGTGTGTGTGTGTGTCTGTGTGTGTGTGTGAATCTAACAAGCAAACGCGATCTCTAACCCTCCCACCCCAAAAAGCTTTCCTTCCTACACCAGTTGTGACAGAACGCACACACGAAACCCGACTGTGTCAAAAAGCCCTCCGACGTTTGGTCTCTCGTTCCTCATGCTTTCGTATCTCTCTAAACTCGTACGCAACATGGATAAACTTTTATCGGTTCATTTACAGCTAATAAAGATTGCTTATGAAAAAGTTACATATTGATAGTAATGATACTGAAAATATCAGTAAAGGCAATAGTGATAATGATATAATTACGAGTAATATTAATGATAATATCATTAATGATGATATTAATGAAGATGATAATGATAATAATAAAAGCAATAAAGTTAAAGATAATAACAAGGATGAACATAATAACCATAATAATGATGATAATAATGATATTGATAATAATAATGATGATAGCAATAATGATATTACCATGATAACAATAATATTAACAATGATAGTAATAATAATTATAACAATAATGATAATAATGATCATAACTATAGAAGTAGGAATGGCAACCATGATAAAAACATTACTGTATCAATAAAAACAACTATATCATCATTAAAGGTGAGATCATTTATCACAATGATTTAATAACAATAACAATATATATATATATATATATATATATATATATATATATATATATATATATATATATATATATATATATATATATATATACACACATTGATAATGACCTGATAAAAATAACAATGATAATGACAAGATAAAAATAATAATGACAACGACAAGATAAAAAGCAACCCATCAAGCAAAACCAACCAACAAAAACAAACCACAATAACAACAAAATCCACACAACAACAATCAAAAGAGAGAGTAAAGAGAGGAGAGAAGAAAAAAATATCAGCTGAGATTGAACCCATCAGACGCACCTCGCTCGCGTTTGATCGGAAGTGTTATGCATTTTTTATGCTCTCGCTCTGAACTTTTAATGACACGGATACTGGTTATAAAGGTCAGAGTGACCAGCTGGCATAAAAGGGGGTGGGGGGAAAAAGGGGATATTGGGAAGGGACAACCAGGCGGAGAGGGAGAGGGAGAGGGAGAGGAAGTGAGGGGGAGAAGGAGAGAGAGAAAGAGATAAAGAGAGAGAGTGGGGGGAGAGGGAGATAGAGAGGTGAGAGAGAGAGAGAGAGAGAGAGAGAGAGAGAGGAGGAGGAGAGAGGATATATAGTGTGTGGTTTTGTTTTTGTATTACCATATATTAACCTAGGTTTTTCCGTCTAATACTATCGTATTTACTCGTTTCAGTGCCTTATCCTAGGATTTCTACTTTTTTTCCTTTTCTTTTCAAGTATTATCAGTATCATGTGTTAGCGCAGTGCTCTTTTTTTTTACAATAATGTGTATATGATAGACAATAAATCACTACCCCTTGTATTAGAAGATTGCTTTAAAATCCAAAGGGAAGACAAAGCCGTGGACAGTACAAATATACAAATAATCATTGGCTCTTACCGGTAAAGCAGGAGTTTTTTGCCGAAGGTGTGGCTCCCATAGTGAACAGAGTGTCAAAAAAGTGAATCTCATAATGTTAGCAGTGCTTTTACGTATATTTAAGTATTTCACGTAACATCCTCGATTATGGCGGATATCATCGAATTTATTTTATTTTATTTTTTTATTTTTTATTTCTTATTATTATTATTTTATTTTTTTGTCTTTATTAGCAATTACTCTCATATTCATCATCTCCATTACGTCGCAGGTTCGGAAGTTCTGACATATATGCAAACATATTATATTTATCAAGTCCCCTAGCGTAGTAAATCGCTCCCGTTCTCAAAATTAGTTACTGATAACACGGTACTTTCCCTCGCCCTCGCCCTTAGCCCTTTCGTTCGGTGTGCACATTATTGGACATTTTAGGGTAAAGGGCTGGCTAGCAAAATCGGGAGGTTTTGTGGATAAGTGATAGATTTGATAGATTTAGAATAGGTCTTGGGGGGCTGTTTGCACTCTTGGGGTTTTCCCGGACAGGCAGCGAGAATGTACACGCATATATATACATACACATACATACATTTTGATTTTGCTTGTCCGAAGAGGAAGTCAGCAGGACTGTCTGCGTCTTATTGATGCATACATACATACATACATATATATATATATATATATATATATATATATATATATATATATATATATATACACACATATATATGTGTATGTGTGTGTGTGTGTGTGTGTACATATAAGTAACAGAAAGAGGGAGGAGAGAAAGAGAAAGGAAGACAGTTGGATGGATGGACAGAAAATGTTATATACTGAGATGAAACGAATACCTTAGCAATATCACAGACTATTCTTACAACATAATACACGACCATATTACTTCCAGAATCCGGTCAAAAGCTCTTGTTCAAATCCCGATGGCATACATTTACGAAACAGCTGATCCCATAGTGCACAGAGCTCGCTCGAACAAAGGACGCGTGGTTTTTGTTTTTTTTCTGCTTCGGAAGTTTTACTTTTACAGATAAACTGGTTTTATGTAAAATTGTTCCCCATTTAGGCCCGGAAGGGGCACGTATTTCAGGATATAATTTCTTTTTTTTCTGTTTGTTTGTTTTTTGTTTTTGTTTCACATTGCATTTCTTTCTTTCTCTTTCTTTCTTTTCATAT
>NW_028234431.1:12608405-12610905 GCF_977035675.1 Penaeus japonicus
CAAGCAAGCATTATGCTGGCTTTCATGATCCTACTAGTAATTGTAGTAGGTGCTGTCAGCGAAGGATCGTAAACCGCCTCCTGCTTTGATGAAAACCGTAGGACCGCTCGTCACGTCCTTGGCAATAACGCTAAAGGCCGTTTTCATTTTCTAGCACCGAGATTAATGTGATTCAGTTGGAGCGTCATCCTCGGCTCTCAATTTCAATATTTTTTCTCCGACTGTTTTCTCTCTAAATTACTTCATTTCTCCCTCACGTGTCTTTTTCTACAATGCATATGCAACAGGATGTACTATGTTTTTAGAAAGTCCATTGATCTTTATTTTGTGAAATTTTGTAATTCAGTACCTCTTTGGCCTAACTCCAAATGTGTCCATTGTTTGTTTGTAATAAATTGTTTTTTTCCCCTCATATCCATACATCTATTTCCGTTGTATCTTATTTTCATTTTCTTTCATAATTCGTATATGCCCTTGTATGATTATACCAATCCGAACATTTTAGTATAGCCTTATCCACACTCATCTCATCATACTAATCCCTCACCCCCCAATCAACCACTTGAATGTTAATTAAGTTCACAACTCTGCAAACCGTTGAAGGATAACGTTTTAGATTTCATGGCATGAATTATCATCCTCATTCCTCATTGCACCCATCTTGAGTAAACAGCTGTATTCCTGTAAAAAAAAAAAAAAAAAAAAAAAAAAAAAAATCTAAGCCTTGCAGGATAAGCTTCGGTTTTCATTACTAAGCGACCGTCAATGACCTCGTGCTACCCAGTCTCCGCTAAACACGCCCCTATCCACAGAGGATGGGACTCGGGTCTTTCACCAAGCGACCGCCTGACCTTCATTTATTTCCTTATTCCTTATTCCTGGCGAGTAGTTTCATCAAGGAAAAAAAACACTATCAGCAAGGTTATCATTTAGCCGGTTCTATATTACTTTTCAGCTGGTTCTATATTAGTTTTCAGCTAAGTTAGCCATGACTTCCTCATATCAAAAGGTCCGCTTCATGCATCAGAATGATTCATTGCACCGGTTTTATCCTCTCTTGCAAAGGAATTACCATATCATGGCCATGTCAGTAAATATTAGGAAATCGGCTCCACACTAAAATACGCAAACCAAATCGTGTTGGTTATATTTCATTAGAATTTCACGCATGACCACTGCATGTATTTTGTTTTCTGATTCATCTCATCTTTGCATCTTGGCCTTCATCCAAAGTCAAAACATCATAATCGTTCTCTGTAATCCAGACATGGTAGAAATGTTATCAACTCTCTATCTTATCTTATTCTAGATCTGTACAGCCAAGGCCAAGTGTGATAAGCATTATATTGACATCGTAATGCAGAATACTCACATCTTCCCTGCCTCTGTTAACTGACTTTCTATCCTTGTTCCTTCCAGCAACTCACTTTTGTTACAATTGTTGCAATGGAATCCATGTCAACATTATACCCCCTGTCTCTCTCTCCTGTCTGTCTAATTCAATTGCAGAGGACAAGTACTTCACCTTGCTTGTCCCATTTTGCAGCACCCACATACTAGTTGGTTGCACCTATCGACGTGCCACAAAGGAAACGTACAAGGTCTCTATGACATAATGAGAACGATATCACCAGAACGGCTTGGCAAAAAAAAGTAATCTTGAGGACCAATATGCTTTGCAACCGCGGTGTTATGTTGCGCAATCTGGATGGGCGATCACTGAGGCGTTGAGTCCTTTTCAAACAATAAAAAGGGAAAGGAGCTTATAGTACCACGAATAGAGAGCTATATGAACTCACGATGTTATATCATGTCCCCTTATTCCTTGTTTTTGTGCATCGCTCGTTCATGGCCACTATTTTGATCTTATATTTATATGCAAGTCGTGCACTTACAGATAAATATGTGTAAATATATATGATATATTTACATATGATACTAAATATGATAATTAGCATATATTTTATCTCTTGCATTAAAGCATCTGAGCTCAAGAAGCTCTCGAGGAAGAGAACGACAAACTGGACTCCTTGCCAAGCAGGAAAATAGTCAAGCTGGTCAGAAATATACAAAAGGAGTTGACATCCACAAGAGGCCAGCTCTCCAAAGTTAACACGAACACTGAAGGACTTGTCAGAGAGAGAGAGTGTGTGCTGATTGCAGTCATCTCAGGTCTGCTCAGCCTTGCCAAATACAAAATGTCAAGCAGCAAGTTAAAAAGAACGAAGAACAAGCAGAAACATTAAAAGGAGTAGTCTCCATACCAGATCAACTAAATAACATCGAAACCTTCAAGAGACAGGTAGCAGACAAAACACCAAGAACCACAACCATACCAAGCACATCTAAAAGAAAATAACCAGAAGTATACTAAAAAATAAAAAAAAATAAAAATGAATAAAAAAAATCTCCAGCAAAATAAAGATGTAGTTGATTTAACAAAAATGCACCGTTTTCAGTGTCAAGTTGTCTCACACTTGCAACCACTGAGGCTTTCAAT
>NW_028234431.1:12623405-12628405 GCF_977035675.1 Penaeus japonicus
TATATATTTATATATGTATACAAACACACACACACACACACACACACACACACACACACACACACACATATATATATATATTATATATATATATATATATATATATATATATATATATATATATATGTGTGTGTGTGTGTGTGTGTGTGTGTGTGTGTGTGTGTGTGATGGTCTTAAGATGTGTCCCTACTACGACCAGTTTGTGTAAATTGTATATATCCTAAATACTAACACTATTTGTGTAATTGACACGACGGGTCCCGTCCCGGGCACCCGAATATGTTGCGAGCAGAGATTGATCTAATTCCCACACATAATATATAAAGGGATGATGTTAAACACGGTAGCGAAAACATTAACAATATATTATAAAATCAAGATATATATATAACATTATTTACAAGGGAGGCACGATATATATATATATGCAAGGGGGAAGCTAAGCCTATCGCAAAGCTAATAATACCTGAGCTAAAGATATATCAATAACCCTAATATAAACACAACACTAAGGAAAACACAACTCTAAGGAAAACACAGACAATGCACAGTATATGAAATAAGCTAAGTCACTAAAGGCACTAAAACACTGTCTACCTGGAATCCTTGAGGAGGTGAAGTGAGAGGAGGACCTCTCGACTTGAAGGTCGAACTAATTCTGTCTAAATCTATCAATGACCTATTTTGATGAGGATACCGGGTCAGTACGAGGGGCAGCGACAATTCTTCTAATTGGTCAGGGAGCTGCCCGACCCGGCGGTGATTGGTCCACGTGGTAATGAGGCAGGACCTTGGCCACGCCCTCCGAACGTGGGCATTCAGGACTGACCTGGAACTGGGAGACATTGTGTTTAAGTAACTAGAAATATTTAATTATTGCTTCGATATGAATTTTGAATCTTTATCATATACAATAAGACCTTCATATCGCTCGACCACGTTACCCCAAATCGTCCCGATTTGGTAAGAAAATTAGATATAACGAAAAGAGAATGCCAAAATCAGCGATACTTAGCAGAGAAAACGGAGATCCGTGATCAGTGGAGCTCTTGAAAATATACGAAGAGATCAGGAAATGCCGTGGCAACGTCTCGATTATTGCACAAGATCACACGGTTGTGCAATCAGTGCAGGCTTCGAGATGGGCTGCGCTGGTTACAGGATTGACACGTCTGGTTGACATGCCCTTCTGCATCCATCACTATCGTATCTGAAAAACTTTATACACGTAACTAGTGCATACGATAGTTGTAGAGGGGACAGGGTAAAGGGCGTGGGAGCAGAAATTATGCAGATGCATGTTATAAGATAATTGATAATAGTAGTTATGCATTAACTAGGTGAAAATAACATGCGGTATAAATTGAAAAGATATCAAAAGTATGTATACAATAAGTGCATTGCTAATTATTAACATATTATTATGTCATAATGTTTAAAAACAATTAAAAAATTAGCAAGTAAGTTATGCTAAGTTATAGTATATACTCATAGATTGGTATATCCAGTAATGGTAAATATAGTACAAAAAATTACAAGAGTACGACTTGCGAATAGGCATCGGGTGATGCGGTAACTTGCTCGTAGTGCGATGCAACCAACACGCGACCAAGCTCGAATCATCAGCCGTGCAAGTCCGGTATCTGTTTAAGATCAGACTGGGGAAAAAGTCATTAGGAGTCCCGGGTTTCAGGATAAACCCGAGATTTGCAACAATGCAATGAGTTGACTGCCTCAGGAACCGTATACAGCATAGAATGGTCCTGGTAGTCGACAGATGTAGTAGTTACCAGCAGGAACTATCTGCAAGGTATATCGAAATTAGTACTTCATATTGAAAAATAATCATATATGCAACATAATCATATGATTTGGCAATAACAAGAAATAGGAAGTATTTACCTGAATTCATGTTATTTGCTGACAATACTTACGCAGTAGCAGACCGGAGTCATCGAGGGATGAACTATGTGCAAAATATGTGTCTGCTGTGATAAGTGATGAGTATGCAAAAATGGTAAGTTAAGATGTGGTTCTTCCATTTACTAACTGAGTCTAGTCCTTCGGGGAGTGAAGGCACGGCATATGAGCCAAGGTCAGTAGCAAATTAGAAAGAACAATGTAAATGTGTATGATGCATGTAAAAAAAAAATAATAGCCAAATTACCAACAATATCTAATCCTTTAAATAGGCGTGACCGGAAGTCAAGATTTGAGGCAAAGTGGGTAAAAAAAAATATCATGAATATGCTTATGAAAGAAAAAAATATTAATCCAAATATCAACCGAATCCAGTCCTTCAATGAATTAGAAGGCACGACATGAGTCAGATTGGATGAGACTGGAAAAAATAAATGTTAATGAAAGCTGAAAGAAAAATAAGATTAATATAATATTGACCTGGAGGTCGTTCCGTTGAGGAATAGGTGATTTACCTTGATTGACCATGCTAGTGGTCGGTAAGATCATGCGCCAAATTGAACTCGTCCCGTGGGGAAACGCTGTCTTAGCTCGAGAACAAAGATAAATATGATGAATTATTAGACTATGCTAAGATATTTCAATTGTGTGGCCGAACTCGTCCTTCTGAAATAAGGTGCGGCGTAATAGCCAAGATCGGGGCAACTGAAAGAAATACCATTAATATGTGCATAGCTAATAAAAATGCGGAGTGAGCAAGCCTGGAACGTTTGATAAGTGATAAGCGCGCTGTCTCTGTATGAGAGAATTAATTGTGACGTCAGGTTGTCAAGATCTCCGAAGGCGCGATGCACCGGAGTGCGAAAAATTAACCCGTAATTCGCGGTTTATTCAATTGTGGTACCATAGATACGCGGAATTAGGGTGTGAGATGCATATGCAATGGGCGTCATGCAATGAAGGCCCGATAAGTGAGGTACAGTAGCTGGAGAAAGGCAAATTAAGCTGAAAAGCTATAAAATATGAAATGATAAGTAAACCTTTTCCTGACTGTCCTAGGGAACGTTTCGTTCAGTAACATCATGATAAGATATTTGGCGTTCCGATTGACCCATGAAATGTTTCGAAAGGTCGGAAACTCGGAGAGGCCTATGATGATAACAAATTGTTTAATGTTGTCGAAGTCGACAATTGCTTGAAATAAAAATAATGACAATCATATCATACGAGGATTAAAGTTACTTGCAATTAAACAATGAAATATGGGAGTAACAATAATCAATAATGCAATGAAAAATGCAACGATAGTCGAATATGACTATACAATGAAATAGGAATAAAGCTAAGAAACGAACATGCATCTGTCAACATTTCTAGCTAAATGTGATGATAAATCATAATATGAAGTGATGAAACATGTTAAGATATGAAATAATTGCCATAAAGATTGCAATGAATTAACAATCATAAGTACACAAAGTCATATGAGTAAACAAAATTATCAAAACATTGACTGTCGAATGTTGAGAAATATGGAATTTCACAAAGACAGTTTAAATTGTAATTCCAATTATCGGATTACAACGTGACCGAGTGAGGTCAGTAGTGTGACCATTGAACGATTCACAAATGACAAAGTATGTCATGTTACAGGAGATGCAGATATATAGTCATGCATTAAGAAATATACAAACGTATATGCAGACAATAAAATAAATTAAAATGTAGAGAAAATCAGAGTTAAGACACATATAATTCTTAATATTCGTTAACGATTTTCTTACAAATTCACACGTGCAAGAATGACATAGGATAAGGTCACATACAGAACGCGGTCATGAAGTGACCAAAGGTCACATGTGATGATATTTCCCAATATCACACGGTCATGAAGTTGACCATAAGGGACAGAATGGACGCGAGAAAATATAACACATTGTCAAAGTTTTATGTTCAGATTGACCATACGAACGGGTCACGGGTAAGTGAGGTCAGGTCATATGCAAAATACATTTAATAATTAAATGCATATTAAAGCAAGAATAAAAGAAATTATATTAAAGTCCCATAATAAAAGAGCAAATATAATAAATGTTAACGCAAAGTGAATTACATTTCCACGAATATATAGTATAAACCATATTCAAGAAAGGAAAGTATGTAAATTCACAAGAAAAATAATCACACGAGATCAAATGACGAATCTGAATCATGTAATTTGATAATATATTTTTGTTCGAAGAAATACGTCTTGTTAAATTTCGCATAGGAACGAAAATCACACAGATATTAGAAATTCTACATAAGAAATTTCGATGTTATTGCCATAAGAATATGTGTTTAACAGTTATTTACTTAACTAACGCACAGAAAAACAAATCATGCATTGTAAGTAGAAAAATGTAATTGTAATTTCACAAGATAACGCAGAACAATCAAAGCGTATAATGATATAATAAGTAAACGAAATAGTTATTTTATCGGTTTCGTATGAAAGACTAATGTCACACCTTTATGTGAATGTCTACGAGAATACGAATAACGTTGAAACGTTAATAATAACAAACGTAAAATAACATAGAATAATTGTTAAACATTCGTAGCATAGTAAAAAGAACGAATAACGTACACATCGGGAGACATAAAGTAATGATGTGAAATATTACGTTACCGAATGTTAACGAAAAGTTATTTAGCGAAATTAACGAACCGATACGTATAAAAAATATCACTAATTAACAAAAATGAGAATAAATGAAAAAGCGTGGGAGGGAGGGCGGGGGAGAATTACGGGGGTGGATTTTCAATAAACAGGGAGAAAAAAATTGCTATGGGGAGGGGGGGGGTCAGGAAACACAGGAGATACAGTGTCTAGCAACCTTAAAGTGACTTACCTTTAGTTGCTGAGAGAAGAGAAGTGGTAGCTTTACTGCGATTGCCGTGTTCTTCTTAGTGCTGACGGTGTTCACAATCACAAAATACACACTTAGACAATACTAACGTGGCGATAATTGTCCCAACCGTTACCATATGAGGCGGGATAGACAAGGGTTATTTAAGTACGCGCGAGCGGTTCACGA
>NW_028234431.1:12648405-12650905 GCF_977035675.1 Penaeus japonicus
CGTCCTACGGGTTAAATAAATGTAAGACCAAAATCGTATCCCAGTCTTTATCCAATGGGCTTTAGGTACGTTTCTAGTCCAGTGACGCTTAAAGCTTTCTCTATCTAAGCACCTGATATATACAGCATAGGGAAGAAACCAAACATTAATCGACAGGTTTGTTTTATTGCATCTATGTATATCTCTGTATTTACTCTTCATCTTTTTAGTGGGTTTATGCATATGGAGATTCTCACACATGTAAATCCAGTATTCCTTCTGAATTTCATTAAAAGAATAGAGGGTGATTTATATTATGGTAATGGTCTGCATATTAAATGAGCACAGATATCTCTGATGGAAGGTTTTATTAACATAGATCACGATACCTATTTCAAAAAGATACACCGATACTATAACTGCAAGCAAATCTTATAATTTAGTTTGTAGTTCTTAATTACATTCAACAGCAAATCTATATCAAAACAAAATTCACACCTTTAATGTACCCTTCATCCAGCAACACACAACAAAGAAGTCTAAAACATATACTTACATTTACTAGTGTTTCTCTTCTTGTTCTGTGTGTAACAGTCAGTAGATTAGGCCTAAGTCGGCAGCGGTAGGGTAGGCTTAACACAACGAAATCCATTAGGTGAAGCTTTATAGAAACCTGCCATATTCTTTGGGGCGAGAGACATTTTGATATAGTTCTACGCGACGGTGGATTAGGGGAAACATTGACGTTAGGACCCTCCGCGTCCCTGTGTACTGTTTGTTGATATAGTGCTTCATAGGGGCTTCATATTTGTAGCGAGTTTAGTGAGTTAGATGGGGAATGAAGGGGCGTTAAGGGAAGGGGGGACGGTGAAAAGGAAGAGGAAAAGGGAATTAGACTTACAAGCTGGCTGATTCGTGGTCATTCAATATTGAACGTGACTTGCGGCCTTGAGCGACGTTAGTGAAACGAGGCAAGCTATAGCCGTAGAGTTCTGTTCTTCATTGATCTCTGTTGTCCCATTAGCTTTTATGATTCACCTGACCCTTCCATACCTGGCAAATTATTTATATCTATTATAGTTCAGGGTATTATGATTTATCCTTTTATTACCGTTAGCATAAAGTGAAGTAGGGATAACAGACTATATGTAACATGACCGTATTTGATTATTAATACTAATATCAAATTGTATAATCTCAGTATCAGTGCTGTCATATAAACTTCTATCTAAGTAAATTTGAGTCTACATCCACCACCATACCATTATAAAATATACGGAATATCCTAAAACGGCCATTATACATGAAACTATCATTAGTTCAAAATACTTCAGATAATTTTTCTTACCTTCTCGAACAGTAAAACCGAACATACATTCTCCGCCGGCATGGAAACGTGCAACAAATGGAGTCTTTTAGTTCATAAAGAGATCTAAAAAGAAAGAGGAGGAGAAGGGGGAAGAGGAGGGAAGAAGGAGAGCTACAGGAAAGAGGGAAAAGGTACAGAAAGAGAGAATGGGGATGGGTACGAGAGAGAGAGAGAGAATGAGAATGAGAGAGAGAGGGAGGGAGAGAGAAAGAGAGAGAGAGAATGAGAAGACGATGGGAAGAGAGTGAGAGTAGGAGAAGGGAAAGAAGAGAAAGCGGGAAGGAGAAAGCGAAGGTGAGAGAGAGAGAGAGAGAGAGAGAGAGAGAGAGAGAGAGAGAGAGAGAGAGGAGAAGGCGAAAGGGAGAGACACAGAAGAGAAAAGAATAAAGTGTGCAGTATATCATGTATAGGAAGCAATTCTTATATATCCTCAAGATTCTGTCATTTACCACACAAGATGGCGTCTGCCGACTAAGCCAAGTCGGATAACCACAAGCCAAGAAGAGGACCAGTCATGCGTCAGGCAACTTCTCGCCAATGGCCGTCTGATTTCCTGTTGGATGAGGTTGACTTTTCAAAAAAAATTGGTCGGCAGCGCACAACCCGACTAGGCAGTTTACGGCCCTCACATTAGCATGAATTGGCCTGGTCAGCAAGTGCTATTTGGTTTGATAAATTACAGAATTTTGAGGATTTACAAGAATTGCTTCCTATTCTTATGTACTGTTCGCCTTCCCCTGCTCCTTTTTGTCTCATTATCTCTCTCTTCACCCTCTTTATCTTCTGCCTCTCTCCCTTTCGCCCTCTCTCTCTCTCTCTCTCACTCTCTCTCTCTCTCTCTCTCTCTCTCTCTCTCTCTCTCTCTCTCTCTTTCTCTCCTATATATGCTATAGAGGAACAGACAGGCAGGCAGGCATAGAAACAGACAGCAGCAGAAGAAAAATGGAAAGTAGAAAAATAGGACTTTTTTATATCAAAATCACCGTCAAATGGCCAACGAAGGGCCATTTATGCAAGCAATTTCACTTTTTTTTCAAGCCATTAATTCAGCTCGGGCTGACGACCAGCTGGGTCCTCGCCAGTGGCTTTGACTGTCCATTTCTCTTTCTCTCGCTCTCTCTCCCTCTCTCTCTCTCTCTCTCTCTCTCTCTC
>NW_028234431.1:12670905-12673405 GCF_977035675.1 Penaeus japonicus
GCGTGTTTACATACACATACACACAAACCCACACATAGACACAAACAAACAAAGAAACAAACACACAGAACTCACACACACACAAATACACACACAAACACAAACACCCAAACACACATAAACACACACACACAGTACACCCAAACACACACACGCACACAGTACACCCAAACACACACAAACACACACACAACACATAACCTCACAAACAAACCGACACACATCAGTGAAGCAAGAGAAGCAGATGTTCCTCGGACAACAAGCTCGCCTCTCGCAGCCCAAATATTTCATTATCAGAATCCCCACCACTAAGAAGAGGCGGCCATGAGAGGCGAGGACCAGGATAGGCGGTGGCTCTGACTCTCCTCGCGCCCCGAGCCAATTTATTCCTTGTCTTTTTATGGCCAGAGGGGAATGCGTGAGTGTGTGGGTGTAGGTGTGTGTGTGTCTGTGGGGGTGGGGGGTCGTGTATTTGTGTGTGTGTGTGTGTGTGTGTGTTTGTGTTTATGTGTGAAAGAGAGAGAGGGATAGACGGAAAGACAGAGAGAGAGAGAGAGAGGGATAGACGGAAAGACAGAGAGAGAGAGAGAGGGATAGACGGAAAGACAGAGAGAGAGAGAGAGGGATAGACGGAAAGACAGAGAGAGAGAGAGAGGGAGGGATGGAGGGATGGAGGGAGGGAGAGAGGGAGAGAGAGAGAGAGTGGGGGAAAAGGAGGGAGAGAGAGAGAGAGAGAGAGAGAGAGAGAGAAAGAGAGACTTTTTTTTGACTTTGACGAGTTTATTGAGACAAGTGATTACGTACATCTCAAAAGGATGAGGTAACATAGGTTATCCTCACCCCAATCTTAGTCCCTCTTTGGGCTCACATATATTTTACAAAACCTTACAGCTATGTCAACATGTTGAAATATATACAGAGCAAAAGACGGGTCAATCACAAGCATACACAATTAAATGTTTACATATCAGGAGAACGATATAACAGTATGGATTATCACCCTCAGCATGCAAGGTCCTCTCCTAAGGTCACATGATTACATACTTGAAATATGTGGCGCACATATATGTTAATAATATATATGTATGCTCCCGGAGGAAAGAATTTATCAGAAAGTCAAGAAGTATGTTTGTATTTAACAGGATGATGTATCATAAATGATATTCATTCACATCTCAATAAAATCCTACTTGGGCTATCGTAGTCTCGGCAGAAGGGAAGTCACAATCGGGTATACACTGTTGTCAACTACAATTATGTGGTCGATGCGAAGTGTTTATACTTCTTTAAAATTTGTATTACCTGGCCATTTCTAAGCATCCATACAGCTTGTTCGGGGAGTCCAGCTATCTCTGAGTTTCTGTAAATCTGAAGCATGGGACACTGTAAGATGAGAGAGTGAGATATAGTGATGACATGCGCCGTCGTCTCACCAATATCGAATTCCCATTTGAATGACGAGTAATAGGCATATCGTCTGGTCAAATAATGTCGTGATCTTCTTTATCAATATGATTATCATAGTATTATTATTATCATAACTATTGTTATTATCATTATTGTTATTATTATTGCTGTTGTTACTATTATTATCCTTTTTATCATCATTGTTATTATATATATTACTATTTTCATCAATATTATTATTATTATTATTATCATTGTGGTTATTGTTATTAACATCAGTATCATAGTTATTTTAATTATCAAAATTATCCTCATTATCATTATAATTATCATCATTATCATTATAACAATCATTATTACTACTACCATTATTATCATAATCATCCTTATCATCATCACCACAGAAGGAAAACTTCAGGGAGAGTGTAAATATAAATACAAAAACATAGAGCTTATTAGTATTAGAGATGCATCATAAATGTTGCAATGACTTAATGTGCAATGATAATAATAATGGGAGAAGAAATCATATGCAGGAAACAATAATCAATATATAAATATCTTTGTCTTGGTAAAAGAGACGAACATAAGATTAAAAGAGATTAAAAGCAAATAAAGTTACACTAGTTGCGGAAATCCTTGTCTTTGTTTAAATCTCGGTTTATCTGAAATATATGATGCTTTCTACAGACGGGAAAATACGTGTCAGGATTAAATGCCATTGGGATTACAAACAGAACTGCGTTCGGAAAATGGTCTGTGATTGGAATATCTATGAAGTGATTGTAATGAGGATAATAATGATGAGTATCACCTTGATTAGGATGCTGATGTTAGTATGAAAATTATGATGATGATGGTTGTAGTGTAAAATCCCCAGGCGGCCCGAAGTACCGGAGATTTTGTGCCGCTTGTCACCCTGAAGTCACTAAGGCTACTGTCAGACGAGCGGTTTTTGCCCGCTGGCGGTCAGGCCGCCTCGCCCATGTCACATGGGCGGGTCGGCCGCTACTAAACCGCTGCGGTTTACTAGCGGCCGACCTGCCCGTGTGACATGGTAAAGGCGGCTGCCGCTTCAGTTCAAGACTTGCCG
>NW_028234431.1:12690905-12693405 GCF_977035675.1 Penaeus japonicus
AGGTCTCAAAACGTGATGTACACATTAAAACAAGCACCAGATGTTGATAAGTGCAACTCGCGAAATGCAATCAAGGGAGAACTTATGACTCTCACATTCCATCAAGGATTTAATGAATCAGGGAATTGTATCAGTCAGCCTCCGCTACTTTGACTTTGACTCGTGAGCAATCACCGCTCGCCTTTGTCATCAGGATCATTTGCATATAATTGCGAGCAAGTTCACTGCATCGAGGTTAGACCGTGATGCACATCTATCACTGGTCGATATGATTGAGGGAACTAGATACACAGGTGTTCAGCGAACTCTGATTACTTTTGGGAGTTATAAGCCTCGTCATGTCCAACTTTATTAACTCGCTCACAACAGCCTGTTACCAACCGATAGGGAAAGTGTATCAAGCGAACTATATGACAATCATAATTCTTAAGAAAAGGTGAAGAGAATAAAACTATTATCACGATATTTTATTCTCATAGTCACGGGGACATATCGCCCCAATAAAGGCCCTGCTCTAAGGGAGGTATGCCATAAAAGGTCATGAAAAATATGATGGAATGGCACCCATCTCAGGCTCCGAGTGCCAGACCTGCCAGGCGTTCTCGTGATGCAGAAATTCCTGGTCTTTGAGCATGAATTTCCGAAATTATATCAAAAATGCACTATTAATGTAAGATATTAGTATTGGTAGCGAATGTCATATAATTTTCTTTCTTTTTTTCTTTTTCGAAGATTAGCGTTGACGCATAAATAAGTGACATTATATCGCCCAGTGAATTAAGGGAACATAATTGTTTAAATCAGGGAATGAGAGATAAATCTGGATTCATTAGAACGCATAAAAGCATATCCTTTGTCTGTTAATGTTTGATGAGTTGAATGATTGTCCAGTCATCATTTATAACAGTAGTCTGGCTGATCTTTCCCAAGTGATAAAGCTTCTATTCACCGGTCAAGAAAAGCAGCTTTGTTAGGATGGGAACCAGCTTGAATTTTATGGCTTATAGACAGATGGTCTTCCCTTGCTTACAATTGCATGTGCGTGCGTGTATGTGTTCGTGCGTGTGTGTGTGTGTGTGTGTCTCTGTCTGTGTCTGTGTTTGTGTGTTCGTGCGTGTGTGTGTGTGTGTGTGTGTGTGTGTGTATGTGTCTGTGTGTGTGTGTGTGTGTGTGTCTGTGTCTGTGTTTGTGTTTGTGTGTGTGTGTGTGTGTCTGTGTCTGTGTCTGTGTCTGTGTTTGTGTGTGTGTGTGTGTGTGTGTGTGTTTATGTATATGCATGTGTCTGTATATATGTGTATGTCTATATCTATGAGTCTTTACATGTCTTTACAAACAAACACTGCAACGTTAAACCACAACAGAACAAAAGAACCAGGAGAAGCAGGCATATCTCGACTACCTCGCCTCACGGAGACACAAAGAAAGGTTGACATATCTGTGGCACCATCTCAGAGTGCGTGACACCGACCGCTACTCTCTCGCGGCCGTGAATGCGAGACATAAATATATATGGCAAATTTTAGATGAATTACCACGCCATTCATGGTTGTGTGGAGAGGAGCGTAAAGGATGACCGTGGATTAAATAAAGGCATTGTGTTATCTTCTTATTCGTTGTGTTATCCTCTTATTCGTCCTCTTCGTCTAAATTTCTCGCTCACTTTCGCTCTCTCTTGTTGTCTCTCTTTCTCTATCGCTCTCTCTTGCTTTCTTTTTATCTATCTCTCGCTCTTTCTCGCTCTCTCTCTTGACCCCCCCCACCTCTTTCTGTCTCTCTCTCTCTCTCTCTCTCTCTCTCTCTCTCTCTCTATATATATATATATATATATATATATATATATATATATATATATATATTATATACTTATATAGATAGATATATAGATAGATAGATAGATATAGATAGACAAATAGATAGATAGATAGATAGATGGATATACATATATATATTTATATATATATATATATATATATATATATATATATGTGTGTGTGTATATATGTATATACATATGTATATATATGTATATATATACATTTATATATATTTTTTTATGTAACTTGCAAAACTTATTATATAACAAAATGCGTAAGCTTATGAAATAGAGTAAGAATGATATAATCCCATACTACACTCGTGATCTCTGTGTGTGTTGATAGCATATAGTATATAGAAAGATAGGTTTATTCACACACACACACACACAAACGGAAACATAAACATGCATTTGTACATATAACACACACACACACTCATATATACACACATATATATATTATATATGTATAATATATATTATATATATATATATATATATATATATATATATATATATATATATATATTATATATATATATATACATATATATATATGTATATATATACACATGTATATATATATATATATATATATATATATATATATATATATATATATATATATATAGTTCTGTCGAGAGAGAGAGAGAGAGATGGACTATTTCACTGTTATTTTTTCGA
>NW_028234431.1:12703405-12710905 GCF_977035675.1 Penaeus japonicus
GGTGTTTGTCTTCACTGTTCAAGGAACATAAGATGCTCTGGAAATAGGCTACCGTTACCGTGTGCTACGGTGACACGTTCCGCTGGGAGCTGGAGCTGAGCAGAGTCATTATTTTTTATTCTATTCAATTGTTTTTTTATCAAATTGATGTTCCCCAATGCAAGTATTTGTGCTAGCATTGCTGTATCTATTTCCCTCGTGTGGCGCAAAGGTGGAGGATTCTGTAGGTTCGGGTTACAATATCGCGTGTTTTTTTATAGATTGCTGCGGTCAAAGGGATACGGTGGTATGTTAGTGTGTAAAGCCAAAGTAAATGTCCTATTCGATGTATTCGTGTCTGGTATGAGCTCTTTTCTTTGCGTTCGTACATCGGAGGACATTAGAGCTTTGGCTAGGAATTTTTATACGCGGATCAGTTACAATATTCTTATTTTTTAATCACTTACATGTACCAGGGAATCCTGGGTGAAATCAGGTGATTTTCGCGAATATACAAAGTCATTTGTCGCAAGCGCCGGTCGCAGAATCGCATGATGGAGCGGGCCTTATATCGTGTTGTTTCCCGGCCTCCCTCTCTCAGCTTACCTTGTAATCGCTCGAAGAATATGCGCACGTACACCCCTATCGGTAAAATATATATTGACTAACATGCATAAGATGGACCATGATTTTATCATACCTAAATGAATCAGTGTTTTGTAGTGAATCCAATATTAAGAGTGAAAGAAGCTTGGGAGTATGTGAGCGAGGAAGCCTTGCTATGTAATCACGGTAATCCGCACACATTATCCCTTCGCCCTCAGTTTTACCAGTCGTAATACGTGGATAATGCAGTATCTACTTTATCCCCATTTCTCTCATATTTCTCGCATTGTTGCATTATTCTCTATCTATTCTGAGACTGTTAGAAAAAAAAAGATAACGAAAAAAAGTAAATGCAGACTTCAAAATTAAAAATTAACTAAAAAATTAACAATCTTAGAATGGCTGTAGGGTTCCCACTTAACCCCCCCCTCGCCAACACCTCTACCCCCGTTCTTTCTCTCCTCCTACCATTGACCCTTGTGTGAAGGCTGTTGACCACACGCCCCAGGATGCCATTGGATAGATCCCGCCTGTCGAGCAACAACCGAGGACCAGAGCTCTGTCTGCGCAAGTGCCTAGAGTGCCCCAAGATGCCTTTGGAAGGGCGCCGTCTGCCAGAACGCGAGCGGAACACCGACCAAGGGCTAGGGCGGAAGATGTTACGTAAGCGCAGACGTGAGGACGGAGTGCATACATAGGTAATGCCAGCCGAGGACCAGGCGGCAGAAAGGGGCATGGAAGTCCAGATGTGGAGGACGCCGAGTGCAGAGCTTATAGGATGACATTGGTGAAGGAAAGTAGCCGAGTCATACAAAATAAATCCGTTCCTGCCGCCACATATTACTCACGTATGTAGGAATGTATTCCAACGTGGGTAGCTAAAAATAGAGCCCATGCCATGCCGTCCACAACCTGACCTTCCTAGAGTTCGTAAAAGGTCAAGATAGTTCAGCCTTCGTCAAGTGCGACATCTCTCTCTCGCCTCGCCCCCAGGAGGGTCGTGCCCCCTCGCTTCCCAAGGACATCGCAGTATGTTGTGAATCTTCTCTCTTCGTTGGCGGAACGTTTCTTACTTTTGGGAAAAAAAAAAATACTTACAGCTCCTACCTAATAACCGTAATCTTTATTGTACAAGACGATTGTTAAACACGCACACACACTCACACACAGACACATGTATGTATGTATATATTTGTTCGTGTGTGTGTGTGTGTGTGTGTGTGTGTCTGTGTGTGTGTGTATATGTATATATAATATATATATATATATATATATAATATATAATATATATATATATATATATATATATATATATATATATATATACAATTACATTATATATATAAGTATATATATATATATATATACATATACAATATATTTTATTTATATATATATAATTTCTATGAATATTATATATATAATAACATTTAATATAGATATATAGATAGATAGATAGATAGATAGGATTAGATAAAGATATACACACGACCAAATACAAATATGTGTAACATATATGTATATATATACAGATATATATATATATATATATATATATATATAATATATATATTATTATATGTACATATTAATATATATATTTAATATATATTCATATTACATATACTACATATATCTTGTGTGTGTGTATATATATACACACTAATTAATATATATATATTAGATATATTTATATTTTTATAGATTATACATAAATATATATATATATAATGTATTATTACATATCTATATGTATATATATACATATGTATGTATATGTATATATCTTTTTTTCCTTTTTTTATGTATACATGTGTGTGTGTCTGTGTGTGTGTGTGTCTCTGTGTGTGTGTGTGTGTGTGTTGTATTTCTGTCTGTCCATTTGCACCCCTTTGGGTGAACGGTTAAACAGGTAAAGAGCCTTTCTCCCAACAGGACAGCACCACTTCGCTCTCAAAAGCTCTCTTTATGCTCACACATATATTCACACACGAACACCTGTAGATCTCTCTCTCTCTCTCTATCTATCTATCTATCTATCTATCTATCTATCTATCTATCTATCTATCTATCTATCTATTTATTTCTCTCTCTCTCTCTCTCTCTCTCTCTCTCTCTCTCTCTCTCTCTCTCTTCTCTCTCTCTCTTTTTTCTCTCTCTCTCTTTTTTTTATCATCTCTCTTCTCCGTTGTCCGGTCGCCGTATCCCTCCCTCACCTCTCCTCTCCCCCTCCTTTCTCTCTCTCTCTCCTCTCTTCTCTTCTCTTCTCTCTCTCTTCTCACTTCTCTCTTCTCTCTCTCTCTCTTCTCTCTCTCTCTTCTCTTTTCTCTTTTCTCTCTCTTCTCTCTCTCTCTCTCTCTCTCTTTAAAACAGGTTCCGTTTGGGCGCTTGCATGATATGTAAACGTGGCTTTGGGTTTGTGTTTGAAAACGGCAGAAATAGCTTTCTTGGTTTATTGCTAAGCTTGAACAGTAGGACGTTGGAGTGAGGGCTGCTCCTCCTCCGAGGAGCGAGGTGTTGCTCCTCTGCTCCCCGAGAGGAGACTCTCTACCACAATGTGTGACTTGTCTCAGGATAGGTGTGAATCACGTGTTTTCTTTGGAATGTGATGAGGGAAGTGTTGTATCAATGCATTGCTCTTGCAAAGGGAAAGACAAAACAACACAGGTATGTCTGGCGTGACAATAAGAGAAGCAACGAGCGTACGTATATGTATGTGTATATGTGTATGTGGTAGAATATATATATATAATAACTAAAAGACATGAAAGATACAAATTACATTGAATATTGCATTATATAGAATACGATAGCTAAAACATACATGTGTAAATAATATTCGATGGACATAACAACAATTACAGCAGACATAATACAAATATTTTCAAAATGATGGTCTCCATCATAATCAAATATTTTTTAAAAATATGGTCTAGCTAACTAAGGACAAACGGAACATTGCATAAGAAAAGGAATACGAAAATGTTTATCACAAAGATTGAGCAATGCAGAATGTTAACATAGGATGGTGCAGTGTATGTGATGTCGTAACCTGTTGATTTTCTGATTATATGAGTGCTATCGGCTTAAAGAAACTGAACGCGTAGTGCTGAGGGAAGTGCATTCTCAGGCGGCAATGAAAGCAGTGTGCGTAAAAGTACAGAGAGCGGCGTTGAGGGAAGTGCATCCTCGAACATGTGTAGGTGGTAGAATAAATGTGTATAACAACTAAAAGTCATAAAAGATACAAATTACATTGAATATTACATTATATAGAATATGATAGCTAAAGCATACATGTGTAAATAATTTTCGATGGACATAACAACAATTACAGCAGACATAATACAAATATAAATGGTTATTGCAAGGTTACTCTCTCTCTCTCTCTCTCTCCGTCTCCGTCTCCCTCTCCCTCTCATCCCCCCTCTCTCTCTCTCTCTCGCTCGCTCTCTCTCTCTCTCTTTCTTTCTGTCTCTCTCTTTCTCTTTCTTTCTCTTTCTCTCTCTTTTTTTTCTCTCTTTCTCTCTCCCTCTCTCTCTATCTATCTATCTATCTATTTATCTATCTATCTATCTATCTATCTATATCTCTTTCTCTCTTTCACTCTCTCTCTCTCTCTTTCGCTTTTCTTTTTTCTCTTTCTCTTTCTTTCTCTCTCTCTCTCTTTCGCTTTTTTTCTCTCTTTCTCTTTCTCTTTCTCTCTCTCTCTCTCTCTCTCTCTCTCTCTCTCTCTCTCTCTCTCTTCTTTCTGTGCAAATGATGCCTATTTTCCACCGTTTGCAGTTAAAGTTGCGGCAGATTTGAGGTTTCTAGGCGAAGCAGAGGCACCCAGAGAGGAGTGGGGCGACGTGCCATGCCTCCGACAGGCGGTTTGCTTGTCCCTTGAGAAATAAGGGGGAAATGACAAAATACATGATAGGCAAGTGATCATGAATATCCATGCAAATAGTGATTGCACATATATAATCAATGATTGAATGCATTGTGAGAATCATTTTGAGTACAGACAAGACATAGTTTGTATGTGAAAGACACTGAGAATGATATAAAACATGGCATGGGAACACAATGATGGTCTCTGGTCAATTTGTAGAAAAGGTTTGTTTTTTTAGCTGGATCGACGAGGGGAAATAGGACATAAACGCAGAATGCTCTTGTGTCAAGGCGGTTACACTCTCTCTTTCTCTCTCTTTCTCTCTCTTTCTCTCTCTTTCTTTCTCTTTCTCTCTCTTTCTTTCTCTTTCTCTCTCTTTCTTTCTCTTTCTCTCTCTTTCTCTCTCTCTGAAACTAACTTTGTGTTTTTGCGGTTACACACTCTCTCTCTTTTTCTCTCTTTCTCTCTCTTTCTCTCTCTCTGAAACTAACTTTGTGTTTTTGCGGTTACACACTCTCTCTCTTTTTCTCTCTTTCTCTCTCTTTCTCTCTCTTTCTCTCTCTCTGAAACTAACTTTGTGTTTTTCAGAGTTTGTGTGTGTGTGTGTGTGCTAGTATGAGAGTAAATCCAAAGCAAATCGGAGCTTGGATGAAATGTAAGCAAACCTAGACATTGATAGCATAGAATAATCAATCTATTTAGAAAAGCTTTAACTGTAAAGGAATAGACATGCAGTAGAAAGGCAAGCCCATTCAATATTTCCACAAATGCCCAGGAAAAGACGAACCTTTTGGAAGGCCTTTGGAAATTTTGTAGATAGAGAAAACACACATACATGCACAGACACATACACACACATACAGACACATTCACATACAGACATACATATATACTAACATTCAACGGGGATTACCGAAATAATTATACTGAAAATTGAAGGAAAAAAAAACAAGAAAAGAAATTAAATACACACAAAGAAGCAAATACATACAGAAGGAATCAAATACTTGCACAGATAGGTTAAACCAATACACAAAGACATAAATACATTAAGAAAATTCATACATAAAGAAACAAAAATATGCACAAAGACACATGGATACATAGATACATACACGAACAAAAAATAGCATGCACAAATAAATATGTATATACAAAAATGTGTACATGTACATGCTCAATGAAGCAGACAAACATGAACAAATCAACCAATATAGTAACCCAATATAGAAAATAGTACTCTTACAAAACAAAACTGGAACATTCCAAGAAAGCAAGTACACAACCAAAGAATCACATAAACAAAAAAACAAGATGCATGTAACAACAAACACAAAACAAAACATAACAAAAAACAAGCACACGGACACGCACAAAAAACAAATACAAGTACATTAGAAAAAATACTTACTCCCTTATCCCCAACACCCGCCCCCCCTCTCCTCCTCCAAACCTATCCCAATACAACCCTCCCCCCCATACTCCACTCCTTCACCCCCACCCCTACCCCCATTCCCAAAGGAGAGGGGTACAGACACAAAAGAAATAAATTCATGTCACCAGAGGGGAGTCGCGGCGGCCATCTTGTCCCTATCCACATTTCCCCTCGGTGTCGTTCTGATGTTTCCCCTCGTTGGACAGAGCCACGACACTCACACACACACACACGCACGCACACACGCACACACACACACACACTCACGCACTGACACACACACGCACTCACACACACACACACACACACACACACACACACACACACACACACACACACACACACACACACATACAACACATAAGCTTCAGGAAAGAAACTGACCTCGACATCAATCTTGACCTTCGCTCTGTTCACGACCTCGTCTTTTGTGTTTGTTTGTTTCTTTCCTACCTTTTTTTGTCTTTCCTTTCCCTTTCTTTCCTTAATTCATATGCTTATATTTGGATATTCATTTCGTTTTATCGTGTGTGTGTTTTTTGTTAGTTTTTTTTGTGTGTGTTTCTGCATGTAATAATATGTCCGTTTGATTATGATATCTAGATGCTGTCTCTCTAAATGGTGTGGGATTACGTTATCCTTTACCACTTCATTTCGAAATAAACAAGAAACAACTCTCTTCTCTTCATTTTCCATTATCCCCTTCCCCACTCCCCTTCACGCCCCCCCTCCCCCCCCCCCCCACTGTACGCAATTTTCGCTCCTCCAATTCCTCCATTTATAGATTACGTCACATTGCCTCCCTCCTTCAGTCCCTCCCCTCACTCCCACCTTCCCTCCCTCGCTCCGTCCCCAGCCCAGTGCTATCTATATCAACTATAAATAATCACCCCCTTACTCGGTATCCTCCCCTCTCCCCTCCCTCCCACCCCCTCCCTATTAAGCCTTGCCCCTCCCCTCCTCCTACCCACTCACCCCTCCCCTCTATCCTCCCACCCACCCCCTCCCTATTAAGCCCTGCCCCTCCCCTCCTTCTACTCACCCACCCCCTCCCTATTAAGTCCTGCCCCTCCCCTCCTCCTACCCACTCACCCCTCCCCTCTATCCTCCCACCCATCCCCTCCCCATTAAGCCCTGCCCCTCCCCTCCTCCTACTCACCCACCCCCTCCCTATTAAGCCTTGCCCCTCCCCTCCTCTTACCCTCTCACCCCTCCCCTCTATCCTCCCACCCACCCCCTCCCCATTCAGTCCTGCCCCTCCTTTCCTCCTACTCACCCACCCCCTCCCTATTAAGCCTTGCCCCTCCCCTCCTGTACTCTCACCCTCCCTCTATCTCCCACCCCCCCCACCCCTCCCATTTAAGTTGACCCTCCCTCTACTACCCACTCACCTACCCTCTATCCTCCCCACCCATCCTCCCATAAACCCCTCCCCCTCTATCCTCCCACCCACCCCCTCCCCATTAAGTCCTGACCCTCCCCTCCTCCTACCCACTCACCCCTCCCCTCTATCCTCCCACCCATCCCCTCCCCATTAAGCCCTGCCCCTCCCCTCCTCCTACTCACCCACCTCCTCCCCATTCAGTCCTGCCCCTCCCCTCTA
>NW_028234431.1:12718405-12720905 GCF_977035675.1 Penaeus japonicus
GCTTCTTTTTCTCTCTCTCTCTCTCTCTCTCTCTCTCCGTCTCTCTCTCTCTCTCTCTCTCTCTCTCTCTCTCTCTCTCTCTCTCTCTCTCTCTCTCTCTCTCTCTCTCTCTCTCTCTCTCCGCCGCCCTTCACAAAGCGTCCCATGTCCTCCCAACCCCTGCCAGGCCTCATGTTATCTCGCTCTGCCTAGTGGGGGCGTGTGAACAGAAATCCTGCGGGTTCTTCGAAGTAGAAGCTTTATGTTGATATAAACAACGTTTTTTTCTATGTGTGTGTGTATGTGTGTGTGTGTGTGGTTGTGTGTGTGTGTGTGTGGCCATAATAAGAACGGGACAAAAATCTTGGGGGGGGGGGGGGGGTTTCGAACTGTCAAGATTAAAAAAATATATATTAAAAAAATAAAAAAATATATATATAAAAAAATAAAAAATAAAAACATTTTCTGTGTGTGTGTTTTGTATTGTACCTCTTTATCTCTCTTTCTGTCTCTCCTCCTTCTCCTCCTCTCTTCCTCTCTCCCTCTCTTTATTTCTACCTCTCTTCCTCTCTCCATCTCTTCTCTTTTTCTCTTCTTCTCTTCTTCTCTTCCTCTCTCCCTCTCTTACTCTTTTTCTCTCTCCCTCACTGCTTCACACCCTCTCTCCCTAACTCTCTTCCTCTCTCTCTCTCTCTCTCTCTCTCTCTCTCTCTCTCTCTCTCTCTCTCTCTCTCCCCCCCCCTCCCCCCCCCCCCCCCTCCCCCCTCTCCCCTCCTCTCTCTCTCTCCCCTCAGGCTCTCTCTCTCTCTCTCTCGTCGCTTTCTCTTTCCTCCTCTCTCTCTCTCATCCTCTCCTCCTCTCCTCTCGTCAGCTCTCTCTCTCTCTCTCTCTGCTCTCTCCCTTTCTCTCTCCCTCTCCCGCTATCGATCGCTCTATAATAAATGGAGAGAGAACTAAGAATCTCCCGCGACCTCAACAGAAGAGTCTTTGTGTTTCCTTGTCTTGGCGAAGTATCACAAGTCTGAATAATTCCCACTGGAATGTAAAAGATACGTGTATTCACCGACTCAAAGGTTGTTTAAAAGTTAGAATTCCTCTCAAATACTAAAAAGATAATCCATTTTCCTAAAAAGAAAAAAAAAAAAATTGGATTAATAGACAGTCAATCTCGTCCCACAATATATTTCATCTGTTCTCGTTTTACAACAACAATGCACTCTGTTGCACCGCCGCCCACCGCTCGATCTGAACAAACCTATTCACTTTGTTCATATTGACTAAACAGTTCTTACCACTTGGATGGATGGGGGATGGGGGATGGGGAGGGGGATAGGACTGGTGTTTGTGTTGCTGAGTTTGGTGAAAAGCCTTGGAGGAAATCTTGCAACTTGCTATGTTGATGTATGTGGTTGGTTGGTTGTTTTCTTCTTGTTTATGTGTGTGTGTGGCAGGCTGGTGATGATTGCTTACAGTATGCATTAAGGTTTTGAATTAAGCCAGTTATTACAGACTTTTCGATTGCATATTCGCCTTGAAAAAGAATATGATAGCAATGTATAACTAAATAAATGAATAAACAGATAAGAAAATATACTTCAAATATTCTTTTTGAGTGTACACGTGTGTGTGTGTGAGTCTGTGTGCGTGTGTGTGTGTGTGTGTGTCCGTGTGTGTGTCCGTGTATGTGTGTGTTTTGGCATATTTATAATCTTACTTATTTCTTTGTGTGTGTATGTGTGTTAGTCTCTTCATAAACATGCGTACTTGTTCATAAAGCCGTGGGTATATCCACATCCACGCATAATGGAAATAAAAACACAATTTCTAAATTATATATGCAACACCAAATCGTAAATACAATCAAGGCTCATAGCCAGATATGCAAATTCATTTGTGCAAATTTTTTCACTCTCATTAACTGCCAACCTTGAAAGAACGCTCACTCACATAATATGATGATTAAATATAAAATTATAAGATATAATACTTGATGATGATATGTGAAATGATGGTAATATAATGCATAAGATACTAAAAGAATATATAAGTAATGAGTAAAAGAAACACAACGTTAATGAAATCAATAAGGTGAACAAGAAGACCTTGAAGAACAAAAACAAAAACAAGAGCACCAAAAGGCGAGAAAAAAAAGAAAAGAAAAAAAGAAAATAATCACATATATAAAAAAATATTAAAGATGATGAGACGCCATTTTGGAGACTGACATGAAATCGACCTCCTGCCTTCCCCCCCCCAACTCCTTACCCTCACTTCACACTCCCTCACCCACCCCCCACCCCCACCTAACACACACCTCTCTCTTTTAGTGCCCGAGGTCGAGGGTTCTTGGAAGGGAAAATGGCACTTGCTAGACTCTCTGTTGCACCACTCGCTTGTTCCCTCCCCTCCCCTCCCCTCTCCTCCCCTTCCTTCCCTTCCCCTCCCCTCCTCCCATCCCCTCCCCTCCACTCCACTCCCTTCATCCCCTCCCCTTTCAGCCCTCCCCTCCCCTCACTCAATT
>NW_028234431.1:12725905-12733405 GCF_977035675.1 Penaeus japonicus
GTTATCAATCGATTGAATCAACTTTTTGAATTATAGGCTATGACATAACTGTAGGATGTGATAATGATGATGAATGGGATTGGAGCAGAGGAGAATTCTCTCTCTTTCTTTCTCTTTCTTTCTTTCTTTCTTTCTTTCTTTTGCGTGGCTGCAGGTCGGTCGCGGTCTCTTTCTCTCGTCTCCGCACGCTCTCTCTCTCCTCTCTCCCTCCTCTCCCTCGCATCTTTCTTTCTTTCATTCTTTCTCTTTCTCTCTCTCTCTTTTCTCTCTTCTCTCGCGCTCTCTCTCTCTCTCGCTCTCTCTCTCTCTCTCTCTCTCTCTCTCTCTCTCTCTCTCTCTCTCTCTCTCTCTCTCTCTCTCTCTCTCTCTCTCTCTCTCTCTCTCTCTCTCTCTCTCTCTCTCTCTCTCTCTCTTTCGGTTTACTCCAGCACACACATATACATAAACATAAACGTGAACACATACTCATCATTATATCTATTTTCACTATTTATTATCATATGTCTCTAATGATGGACATTTTTCTAAGAAACTTCATCAATATTTTTTCTTCACTTAAACAAGTTCATAGAAAATAAAACTGGAAGAGATAGATGAATAGAGAGAGAGAGAAAGAGAGAGAGATCACTATTTTCATAATGTCTTAGCATATAACTAAGAGGCCAATAAACCACTCTACGTCACAAGATATCACCTTACAGCATAACACTATCATCTCTGAGGCATTAGAAAGATACACACGAAGAGACGACAGAAGAGGGATAGGAGAGATGCCGCATTTACTTCTAAAGAAACTAGATAGATAGATAGACAGATTGATTATTGTGAATCTACATCATACAACAATTACTGGACAGAAATAATGAGGATCAGAAAGAACCCAGAGAATATGACGAGTCAGAAGGGGATATGAATTCAGGATTAGCGATGCTATTTTGTTAACGAACACATTTTCAATTTGTACGCTCATATTAACTCTGAAAATAACAATTAGGTTGATTATACCGATTTAGCTTGTTGCCCCTCCGCTTATTTCCTCTTTATCACTCTCTTCTACACACGCATTTTTTGTTTATAGTCGCATTTCGCCACTAAATCCTCACTATGGAAATTCAATTACCCTTGCGATGACGTGTTCCTTATTTCAGCTGCTTGTGACGTCATCCCCTTAACCTCAACCCGGCGTAATTTAATCTTTTCTTAGACTAAGCCTAACTTTAAACACGTTTGTCTTTGCTTCTTTCTTCTCTCTTTATTCATTTTTTATGTTTTATTAGTGTGCTTATATACACCAATCATTGTGGTTATTTATGTTTTGCTATTGTTTTTTAAGCCTTGTTTTTTCATCTTTTGACTGTTTGTTTGTAGTATATTCGGTGTAGCAAAAGAAATTTCATTCTTTTAAATGGTGCAATATATTAAGAGCTATAACTCTGATTAAAAATAATGTGTATATATGAACATATTTGAAATAATACTGACGATGATTATTACACTGAAAATAAATCAGAATAAGGAGAATAAAAATAAGAATTATTAAAAATGCATTTAGAAAAAACAGTCGAAAATAGACAGACTGAACCATAAGTGTTAAATGAATGCATAAAATTTATATATATCTACTGGTTCTGTTGTGAAAATGAAAATAAACCCCTCGAAGAGATAAAGGGAAAATGTTTGCCCATTTACCCTTGGGAGACATTTTCCTTTATATGTTTAAGGTATTTTGCTGGTATTTCTCCTTTACGTTGGCCTTGGAGATGGCGAGAAACGAAAGAAGAAGGTGAATAGAAAAAGAAGAGAGAGATAGACGAAAGGAGAGGAGAGATATAGGCGGAAAGATCGAAACTGTTGATGAGGAATACAGGCATATGGGGGAGGGGGGGGGGGGGGGGAGGGTTGAGGGTGTGGGTGTTGTGTGTGGTGTGTGTGTGTGTGTGGTGTGTGTGTGTGTGTGTGTGTGTGAGTGGGTGGGTGTGTGGGTGGGTGTGTGAGTGGTGTGTGTGTTGTGTGTATGTGTGTGTGTGTGTTGTGTTGTGTGTGTGTGTGTGTGGGTGGGTGGTGTGGTGTGTTGTGAGTGGGAGTGGTGTGTGGTGTGTGTGTGTGGTGTGTGTTGGGGGGTGGGTGTGTGTGTGTGTGGGTTGTGTGTGTGTGTGGTGTTGTGTGTGTTGTGTTGTTGAGGGGTGTGGAGTGTGTGTGTGTGAGTGTGTGGTGGTGTGTGTGTGAGTGGTGTGTGTGGGGGGTGTGTGTGTATGTGTGTGTAGGGGGGTTGGTGTATGTCTGTTTTATAATTTATTTTAATTTTATTAAGTGTGTGTGTGGGGTGTGTGTGTGGTGTGTGTGAGTGTGTGGTGTGTGTGTGTGGGTGGGTGGGTGAATGTGGGTGTGTGTGTGTTGTGTGTGGGTTGTGTGTGTGTGGATGTGGGGTTGTGTGTGTGTGTGTGGTGTGTGTGTGTGGGTGTGGTGTGTGTGTGTGTGTGGTGTGTGGTGTGTTGTGTTGGGGTTGTGGGTGTGGGTGGGGGGGAGTGGGGTGTGTGTGTGTGAGTGTGGAGTGGTTGTGTTGTGTGTGTGTGGGGGTGTGTGGGGTGAGTGGGAGTGTGTGGGGTTTGTTTTGGGAGGGTGGGGTGGGTGGTTGTGTGTGTGTGTGTGTGTGTGTGTGTGGGTGTGTGTGGGTGTGAGTTTTTTTTTTGGGTGGGTGGGTTTCTGGTGGTGAGTGTGTGTGTGTGGGTTGGGTGTGGGGGTTTGTGTTTGTGTGGAGGTGTGTGTGGGTGGTGTGGTGTGTGTGTGTGTGTGTGTGTGTGTGTTGGTGTGTGTTGTGTGGGGGTGTGTGGGTGGGTGGGTGTGTGTGGTTGTGTGTGTGTGTTGGAATGGAGTTGTTCTTTTTTTCTCACTACTCTCTCTATTCTATATTAATATCTTATATTCTCCTCTCTCTTTGTTTTTATTGGTGTGTGGTGTGTGTGTGTGTGTGTGGTTTTGGGGAGGGGTGTGTGTGTGTTTTGTGAGTTGGGGTTTGGGGGGTGTGGGGGTAGTGTGTGGGGTTGTGGTGTGGTGGGGTGTGGAGTGAGTGGGGTGTGTGTTGAGGGTGGGGTGGGGGGGGGGGGTGTGTGTGTTTTTTGTGTGTGTGGAGAGTGTGTGTGTGTGTGTGTGTGTGTGTGTGTGTGAGTTTTGGTGTGAGGTGTGTGTGTGTGGTGTGTGGTTGGTTGTGGGGTGGTGTTTTGTTGGGTGAGTTGGTGGGTGTGGTGTTTTGTGTGTGTGTGGTTTGTGTGTGTGTGTGGTGTGTGTGGTTGGGTGGTGTATATAGTATATATATATAATATATATATATATCATATATATACATTTACAATACTTTCATACTATATATATCAGATATATATATAATTATACATTATAGTATTATATATATATATATAGATACTATTATAGTATTTAATAAAAGTTATAATATATACTATATATCATATGATATCTATGTATAGGTTAATTTATATATAGTATATATACATATATATTATCTTATATTTATATATATACTTATATATGTATATATATATATAATATATATACTACATATATTTTATATATATATATATATATATATTTATATGTATATATATATATATAGATATATATATATATATATATTGATGTATATAGTATACATATATATATATATATATATTATACATAGTTCCCACTAGTATATATATACTACTATCATATATATATAAATATTTTATTAAGCATATATATATATATATTATATATATGTATCTTATTGTATATATATATATAGTAAATATATAATATAATATATAGGTATACTTAATATATAATATATGATAGTATATATATATTATATATATATATCTGTATGTGAATTAGTCGTGTGTGTGTGTTGTGTGTATTATATATATTTATATATATATATAAATAATATATATATATTATGTATATACATATATAAATGTTTATATATATAAATATATATATATATATATTATATAATATACATATATATATGTAGAATGAAATATATGAATCAATATATGTATTATATATATAAAAATATATATATGTAAGTATAAATAGTAATAATATATATTTATACTGATATATAATATACTATTAATTATATTCATGTGTTATTATAGATACATATTAATATATCGTATATATATATATATATATATATATATATATATATATACATATACATATATATGTGTGTGTGTGTGTGTGTAAATGTATGTGTGCGTGTGTGTGTGTGTAAATGTATGTGTGTGTGTGTGTGTGAATGTATGTGTGTGTGTGTGATAAGAATGATAATGGAAGGGATGATAACAACAATAGCTCAGTAATGGCAATAAAGATGAAAATGACAATTTGGCAGCATAAATAGGTTGTGATAAGATAAACATAAAAAGACAAATTAATAAACACAAACAAATCTGAATATGTATAATGGTTTTGGAAGATTCCAATCATCATTTTGAATTTAAGAATTCAAAAGAAAAAAAAAACTATATTAAAAAGATATATATACATATATCAAAAATGAATATTTTAATGTAAAGAGCACTAGCACATAAAAAGCAGGATTTTAAAAGGAGAGAGAAGAAAATGAACGTTAAAAATGCATGGCCACACTGAGGCCGAATACTTGATTAGAGAGTCTGGAATTTTGGAGTGAACGTTGTCTGTGCTGTCTGCCTGCCTGTCTGTCTGTCTATGACTTTATCTGACTGTCGTGTCATTTGTCTATCTATTGGTTATATGTCTATCTGGCTATCCATTTATCTATCTCTCTTTTCCTCCTTTTCTCCACCTCTCCCCTCCTTCTCTCTCTCTCTCTCTCTCTCTCTCTCTCTCTCTCTCTCTCTCTCTCTCTCTCTCTCTCTCTCTCTCTCTCTCACTCTCTCTCTTCTCTCACCATCTCTCTCTCTATCTATCTATCTGTCTGTTTCTCTCTCTCTCTCTCTCTTTCTCTCTCTCTCCCCACTTTCTCTCCGTGATCATCACTCCACTCCTCCCTATTCTCTCTCTCTCTCTTCTCACTCTCTCTACTTCATCCAACACATTTCTCTGTCCCTATCTATCTGTCTTGTCTGCCATTAACCGCTTTATTTCGTTTTATCTATTTATTTATCTATCTATATATCTATCTATCTATCTATCTATCTCAAGCACAATCAAGCATAATCGTTCTCCGTTCTCCTTTAAGTAATAGTCTAAAGCAACAAAGATACACAGTTTGTAGTTTTTAAGTCTTTTACTCTACGTGTGTTCTAAACCTAGGGAAAAAGAGAGAGTGAGAGAGGGGGGGAAGGGACGTGGAGAAGGGAGGCATAGAGATGAGAGAGAAAGAGACAGAAAGAGAGAAAGAGAGACGAGAGGAGAGTGTGGAGAGAGAAGAGAGTGTGAGTGAGAGTAGGTGTGGAGAGTGAGGCGAGAGAAAGTGAGAAAAAAAGAAAGAGACAGAGAGCGAGAGGGGGGAAGAGAAAGAGAGAGAGAGAGAGAGAGAGAGAGAAAGGGGCGGAAGGGAGAATGGAATAAACAGACAAACAAAGTCACTAAATAATCAGATCTAAACTTCATCTAATTCGCACCTTGTTACGCAATTGCAGGACCAACAATCAAAGTTTTACCCCTATTTCTTGACACAAAAGCCAGACCAATTGGTTTCTACCTTAATCCGCCAGTTTAAATTAATTGATTCTCTAACTAAAGCCATGAACACCATAATGAATGGTTTTTTATCTCACTAATGATTGAATCCTAAATATGAATGCCAAATT
Source organism: Penaeus japonicus (assembly GCF_977035675.1). Lineage (NCBI taxonomy): Eukaryota > Metazoa > Arthropoda > Malacostraca > Decapoda > Penaeidae > Penaeus > Penaeus japonicus. Next base: position 12,731,707 of record NW_028234431.1, read on the forward strand.
GATTATAAGTTTGATACCCATACGTCATCCCATGCAAAAGGTTACTGAACATTTATGCTGAAAATATAGTGGCAACATTTAAAAAAAAAAAAATACATCGCTACATTGGCATATGATTACTCTATTTTTAGAACGTGATAATCCATCCAATTACGAATATACTGTATAAATAGAATATTCATATTAACAAACCTGAATTCAGTTTTGCATCAAAGATTGTGAAAGATCAATTACGGACTATGGAAAACATGAAGGAAAAGGGTACAGCACAATCTGGTGTATCTCACAGGCACCAGGTTTTAATAACGATGTGTTCTCGCGAGCAATATGTTGTGCAGTGTGGCAAGGGAGGTCGCAGTTTCGGATTTTTTTGCTCAGTTTCCTATCGCTGACACAGATTTTCTCCTGAATTAGATATTATGTTCAATTTGACTGGGTTATTTTCCTCTATCTCTCTCTTTTTCTTTCTTTCTCTTTCTCTCTCCCTCTCTCCCTTTTTTCCCCTTTCTCTCACTCTATCTCTTTCTCTCTTTCTCTTTCTCTTTTCTCTCTCTCTCTCTCTCTCTCTCTCTCTCTCTCTCTCTCTCTCTCTCTCTCTCTCTCTCTCTTTCTATCTATCTATCTATCCATCTATCTATCTATCTATCTATCTCTTTCCCAGTCCCCCTTCCCTTCCCCTCTTTTCTTTTTATTATATTTCCTTCTTTCCTCGATTAATGGTTCTCTACCCTCCCCCCATCCTCTCTTTCCCTTCTTTCCCCTCTTTTCCTCTTTATTCATTTTCCCTCTTCATTCCTCCCCCACCCCCATGTCTCCCTTCCGCCCACTCTACCCCCTCCGCAGAAACAACACATCTACAGAAATTCAAAATCATTCTCTTGCAACTTCAAAGGCTGGAATGAATCAAGCCGCTGCAATATGGTGCAATATGGTTGAGGAACGGAATTAATAACGAAGTATGAATGGACACGGGAGATCAAAGAGAGAGATAAGAAAAATGAAAGGTTTAGAGAGAGAGAGAGAGAGACGAAAAAAAATAGAGAGAGAGAAAGACTGAGTGAAAACCAAACAGATAGAATGAAAGTGAGAGATATACAAAGACAGACAGACAGATAGGGAAAGTAGATATGTGGTTTAAGGTGTCAGGTAGGAAGAACCAAGGAAGGAGTCGAACTAGAAGTTAAGGCATTTTCCTTAACACACACACACACACACACACACATATATATATATATATATATATATAGAGAGGACGGACAATATAGCGAAGATATATATATATAGAGAGAGAGAGACCCGATGAGTGTGTTGAGAGAGAGAGCGAGACTCCTCTCACCGACCTCTCTTCTCTGACGAGACAGATCCTGTGGATCTCACGACCGACTAGATCTGGAGCTGACTCAGACTGAGAGAGCATGCGAGCCGAGATGACTCGCCACCTGGACGAGACTGACTGACTGACCGACGATGAGAGAGAGAGAGAGAGGAGATGAGAGAGAGAGAGCATTGAGAGAACGATAAATAGATATAGAGAGAGAAGAGAGAGAGAGAGAGAGAGAGAGAGAGAGAGAGAGAGAGAGAGAGAGATAAATAGATAGAGAGAGAGAGAGAGAGATACGGAAAGGAGAGAAACAGAGAGAGAAAAAAAAAGCAAGGACACAGAATAGAGGGAGAGAGAGAGAGAGAAAGAGCGAGAAAC
>NW_028234431.1:12738405-12740905 GCF_977035675.1 Penaeus japonicus
AGTCGTGGGACTGCAGGTTATGAGTCTCATGTGGGGATATAAGTCGTGGGACTGTAGGTCATGAGTCTCATGTGGGGATATAAGTCGTGGGACTGTAGGTCATGAGTCTCATGTGGGGACATAAGTCGTGGGACTGAAGGTTATGAGTCTCATGTGGGGATATAAGTCGTGGGACTGTAGGTCATGAGTCTCATGTGGGGACATAAGTCGTGGAACTGTCAGCTGGGTTTCCGATGTAGGTTCTGCAATATGAAGAAGATCCACGGAATCCGCAGTGCCAAGACTGACAAGGAAGGAAAGATGAAGCCTTGCTGCTGCAACTGCGGAGGCCTAAACAAATCCGGGTCTCTAGCATGAGAGGCGTATATAGGTTGATTTTGCGACTCCACAGCAAGGAATCGGAAAAAAGGAAAAACTATGCTCACCAATGAATCAGACGTGTGGATGAAAGAGAGTACAAAAACCTCTAATGTTTGGTTGTAGAATCCACCATAAATAACGTTGCTACTGGAGGTAGAGGGCAATACCAGGGAAGGACAAGATAGTAAGGCAAGTAGCAAGTAGTCGAGGGAGACCGAACGCCTACGACAAAAGTTCCGTACTATCTGAACTAATAAAGACGCTGATTTGAAGCAATAGCATTGAGAGCTTATGCATTAAGCCGCATTTACAATATGGGGAATGTATATTGTTAACTTATATGTTTCAGGGAGATACTTTGATCACACACATTTTCCACAGCATGTCCTCTTATTCTGTTCTGATAGTGGTTGACCAACTCTTGGCGCCCGTAGTTGGCGAGGTTATACAAAATCAAATATAATGGTATTAGGCTTTACTAATTTCTGAAAGATAAGGCTGATGTACACTACTTTGAGATAATTTCACACTGTATGTTCACCCAGCTTCATGAAAAAACGAGTTTCAACGAAAAAAATAAATTAGTTTAGAACGTTTTATTTACAATATGGCACCTGGAACAAATACTAAACATCCGAGTTTTAAGCAAATCCAATGAGAAATATATTTACCTACAAAGACTGGTCTGCAACAGAAAAGGGAAAAAATGAAGCAAGGAAAACCGATACTGCAGTGATAAGACACTTAATGGCTGGACACAGATGGTTCAAAGAGGCAAGCGAGAAGAGAATAAGGGTGTACTCCTTAGGCCTATCAAAAACGTACATGAATAATCGAAAGAAAGCAAACGAAAAGTAGGATTTGCAAAAAGGAAATGTTTTAAACAGATTGAGGGACAAAGCAGAGACAAGGATGCTGAGGAATGGGCAAGAACATGTTCACAAAGAACTCGTAATGCTTGAGGTGAATGAGGAACTGAAAGGTAGAGACAATTAGAATCTTCCTGAAATAGCATAGTAGTTTCACTTCAGAGTATAAGTTCACACGAGATCCGAAGTGCAGAGAAGATGGAAAATACATGCATCGATTTCTTCAACAGGACTTATCTGGAGGGCAGATTACAGAAAGCCTGAAACAAAGCCATGATAATACCTATCCCAAGATCACCTGGAGGTGACACACCTGTATCTCTGACATTCTGTATATGTAAAATGATGGAGCGAGTATGAATAATGTACATGATTGGAGATAATCTGTTTTTTCTTTTCTTTTTTTTTTCTTTTTTTTTTTCTTTTTTTGAGAAAAGGGGACATCAGATTGTTTAATTTACTGTTTATCAAATGTCGGAGATGTGTGGTGTGTTTGTAATATATATATTTATATATATATATATATATATTTATATATATATATATATATATAGATATTATATATATATATACATATATATTTATATATGTGTGTGTGTGTGTGTGTGTGTGTGTGTGTGTGTGTGTGTGTGTGTGTGTATACATGAATATATATATATATTTTTTTTTTTGTTCATAAGATTTTGAGAAAGCTAACAAAGAGGTGATTGTGCAAGAGTAGACAAATTTAGGAAAAGGTACTGTGATGGACTGGTGACTCTCTGTCAGATAGAAAAACTCCACAGTGAAGCATATCAAGCCCAATGCAATTTAATGCACAGAATAGCTTCAGAGAGATACCTCAGGGGGTCTAGCCAATTATATATACAGATGGCATATTAACAGAAGGGAAATGTCAACGCCCTGTGCAAACTGCGCGGGACAATCTTGGTAATCCTGCTCAAACAACGGGACGGATCAATAAAATAGATGCAGAGTTCCAGAGTAAACAACGAAGTAAACCAATTGAGGACGAGTTGACATATCTAGGTAAACACATTCTATTCTTTACCGACTCAAGCAAATATGCAGCACCAGTATTTTCTGAAGCCTTTCAAGGAAGGCTACGAATGCTGGACATCATGCAGTTATGCGTATAATCTTCGGGTGTCAAGATAAAACTTAGAGATAGAGACAATGATAGTAGAGACAAGATTGAAAAGGATTGTACAGAGAGTGAGCGAGATTAATGTAATAGCGACCGTCTGGTTAATGAGAGGGGCCAGGGGAAA
>NW_028234431.1:12775905-12790905 GCF_977035675.1 Penaeus japonicus
TTAACATAGCAACTAGAAAAGGATGGAGGGGAACTGAGGAAACACCAACATACCACATATGATAAAGCAATATCAAGGAGGTAATCTCACCTCTAGGGAATGATAATCACCCCAAGTTTGCATGAAATCATTACCACAAACGAAAGAATAAAGAGGATCAACTATTAGTAGTAGCAAGTAGAATTTCTATTTCCACTGTCAGCAATGGCTCCCTATTAAGTTTCAATCGCTTGGACATGTCTACGCTTTGGTGTAAGACCTTGAGGACAGAATGATAGACATAGCAGCCATGACCCCAAATGATTTTACCACTTTCCAATTGTTTGGCTATTTTCACTAGGACAATTGCTTCATAAAACTAAAGATTAAGGAGGATGCTTAAGTTGAATAACCTTTCCACTGCACGCATTTTGGTGGTGTAGGATCTCTTGTACTGCATTTTTCCTTTTGTTCATATTACAAGCTTTTTATTCCTCCAATTATGGTGTTCTATTACACAAAATGCTAATTAGTATCACTTTAGTATTATAGCACCTGTAGACTCATATTTCATACCATATGTCTAGAAATTGCCAAGCCCAGGCTGAATATCTTCAGATTTGGCCCCTCTTGGAAGGGTTAAGATGCATGGAATACAACATATTTATACAAACCTTTTCGTACATTTTTTGCATCAAAATGCAGATGACATCTGAGGACAAATACTTCTTTTATTATGTATTTTTAATTTGGAATTGTTGGAATGGTTAGTTTTTCTTTAACAGCTATTATAAGTAGGATAGGAATCAGGGTACTAAGAGATGGAGTAAGTGATACAAAATTTCATCAGATTTCAATATTATTAAATTACTTGAATCCTATATTCATTGAAGGTGCTGACATCAAGCAGATGCAGAATAAGCAGTTTGTTGAATGCTTTGGGTCCAACTTTCTGGAGCATTGGAATGGAGTCACAAAGATCAAGAAGCCAGTCATTGCTGCAGTGAATGGATATGCACTTGGTGGGGGTTGTGAGCTGGCAATGATGTGTGATATCATCCTTGCAGGAGAAAAGGCAAAGTAAGTTATCCTCTTTTTATCAGATACATTTTCACTTTTTTCATTCTTTCTGTCTAATGTTTTGTTTTGATGAGTATTTTGCCTGTTTTTATATATTCTGAACCCGTTTTCACTGGGTGAAATATCCTGCCACTTTGACTGATTGGAGCCAAAACAGCCCTGTTATTGGGTTAAAGCACACTAGTTATTTTTATTTAGAATCATGTATGGAAGAATTCAAGGAAGAGCTTTTATAGAAATGCAGTTTATTGAAGAGCCTTTCTGTCATATTTCTTGCCTCTGTTGTTTTTTAACAATGAAGTGAATAATTAATGATGTTATTTTGTTGTAGGTTTGGCCAACCTGAGATTGTAATTGGCACCATCCCAGGAGCAGGTGGCACTCAGCGCTTGACAAGAGCCATTGGCAAGTCACGTGCCATGCAGATGTGTCTTACAGGCGAAATGATCACAGCACAGCAAGCAGATGCTTGGGGTAAGAAATCTTTAAATTTATATGCTAAGGAAAAATTTGATTGAAATTCCAGATTTCTGAAGTACATTCAATTCCTCCATATGTATGCACCCTAAAGGAAAATATTATTCTTACTCTTTATGCATAAAAAATAGCTACATGATTTTAAAAAAATAAGTTTCATAAGTATTGTGCTTGCTTGATATTGGTAAGAAACAATTTATAAGAAACAAACTCAACAAATGTTTTGCATTAAGAGGCCAATCTGCAAATAAAGAAGTATTTGGAATATAATGTGAACACTTTTGTACTGTAACCAGTGCATAAAAAACACAAAGGTGTATATATGTAAGGCTTAATTTGGGGAGATGGTAGAGTGCCGTAGCGGTGGGGAAGCACTGAGGAAATAATATGAACTTAAATATCCAAATGATAAGGGCAAGACCCAGGCCAGTTGGTGCACTGCTCATTGGCTTAGTCATACAAACACTTAGTTCCCAAACCACCCTATATAAAAACAGACATGGGAATAATTGGAGAGCACTTGCCATTACGTCTTGGTCGATACGGAGGTTGGCCACATGAGAATTAGAAGAGCAGGCTTTTGCCGGAGAATAATACTTGAACCATAAAATTACACACCTATATAGCCCACAGAACAAAGAGCATCTTCCTTTGTCATGGTGTATATAGGTACTGCTGACTTTAGGGTATACCGAACGATGGCATGTATAGGTGCCATTCAGCATCATGAGATATAACAGATTTTATCAATATTAAATTTCAGTAAATTTATTTAAAATGTATATTAAGATTTTGATAGAATAAGAAAAAAAATATATAAATTTTGTGTATCTATAAACATTTGGAAAACTAACTTCTCTGATAAGGTAAGACCAGAATCACTCTTATTTCTTTATATCTGCTCTTTCAAGAGTAGTGGAAGAAATTATTAGAGACCAAGGGATGTAGTTTTACCATAGACAGCTGGTCCCACAACAAATGATGAAGAATTGAGGAGAGCTAGGACTTGATTAAATTAGTGAAAAGAGTACAGAAAAGAACTTGGAGTCTGTTAATTACAAACCATCATAAGAAAAGAGGCATTTTAACCCGTTGCCGACGGGGATAGATTTGCTTACCCTTGCTCCAGGATGGGTTTTATTTCTGAGCAAGGCAGCTTCGGCAACACACCTTGATTTTTCCCACTCCCTTTTAGTCATTCATTGTAGAGCAAGAGCCATTTTTGAGTTTTGTTTTATTGTGTGTTTTACTGTTTTTAGAGACATATCTGTCATATCACAGGCTCTATCAATTCTGCAGTTGACTAAAATTGTAGTTCAGGATCCATATCAACTCATTTTTTTCTTTATATTCAGTGTGATAGAAGTATTGCTGTATTAACCCATTCACTCCAGGGCCGTTCTGGCTTTGCATGGTCGCAATACCGGGGTTCTCAAATGCATAAGCCAAACACCTCAAGATTCTCGGACGCACAAGTCGCGAGCCTGAGCTGCCCGCTAGCTCAACCCGAGCGCCAGGCTTGCGCTCATAGCTAGTCCCGGGCGTCTGACGCAAAAAACACAAAATGTGTCATCACGTGAACCGGCTCCAATGGGTTAAGGGAGGACAAAAAGCAACTTTATTTTTTCGTATTTGTGTGCTGTCTCGAACGAACACAAAACTTATGACCATCCAAAATGAAGATAACATGAAGAGGTAGGCAAGAGGGTGAAAACTTGTGCTTTTGACAGTGAGTGCTGCAATAAAAGGTATCCCTTCTGGCACAGGGGCACATTGTAGGCATTGGGCATGGTGTGAGTCACCTTCCTCCTCTCGTTCTACCTGCACATCTTTCATCTGCAGTACTTTAGAGCAAGAGGTCAGCAACTTGCTATGTGCCATTGTTCTATAGAGATAAGTGCTTGCTAGAGACCGTGGATGTGCCATTCAAGGCTCTCTCTACTGCTGGTGCTAGAAGGAAGTGGTGCCATCTAGGATTTGGATGCGAGTTGAAACCCATTTTGATTAATATTACGGCAGTTATAATAATTATGACTGCAATTGTCAATATCACTCACTCATTACTCATAGCACAATAAAATAACATAGTGATCCAAAATCCCCGAATGTCATGAAACCCATCGATAGGCAAGACGTCACCTGTCGTTTACAGGTTAATGTCATTCATTATCAAGATATATTTATGGAAAAAGAAAGATAGGAAAACCAAGATTCATGTTTATGTTAAAGTATAGAAAAACACAGTAAACACAAGAGGAACTAAATTTAACTAACGAGTAAGAAAGAGGAAGTTCAGGGACTCATGATGATCTGAGTCCAAAATGGACATGGTATTAATCCTTGTGAATCACTGTCTGAACATGATAAACTAGATCTCATACTCATGAAGTCTTTATGAGTTTTAGGGCACACAGAATTATAATTACATAATTGTTCTAAAATTCAAATGAATATCTGAAATTTATCACTTGCTGGATTAACAGTGTTGAACTACCTATTTTACTTGTTTGATATCAGTGTTGTATTAGTTTCATATATTTAGTTTAGAAACAGGATTTTGGTAATCCTTTGCCTTGTGTTAATTGTTAACTCTGAGAAAGATGTTTGTTTAGTTTTTAATAAATATAGTAATCATTTTATATCATCACCTGAGAGATTTTAAAGACAAGTAATAGTTAAGTTCCCTTCTAAGCATCACATCCTGCAGTTTGGCGTGATATCTTGAGATGTATGACCTTGGACAGACATATATTTTAAAAATTAGCTGTGACCTTTCCTTGTTTATATGGTGCTTTTAAGATAACGAAGTTCCTGGACTGCACTTAAACTCTTCTTAGTGAGGCTGGAGAATAATGAAGAGACTGTGTGTAATTGAAATCATAGAATGTAGATAGAAGAGCAGTGAAAAAACCTGCGGAGCTTAAGACAGTGGATGTGGATAGAACCTTGAATTATCATGATGACACAATTTATTCTGATTTAAGAACTTTATATAGTTATAAAGATGTGCAAATCACATACTCTGTATTTTTCTTGTAGGACTGGTCAGCTCTGTGCACCCCCCTGACCAGCTGGTTGATGAAGCAGTCAAGCTTGGAGAAAAAATTGGAAAGCATTCAAAACTCGTGGTTTCCATGTGCAAAGAGGCTGTCAACAAATGTAAGTATTCCTTCTTCTTCATTTTTTTATATAATTATCAACTATTTGATTTTGTCAAAGTAAACTTCAAAATTTATTTATACTTGCAATATGTCTTTCATTTGTTTAATTTTCATATCTGAATTAAATTGGTTGCTTTATATAAGATTTGGAAATATTACTCTATATTTTGGTCTGTTTCAGCTCAAGAATTACCCTTGAATGAGGGACTTCACCTTGAAAAACGTCTCTTCTATGGGACATTTGCCACAGTGAGTATTTTGGAAAAGCATATTTTATACAAGCATCTCTGTGATAGATCTGATTTATCAATGTAATATTTACTTGGAAGTACAAGGTTCTTGTTATGTGTTGATATTAAAATATGATTTTTTTTTTTTTTAATAATCATCAATTCACATAAAGATGGTGATATAGAAAATGTAAAAAGAAATAAAGTCAATAGAGGAGGTAAAACTTTCGCATTTTCTTGTAACAGAATGACCGAAAGGAAGGTATGACAGCCTTTGTTGAAAAAAGGTCACCTAACTTCACAGACAGCTAAAGTGTATTATAAGGTAAGATCACTTAATAATGAAAACTCTTTAGTATCACGCTATGTAATGCTCGTTTGCTAGTTGATATTTTAATCTAATACCTATCACCTTGCATACTGCTTTCTCTGTTAAATAAGTTGCCTTTTTTTTTCTCTCTCTCTCTGTCCAGCTGTTTTTATTTCATTTTAAGTAGTATCATAAATGAGAATACATAATTCATGTCTTTCTTTATGTATTTATTTTTATTTTTTTGTGATTGAATGATTTATGATGATGTTTCATGAATATGGTTTTCTACTTTGAAAATGAGGTAAAGTTTTGAAAGAGAACTTCCCATTCCTCCTATAATTGACCTGTACAATATACCTGAGCTTTTTGTCCTTCAGCAAATATTTGCATAACTAAATTAAGTTTTCTTTTTTCAGAATCAAATATGGTCAAGGAGGTGTGAAACTTGCAGTTGTGTTGTACAAACCATATTATGAATTCCTGCATTATAGAAAGGGACCCAAAATTTTCAGACGAGTTAGATGACATATATCATAGCCATGTGAATGACATAACATTTTAGAATTAAAAAGAAAAAAAGATCAGTCCTTTATGATTTACCTTGTCAACAGACTCTCATTATTTATCCTCACATTTTGTATCACTGTGCTATTTTATTGTGCTATGAGAAAGGAGTGAGTGATGGCAATTGCAGTCATAATTACTGTAATTACCGAAACATTAAGGTACTTAACGTCCAAAATCTAGATGGCACCACTTTCTCCTAGCACCAGCATGAGAGAGAGCCTTGAATGGCACCCATCTATGGTCTCTAGCAAGCACTATCTTTATAGAGCAGTGGCACACAGCTACTTGATGATCTGTTGCTCTAAAGTACCAACGATGAAGGATGTGCAGGGTAGAACGAAAAGAGGAAGGTGACTCAATCCATACCCACTGTTTAAAATGTGCTCCTGTGCCAATATGGCTGCCTTTCACTGTGGCACTCAGTTACAAGCACAGGTTTCCTTCCTCTTCCCTACCTAATGTTATCTTCATTGTAGGTGGTTATATCTTTCTTATTTGTTCATGACAGCACAAAAATACGAAAAAATAAAGTTGCTTTTTGTCCTCCCATAAAACAGCAATACTTCTATCACACTGAGTATAAAGAAAATAATGAACTATTATGGATCATATACTACAATTTTAGTCAACTGCAGCATTTGATAGAGCCTGTTATATGGCACATATAAGTCTCTAAACTCAATAAAATACAAAAACAGCTCTAGTTTTACAATGAGTTACTGAAAGAAAGTGGGAGATTCAAATTATGTTGCTTCAAGCTGCCTCACTCTAAAATAAAACCTATCCTAGAGTTTGGCCAAGCAAATCTATCCCCGTCTGCTAAGGGAAAAAGTGAAATAATTCATAGACTTCTGAAATTAAATTATGAATTGGTGTAGAGATTGCTCCCAACATCCAAACAAGTTAAAGAATGGCATTTTTATTGTTGCAATTTGAGATACAATATACTTTTTATATACAGAAAGCTATTATAATCTAAATAACTTGTATAATTTATGTGTATGTAAACCAAGATACTGTATATGAATAATCACCAAATCCATAGTTACATAATGGCATTTGTGATTGACTAGTTTGCAGTTAAGATAATGTATTGTTTATATGGGATTCAGTTTCTATTCAAAATTATAAAATAACCATTTTCATCAGTATTTGGAATGTACAATAGTATTATTACCCTTTTTAAACCTTTATCTTAACCCTCTCTGGACGGGTGATACACTATGGCACCGCGCATTCAAGGCCTGTTCGCTGGGTGACGCCATACGGTGTCATTTATTTAACTGATTTAGGCCTATGCGTTTGAGAGCCCCGGCATTGTGACATGCAAGGCTGGAATGCCCCCGTCGTGAATGGGTTAATTTAACCTACTGAAAGATCATGGTACTATATATAGAAATCATCTAACATGGCAAAAGAAAAAACTTTTACCTTTTCCTAGATTGACAATCATATTAATTGTAACTTATTTTTTACATAAGGGTGAATCTTTTAAAGCTCCCATTTGTTGTAAAAGGTTGGCAACAGTGAAACGAAGTTGGTGAAACTTTGAAAGGGGAACTTGAAAGGTGTGTAGTGCTCCATCACTGGTACTCATCCTCATCATTACAACAGGTTCCAGGACACGAGACAACCAACTGTGGGATGAATTTTTGTGGTAAAGTTAATAATGAAATAACATTGCATTTGTTAACTTCTTGAACTAATGTAACAGATTTAATTTCCTAGTTCCCTAATTTATATGAAATATACTTAGTATCATGCCCAAATAAAATGAGAAATGTTTAAACAGTCATATCAATTATGAAATATTTTAATATTTTTTCTATAATCAATCATTTGCATCTCCCTCACCATGAAATGAATATTTCCATAAAAAAAAGAATATACACAAACCTAGTTGAAATTGTGACTTCCACTCTCCACTCAAGCTTTACCAAGTGTGGAAGTGATGGTGAAGAAGCAATCAGCTGGGAGTCAATATCTGGACGAGCAGGTCCATACACAACCTTGCAGACATCCGAAGCAAATTCCTCTGGCAACCTGAAATATTTGTCTCTACATCTAAATGTGTATAATAGGAAGGAATATCACATTTTACTGTAGATATGTTGCTATACCAATACAACTGCATGTTTCTGAAGAGTAATTCATAATATATTATTATCACTTGAATTGAAATAACTTACTGCAAGAGAATGTGTTTCATTAATCAACTGGAAACCTAAATCTTACCCAAGATTTTTAAGATCCACAGCCAGCATGTCTTGTCGAGTTGTTACTGTATTCATCCTTAGAGCTGTCCTTAGTAATGTAATGATACCTGCATACTGGATGCTTATATTCTTGGGGTGGATAAACAATATTATTGTAATAGCTTAATAAAAAAAAACTTACAATAAATTTGATCTCTTTAAAATATGAATTACTGTCTTGCAAAATGAAAAAAAATACATATATGATACATTATGTGAATACGTATATATGTATAAATATAGATGTATATGTTTATATCTATCTATATATCTAAATATATCTTTATATCTATTTGTACATTTTTATTTCTATCTCTATATGTAACTATGTCTTTAAATATATCAATATATCTTTAAATGCATCTATATTTTTAAATATATATTTTATATATATTTATATATACTGAACACACCATTACTGTTTCTTCGGTTACTGGAACTGAAGGACTACTAAATTCACACAATTGCTTCATGTTTGTCTCACATTCTTCTGGTGTTAGAGTTCCCTGGAGATACCCAAGTGCCACTGTAACAAAAGACAGGTGTTAAGCCCTTGAACATAAAAATTGTATGACATTATGTCAGCATGAGGATTGTTTATGAAGAACAGTCAAAATGACTAAATACATATAAATCAATCTTAAAGAGAAAACTCACATTTGATAATCTTGCGAAACAAAGGTTTCTCCATCTTGTTTGCTGCCTTCATTAGTGTCTGGACTTCAGGGGGTACACGGGCAGGAAACAAGATGGGTTGGGAACTTCCTGGGACTGTTGCCATTTTCCTTCTGGGGTAATCAGTTACAACATATTAGACATTGTTGGAATATTAAAAAATAACAAGTGATTAATGTTTCGCTTTCTGAATCTGTAATCAACATATATTTTTTTTACATGAAAAATGAATAATACTTCCTTTGGATTATCAGAATATTTTCATCTTCAATGAAATGCCAATCAGAACACCTTAGTATGGTCTACCACAAAGATAAATATATAAGAATACAAGAATCTATAAATATATAAATATGTGTGTGTGTATGTGTATGTGTGTGTGTGTGTATGTGTGTGTGTGTGTGTGTGTGTGTGTGTGTGTGTGTGTGTGTGTGTGTGTGTGTGTGTGTGTGTGTGTGTGTGTGTGTGTGTGTGTGTGTGTGTGTGTGTGTGTGTGTGTGTGTGTGTGTGTGTGTGTGTGTGTGTGTGTGTGTGTGTGTGTGTGTGTGAAAGGGTGGGGGTGGGGGTGGGGATGGGGATGGGATGGATGATGTGTGTATGTGTATATGTGTGTGTGTGTGTGTGTCTGTGTCTGTGTCTGTGTCTGTGTCTGTGTCTGTGTCTGTGTCTGTGTCTGTGTCTGTGTAAGGGGGTGGGGGTGGGTATGGCTATAGGTATATGAATATGTGTGTATGTGTGTATGTGTGTGTGTGTGTGTGTGTGTGTGTGTGTGTGTGTGTGTGTGTGTGTGTGTGTGTGTGTGTGTGTGTGTGTGTGTGTGTGTGTGTGTGTGTGTGTGTGTGTGTGTGTGTGTGTGCATGTATATGTATATGTATGTGTGTGTGTATGTATGTATGTATGTATGTATGTATGTATGTATGTATGTATGTATGTATGTATGTATGCATGTATGTATGTGTGTATGTGTGTATGTACATACATACATGCATATATATATATATACATATATACATATATATATAAATATATATATACATATATAAATATATATATATATATATATATTTATATATATACATATATATATACATATATCCATTTGTATACACATATATATACATATTTATATACATATTTATATACATATATATATATACATGTATATATACATATATGTATACATATATATATTCACCTGTATACATAAATATGTATACATATATATAAATATACATATATATGTACATAAGTATATATATATATATATATATATATATATATAAATATATACATATACATATACATATATATACACATATCTACATATACATATAATATATACATATATATGTACATAATATATATATATATATATATATATATATATATATATATACATATATACATATATATAGATACATAACATATATAGAGATATATAGATAGACAGTATATATATAGATATAATATATATAGAGATAGAGAGATTAGAGAGAGAGAGAGAGAGAGAGAGAGAGAGAGAGAGAGAGAGAGAGAGAGAGAGAGAGAGAGAGAGAGAGAGAGAGAGAGAGAGAGAGAGAGAGAGAGAGAGAGAGAGAGAGGTTGGGATATAGTGGAGAGAGATCCTTTGATGTATCTGTGTCAAGTTGCATGGTGTTGGTGGGGATGTTTACAGGTGGGGGTTTTGTGTTGGTGGAAGTGTAGACACATATCATCATCACCAACAGTTGACATTTGATTATGGGTTTTTTTATTATTATTTTTACGGGCCCTAAACGGCACTTGAGCAATTCTTCATAGTTATAGATTATGTATTCAAAACATATAAGTTTATATTGATTCTCTCCCCGCAAACTTTATTGCCATAACATTTTACTATTTATTTACATATAATTTACAAGACTGAGTGATGCTTATCATATAAATTATATGTGCCGATTCATGACGACCCTCAACAAGTAACTGTTTAAAAGAAAATGATCACTTTTAATCCTACCTTATTTACACTAACCCAAATACATACAGGAGAAGAACAACCTCTTCTACTTTTGCTTTCTTCTTTTATAGGGTTTTAGACTTTTGACGTCTATATCCTCGGGATCAAAGAACAACTTCTGTTTCCTCCCACTTCCGATAGCGATTCTCAGCTGAGTTTGTTTACATTCAACTTTCGAAAGGACACGAGAAAATACCGACTTTGTTTTAGTATATAAATTACTTTACGGGGATACTTTTCGTACATCTGAATTAATACAACTATAATAAGGATAATGATAATAATACTATTATAATGATGTAGATGATTATAATGATAATAATGACAACGAAAGCGGTAATAATGGCGGATAATAAATAGTCCAAATAATAATAGAACCAATGATAAATCATATCTATAATAATGATAATCATAATGATAATAACATCAATATAGAATAATAGTGATGGTAACGGTAATGATAATACTACTCCTAATAAGAGTAATAATAGTTATGCTACGAGCAATAATGGCAATGATTATGTCAATTATCAACAATAATGGTAATGATAATAATGATAATGATATTAACTGAACCCTTTCTACACTTTACTCCTACTTCTGTTTTCTAATCTTACGCTGGCTAATTTTCATCTATTTCTCCCTCATATTCTAATTCTCACTCTCTTCATCACACTTGCCTTTCGTTTGGTTTGCCAATTCTAATCTCTTCCTAATTCTATTAACCTTTTTCCTTTTTATACTTCTCTCCCTCTTCTCTTTTCTGCGCATTATCTTCAACACCGGTGCTGTTTTTTCCCTATTCATTTTAGATTTGCCTTCTTTCTTTTACCCCCATCTCTCTTTCACCCTTTTCCACTCTAACCCTATTCAGCTTAAGCTTTCGCCCTTCCACATACAAAGCTCACGCTTGATCAAGCTGTCAAACAATTTTGTAATAAGTAATTACATTATAAAAGACTGTGGAACGAGTGTTTTTGCATGCACCTTGAGTGAAAACGAGGTATTTTTTTGTTTATTTTAATGTTCAGACACGCTTTACATGCTAGATGCCACGTCACTCACTTTATTTTTCATTTTATCCTTCATTGTGTTTGTGTTTCAAGTATGTTTTACGTTCTTTTGTACTGTTATTTGTTTGTGTTTCATCTCTGAATCATTTTCATGGTTTACAGTTATTGTTTTATGAAAATAACTTATGGTGAAAACCTTCACCGATTTTGTCTTTACTGTTCCCTTTGTATTAATTTCATTAACCCTTCTTTTATTTGCATTTATTGTTAATTGACACATTTTCACCAACTTTGTTTAGTTAACTTTGATTTGGTAATATTGTGAAAATAAACTATTTGCTTATGTTATTGGCTCGCCGCCTATATAATTTTTGCCACGAAAATATCTAATAATTCAGTTTTTTCTGGAACTTTGTGATTCTCTACCGGTCCTTTGATTTACCCTGGAGTTCCCCTGTGGCGACGCTGGAGCAGCCGAAGCAAGATTTTACTAACTTATTATATGTCAGTCAGGACAAAGCTGGACGTGCTAAAATTATCCAAACCTTGTGATAAAAAAAAATGCTAGCCAATACCAGCCAGAGTCCCCATGTTATTTCACATCTATTTTTTATTTGTCTTTTACATGTTTCAACCGACCTTTTGCAACTCTATATTTTTGTTTTTGAGGGAATGTTCATGTATATTATTCATACTTTTTCTCTATTCACCATCGTAAATTCAAGGACAAGAACAACTCGGCACAACCAGACCTCTTAATAAGGCCGCGTACCTGGGGAATGGGATCCTTCAAGAGGTATGAATGGATCCCTTCCCTCTTTTTCTGGCCTTAAGCCCCATCCCCGCTTAGGTGGATATACATAGGGTTTTCCCATGGCAGTTATCCTTACAATAGTATATTAATAGTGATAATTTTACTAATGATAGAATAATAATTATATTAATGATAATAATGCTATTTGGAATAATAGTAATAATGATGATGATGATAATGATGATGATAGCATTGTCATTAATGATAATCATAATCATAATAAAGAAAATTATAATACTGGTAATAATAGCAAAGGCTATGGTGATAATTATCATAATGATGATGATAACAATGATAATGATAATACCGTGATGATAATGATAATAGTGATAATGCTTAATGATGATGATGATGAAGAAGATGGTAATGAAGTGACGATGGGATGAAGATGATGACGATGACTTAAAGATGATGATGATCATCATCATTATCATGATGTTAATGATGATCATCATCATGAAAATAATAGTAATGGTAATGATTACAATAAGGGTATAAATCTAATGGTACTAATGAAAAAAATAGTAATAATGATGATAATCACATAGAAATTGGTGAAGATTAATTGGGATGAATAAACGTAAGAAGAAATTAAGAAATGGAATGTTAAAAAAATATTTAAAACAAAACATTGACACTCTCTTTCTCACACACGTACACACACGCACGCGCGCGCGCACACACACACACACACAAACACGAACGCACGCACGCACGCACACACACACACACACACACACACACACACACACACACACACACACACACACACACACACACACACACACACACACACACACACACACACACACACACACGCGTAAACACGCACACCTACACATATACCCCCTCTGTTCTCTCTCTCTCTCTTTCTGTCTCTGTCTCTGTCTCTGTATCTATCTACCTTTCTATCTCTCATCTCTAAAATCTTAAATCTTAAAGCAACCTACAAGGTAATCAGGGAAAATAAATGTATTTGATTCCTCCATTGATAAAGATTTGTTGGCAACTGACGGCGTTCTTGGGCCAGTATAAGCGATGGAAATAATTCATTTCTTAATTAAAGCATATTCGGTAATGGCAACAAACTAAACGTTAAACACCGCTGCCACCATTATATTAATGTGGATGCATTTTCCACATTGGTCAGCCATCAGTATAAAGATGCGGATGCGTGTAGGAGGAGCGGAGAGGAGCGTTTTGCCATGCTCGACTATCCCTGAATGGAAAAACTTACCAATGTTTTATCGCAGATACCTAAATATTTCCATTGCATGATTAGTATGTTAAAAGAAAGATGAAGATAAAGATGATAACAAGAAAATCGTGCGATAAAGGCAGGAGTGATAGCAACATTGAAGCAGAGTTATGATGGTGAAGGGGGAGAGAGGGAGAAAGGGAGAGGAAGACAGGGAGGGTGGAAGGGAGGGAAAGAGACAAGGAGCAAGGGAGGGAGAGGGAGAAGGAGAGGGAGAGTGTGAGATGTACTCACAAAGAATTGCTTTTGAACCAAAGACTGGTGGTTCTTGATTCTTTTATAGACGGATAACGGCACGGGTGATATAATTGATATTTACTTGGGTAGCGAAGGCTTGTCGGACGTCTCTTGTTAGTCTGGAGTGTCTCTCGCCAGAGGCGGGAGGAGCGATAGCTACCGCTCCCCCGCCGGAGAGAGTGCGTGAGGGAGTGAGTGACGGAGCGAGTCTGACTGACACCATGTCGACCTTTGTACCTGACCCGCCCTGTCGGCAATAGATAGATTCCTAGTCGGGTTTTTCTCTTGTTCTGCATGTAGCCACGTGGGAAATTAGCCTGTCCTCAAGTACAACTCACAGAGAGGGAGAGGGAGAGAGAGAGGAGGGAGAGAGAGGGAGAAGGAAAGAAAGAGGGAGAGAGGGAGAGAGAGAGAGAGAGAGAGAGAGAGAGAGAGAGAGAGAGAGAGAGAGAGAGGGAGAGAGGGGGAGAGGGGAGAGGGAGAGAGAGAGAAAAAAACAGAGACAGATAAGTTCTAATAGAAAATGAGTTACAAAAAACAAAATATGAAAAGTACACCCTAACCTTTAAGAACAAAAACAAACATCAAATATATATCAAGATGATGATTTAAAGAGAATAACAAAAGGAATATTGATGGGGAGAGAAAATAGGCATTTAACCATTATGGTGGTAATGTCACCAAGGAAGGCTATCTCAACTTCTCTAAAATGGTGAATGGAAGGTAAGGGTAGGGGAAGGAGGGGTGGAGGAGGGGAAGATGATAGTAGCACTTGCACACTATTCAGGCTGGATAGTTAATGTAGGGTAGGCCTTTCTTGGCCTGGCCTACTATAGATTCTATGCTTTCTCTCTTAATTAAATAAGCTAAAAGATTAAACAAATAAACAAACAAGTAATTATAATAATAACAAATAATCATATATATAAAAAAGTAATCATGAAT
>NW_028234431.1:12818405-12825905 GCF_977035675.1 Penaeus japonicus
AGGGTTCCATGACCCAGAAGCGGTCAAGAATATGTCATACCACCCACTTGGCAACACAGGTAAGAGTTTGGCGTCCTTTCCACAATGAAATGGAACTAAAACATACAGACTGGATCTGATTAACATAATTAACATTTCAAACTCCAGAGAAGATAATAGAATAGGTATTTCTAAATCCAGAGATCCGAATGAGCTGGAATAGGGCGATATTTTGTGGAAAGTGGGGGAACAGACAATATCATAAAGAATGTGATATGTATAAAGGTATTTCTAGATAGAGGAGATATGCAGAAGTGTAATACACATCCAGAAGTTCGTTACGATCTATATCAATGAAACTCTGGTTCCCAGAGGGTTTATAATGCATCGTTAAGAAAGAAGCCTCTTTGCTCCGCCTCTTATTCATATTCACTGCACTTTCATGGTTCCTCAGGGATGCAGGTATCCCGCTTATCCTTAGGCGGTGGTCCCTTAGGAGGTTTGTATGGGGACACTACGGAGACAGAGTGTGCCAATATGATACACTTTGCTCTTAAAAGTGGCGTCAATTACATCGACACTGCCCCTTGGTACGGAAACGGCAGGAGCGAGGAGGTACTGGGCAAGGTAAGTGACACTGATTCACTTTAATGATATCAGATGTGGAAATTATGATTGTATGAGTCACTGGGAAAAACTACATTTATGCATAACTTTATTATCAGTATATATATATATGTCATTGTAAATGTCTTAACTTGCAGAATTATCACAGAAATTGTTTTATAGAGTCCTCTTTAGTGTTTCAGATTCGAAACAAGATGAAATTAATGTAAAGTAAAAACTCTTAATATTCAAATTCTTGCCACAACTGAAGTCATACCATACCGATGTTGTGTATGTATGTGTGTGTGTGTAGTTATACATATAGTTTTATATATAATTATATATACACACTGTATTAGTAAAGAAACGTGTCCCCGCCATGCCCCGCGACTCGCTCCTCCGCCAGGCTCTGAAGGACGTGCCTCGCAGCGCCTACTACATCGGCACCAAGGTCGGCCGCTACGAGCCCAACGTAGAGCGGATGTTCGACTTCTCCGGCGAAAGAGTCGCCCGTAGCGTCGACCAGAGCCTGAAACTCCTCGGCCTCGACTATGTTGACGTCATCCAGGTAATTAATCACTTAATCGCCCACTAAACGAGGATAGTTAATTATTCAAAAGGTGTGACCTTTTCTTGACGTATTTTCCCCACACTCGCGCATTATGGATTTATTTTCGCAGGTCCATGATCTTGAGTTTGCCGAGAATGTGGACTTGATATTGAATGAGACGCTGCCGGCGCTGCAGAAGGTCGTGGAACAAGGCAAAGCGAGGTGAGATGAGAGTGGACACACATGGTTAAAGGAGGGATTTGAGTTGATGTACGGGAGAGATTAGATATTTGCATATACAGAAGATGAAAGGAGGGGGGAAACAGTGACTGAATGGACACGCATAGTTGAGTACATGAGAATGAAAAAGACATGAATGAACAACGAATGGACACGAAACTCTAGAAACCAATAGATGCACTAGCCGTCGTCTCTCATCCCTCAGACATATCGGAATCACAGGCTATCCTCTGAGCCTGTTGAAGGAGGTGGTGGAGAGATCCAGCGTAAAAATCGAGGTCGTGCTTTCCTACGCCCGCAACACCCTCATCGATGACGTTCTGAAGGAGTATATGCCCTTCTTCAAGGTAATGCGCCTAGATTTTAGTTCGTGTATATTTATCAGATTACAAAGTCAGCTGTATATTAATTCATGGCGAATTTATATATATTTTGTATAAACACATTCGTTAAACTTTCAATCTTAGTCCCGGAACATCGGAGTGATCAGCGCATGCGCAGTTGGAATGGGTCTTCTGTGCGAGGGCGAACCTCCTGCATGGCATCCCGCCCAGCAGGAGATCAAAGACGCCGCGAAACTCGCCGCCAAGTTCTGCAAGGCAAGTGTTACTAAAAGTGTCAATATTGTTGATTTAGCCACCTATAATTGTTTCAGGGGTTCTCCCTTGATTCAGTAAGCCTTTATTAATTTCTTCAGAGTGTTTCTTTCAACATATGTAGCCGGTATATAATCCCGCCTTCGCCTTATTCTTACCGATTCTTTCTCAGGATGCGGGCAGCGACCTAGCTCGCTTGGCCGTGCAGTACTCGGTGAGCACAGAGGGCGTGGCCACACACCTCATGGGCTGCAATGACAGTCTCATCTTCAAACGCAACCTGGAAGCCATCCTTACTCCCCCTACCGCCCACGAAGTCGCTCTTTCCCAACAAGTGCGAGAAAAGTAAGGCAAAAAAAAGACCGCTTTGATCGTTTTTGCCTGTGGAAAATAGTGTTAATAGCCATGCCTCAGTCATTCAGGATATGGCCAAATATGACAGTACTTAATATTGCAGCCAAAGACATTATAAAAAACATACAAAGTTTTCGATAAGAACAAAGGTAAATTTCATAAGTAAACCCTTGTATTTCGTCCAAACGTGATCCTGCCTGACAGAGTTCCGGCCGATTCCCCTCACGCCGTTTTTCGCCGCCGGGAAGTTCCGAGCCCCGTAGTTTGTGTCACGATCACCAGATATAGCTAGCGATCTTGGTTTGTGTCTGGTAGATTATGCCCCTCCTGTGACTCTTCAGGTAGATTATGCCCCTCCTGTGACTCTTCTGGTAGATTATGCCCCTCCTGTGACTCTTCAGGTAGATTATGCCCCTCCTGTGACTCTTCAGGTAGATTATGCCCCTCCTGTGACTCTTCAGGTAGATTATGCCCCTCCTGTGACTCTTCAGGTAGATTATGCCCCTCCTGTGACTCTTCAGGTAGATTATGCCCCTCCTGTGACTCTTCAGGTAGATTATGCCCCTCCTGTGACTCTTCAGGTAGATTATGCCCCTCCTGTGACTCTTTAGGTAGATTATGCCCCTCCTGTGACTCTTCAGGTAGATTATGCCCCTCCTGTGACTCTTCAGGTAGATTATGCCCCTCCTGTGACTCTTCAGGTAGATTATGCCCCTCCTGTGACTCTTCAGGTAGATTATGCCCCTCCTGTGACTCTTCAGGTAGATTATGCCCCTCCTGTGACTCTTCAGGTAGATTATGCCCCTCCTGTGACTCTTCAGGTAGATTATGCCCCTCCTGTGACTCTTCAGGTAGATTATGCCCCTCCTGTGACTCTTCAGGTAGATTATGTCCCTCCTGTGACTCTTCAGGTAGATTATGCCCCTCCTGTGACTCTTCAGGTAGATTATGTCCCTCCCGTGACTCTTTAGGTGGACAATGCCCCTCCCAACATTTGTCAATGTAAACATTGCCCCTCATTTTTGGAAAGGTGAATGTAATCAGCAACGTATGATAGAAATCTTAATAGTGTCGTTATCATTAACATCATCATCTAATGCGTATACGTGATACACACGTACACCCGTATGTTTATCGAATGTAAGATAATGATAATGATGTTGATAATAGCAATAATAATTCAGATAGTTCGAACGCTTCACAAATATCAACCAGACAGTTCGAACGCTTCACAAATATCAACCAGACAGTTCGAACGCTTCACAAATATCAACCAGACAGTTCGAACGCTTCACAAATATCAACATATATACCCTGATTTATTAATATAAGATTTGCATCGTGCGATGTTGGCTGTGTGGAATCGGGAAGGGAACAGTCGATGCTGAGAAATCATGGGAAGAGATTATCTACCCACTAAAAATAATGGGGGGTTGGGGGTTGGTAACTGTCCACCTTGTAAAACATCCCCATGTCTGAGGAGCGAAATATCGTGGAAGTTGACCAGGAGGGGGAGATGCTCCACAACTCTGCAACATGCCAGACTAACATGTTGCTGGGATGTGAGACATGGGGGAGTATTCTTAATATTCTGAAGAAACGAATTACCTTCGTCTACGTCACCCCCATGACCTGACCACTTCATCATTCTCTCATCTTCCCTTACAGGTTCTTCCTCAAGCTGTCGAAGCGGGAGTGGGAAGGCGGTTACTTGACCGAGTACTGGGAAGCCTTAAGGAAGCTACGAGAGGAAAAAGCTAAAGGGCAGAACTGAGAAAAGTCTTGGGAGATGGAGACGGAGAGAAATGGCTGAAGAGTTCTTCATTATTCATATTTATGACAAATAAGGTCTTTCTTTTTTGTAATAAGATCTTTTTTTGTAAAAGAAATACCGTTACTGTTATAAGCCAGAAAACTATAATTGGTTTCATGTAATTATGTTATTACTACTACTCTTATTACTACTACTACTACTGATAATAATAATTATTATGATAATAGTAACAGTAATAGATAATGCGATGGGAATGTAAAGGTTATGATGTTAATGACAATATTGATTATATTGAAAACCATAGTGACGATATTACCATTATTATATTTGTTGTTATCGATGATATCATAATTATTTTAGTGTTATCATGTTCTGTATTAGTATATATCGCCATGATACATGTAATCATGAAATGTGTTTTGTTTTTTTATTTTTTTCCTTTAATTAAAGACAATTATTTTCGAATGGCAGGTTCGAAGTATTCCCCAGGCTTTTTAAATTTATTAAACAATAATTTCATTAATTTAGTTTATCGATTAAATAGAAGTTAGCAAATGTTAACAATCTTGTCATGCTATAACCACTATGTATATCTACAGCCAAGACCGTTGAAAGCCAGCCTTTGTATGTTAAGAGCTATATTTTTCCCCTGAAAGTAATTCTAGACTTTAATTGACCTAATCGGATTCCCACACAATTCAGTCGCTTGTGTTTCTCCCGTCAACGTCTGAGAGACCGTAGACGATGTTATGGTTCTTCAATTATTAGGAAATTCGAGTAGTAGGGCAAGAAGGTTGGAAGCCAGCGCTGACCGAAGGTGCATGGCCACATGACCGAACTCCTTGGTCCTAGACGCAAGTCGGGTCATCGGCAGAACGAGCGCAACCTTCGCCATGTGTTAACTGCAATTCTCGGCCCGAGCTAAGTCAGGCCGTACCGAGAACCAGTTAGCTCTCACCTTGTGTACACGTGTGCCTTATCTCTAAAGCGGGCCTCGCCTCAAGGCACTTTCCCTGGTCACCATCCAGGCAATATTGGCCCCCTCGGATAACTGGGTGACAACAGACTCTACAAGGCCCAGTCCAGAGAATCGCTTAATAATAATATGCATTGTATAAGTGGTATAGATATGTCTTCGTTAGATCTTTCAAAATATTTTAGCTTCTATGAATTAGTTTTTTTTTATTAATTGCAATTCAGCGAGACTATGGAAAATAATAACAGATTTATATCAAATATATGATATATATTTGATGCATAATATACAAGAGAAATGTGAACAAAAATGAAAAGTTCTGAATAACTGAAAATCCACTTTTTGGAAGTTAATTATTGCTAGGAAGAGTTTTTGCTTGTCTTTTGATCATAATTTTTGTGGAACTTCTATTTTTATTCAAACTTGCTTGTCAAATAACAGATACGTTCGTATTTCTTGCACAGTTTAAAATTCCTGCAATCCTAGTTCGTTACCCATTAAAGCCAAGCACAGCAGGAGAAATTGAAAATGTTGAGTTAGCTAGTTCGCTCGCTCTCTCTCTCTCTCTCTCGGACGACATCTAAAAGACTCTGAGATTAAGCTTCTTAAAAAAATAATACGATCAACTGTGAGTCTGCTAAAAGATTTAGGAAGCAACCCCTACCTAGCTAAGGACCTTGTTTTCTTTAGTAGAAAGCTGAACGAAATAATTACTCAAAAGAAGAGAGTTTGTATGTCTGGGCAGAATCAATTGATTCTACAACTCACATGAGTAATGTGTGGAAGGACATCAATAAGATTAAAGCTAACTCATACAATGCAACACCTTATCCTCATCCAGAAACAGTAGCTTCATCTCTTCTTAACAAATGGTGTGAGGATTCTTCTCTTGATAATCTTCCATTATCCATACGCAGGTGCTCTTCCAACTTAAAACACAAAAATGAAATTGATTATCAGTGTCAATTAACAGATGATGCTGACATACCATTTACAACTGACGAACTTCTTGCAGCAATTAAGACCGGGAGATCCACTGCACCTGGGGACGATGGCATTACATATGACATTATCCGGCTCCTTGTTAAGGTACAGGTAAAGGGAAGAAATCCTCTTCTAGATCTCTTCAACTTAACCTATGCTACAGGTACTCTGCCTGCCTCCTGGAAACAGGCAACCATCATTCTCATTCCAAAACCAGGACGCCCAGACGAATTTCAACCAATCTCACTAACACCCTGTCTCTCCAAAACCTGTGAAAGAATCCTTCTCACTCATCTTCTTTATCAGACCAAAGACCAAATTCATCCATCTATCTTTGGTTTCCAGAAAGGGAAAGGAACACAAATGTGTTTAGCACATTACCTAAATGGAAGCACAGCACAGTCTTCATACTTCATAGACTTTAAGGGTGCTTTTGACAGAGCTTCTCCAACAGCAATGCTCCATGAATTAACTCTCTTGGGAGTTAAGGGAAAGCTATTGTTATGGATAAAGGACTATTTATCTATAAGGAAAGTTAAAGTATGGTACCGAAGTATCTTTAGTGCTTTCGGTAAACTAGAGTTAGGTACCCCACAAGGGGGAGTATTGTCCCCTACACTATTTAACATACTTATGCACTCTATCTGCAAACTGAACAATGAGTTAGGAGACCTATGTAATATTATATCATATGCGGATGATATCCTCATCCAAGTCTTTGATAGGGGGAATATGTACTCAGGAGATTCAGCAAAAAGTGTGCTTCTCTTGGCCTCATAATCAACCCTATCAAAACCAAACATATATCCAGACCTCGTCAACTGCCCTATATACCAAGCTTAGGTGGACAATTTATTGCAAGGACTGACTCCAGGTATCTTGGTGTTATGGTGATTGCTCCACACCTCATGTCACGCAATTCTCGTTTCACTCGGGAAATTATTCATGATATCAAAGAACGTTGCTTGGAACGTTTAAGACCATTACAATTTATATTTAACAGATACGTTGGTGCCTCCCTCAGAGTCCCGAGGTTGATGTATATTACCTTAGTTCGGTCCGTGATTGACTATGTGAATCCGGTTCTTAGTCTGTTACCTCCAAATATCCTCAAACCCCTTGAAGTTCTACATAACAAGGCTATGACAATTATACTCGGTTCCCCAATTACTGCTAAAGTTCTGGTCATGAGGAAAGAATTAGATCTCCCCCAATCCACAGTCGTGTTACCCAAATTAATACAGTTATTGGTACTAGAATCTTGTAGCTCCTACCCAAACCACAGATCTCCCAAGCTCTGGCAAATGAGATCAGTCAGAGTCAGGTTTGCTCGGCCTCGATATTCCAATCTAATGCACTCCAACTTAGAATGGAAAGCCAAAACTGCCCAGACCATCCTCAGCTTCAATGTGTGGAGCATTGATGCTCTTAATATCTCAGA
>NW_028234431.1:12830905-12848405 GCF_977035675.1 Penaeus japonicus
AAACACTTCACAAGAAATGCAGTAACAACTAGTATATTTGTATACCAATGTGGACTAACAGGTGAAAACACAATTCCATGTGCTCTCATGTGACAACCATATATAAATTCACGCACACACAGATATATGATTTTTGTCATGAATGATGGGGTTTAAATGATTTTTCGAAAATGTATGTTTGACTATGGTTGTAACGTCATATGTAGATAACTGTTTTTGTCAAGCATGATGACTTTATTTTATCAGTGTTTCTGTAATGTCCACTTCTAAACTTTAGGATAGTCTTTTTCAAAAACTTTTGTTGAAAAAAATGCATAAATAAGGGCTATACATTTCTACAACCATTTCCACACCCACTGTAATCTTTACCTAATTCTTACATGATTTGTTGTTCAACCTTACTGAATTATTGAGTTCAAAGTTTAGTCACATGTGGTATCAGTTCAAATGATATCCACCTAATTTTGTATTTGTTTACCAGTCTCTTTGAGATAATTTTTGAGGACAGGAGGTGATACACCATTGAAACCATTTGTTTCGTTTATATATGACATCATGTTTGAGCTTGACTATATCTCTAGACATGGTCGACAGGAGCTTGATGAAAATGAAGCGCACTTTGATGTCATGAAGCCTACATGCAACATTTGATGTGTCAAAACCAGAAAAGTTGCACCAGATTCAAGCCCAGTTCAAGATTAGGCAGCCAGAAAGGCAGCTAAACTATCCATCTGTCTATATGATATGAATATACAATGAATATATTAAAAGCAACAATATTGTTCCAAAAACAAACTTTAGGATTATCATTTGCCTGATATTTGGTAACATATTATAATTGAAACTAAGATAACAAATGCTTCACGATAACATGTGTCTGTGTCTGTGTCCGTGTCCATGTCAGTTTGTATGTATTTTGGTATTTACAGGATTGTTATTCTTAGATTTGATTGATTTTTTTTTTTTTACTTTTTTGTCTATCCATTTGTCTATGTCTAAGAATTTATATATATATATATATATATATATATATATATATATATATATATATATATATATATATATATATATAAAAAATATAAAGGTATATACATGTATGTACATACATGCACATGCACATGCACACACATACACATATATGATCTGAAACAGAAGTACAGAGTATGAATATTATTGACTCCCCTGAGGTCTCTTCTAGGATGGGGGAGCCACGGAGGTGTTGGCTGCGGTGGCACAACTACAGTGATTCGGTGACGTCGGCATTAGAGTCTCTCCGGTATGATGAGGACTTCCTGGATGTGACGGTGGCTTGCGAGGGACGCACAATACGAGCCCACAAACTAGTGCTCTCTGCCTGTAGTGCTTACTTCAGAAAGGTGCTAAAGGTATGTGCAAAGTTGGTACTGTATTCAGTGACGTGCACTGATTTTCAGAAGGGTATGGGCTCAGTTGAATACAAATCTTTGATTTTGACTGAGAGTTCTTCATTATTTCTGATTTGCATGTGCAGTATGTCCAGTTGAGTGACTGAGTGTGTGTGTGTGTACTCATGCCCATAAGATTATTTGGATTTGTAATTAAGAAGGATTAGAGAGGTACACTGTAGGAATCCTTCTCACTCTTTTGCTTCCCAGTAGCACTCAGCCAATAATCACCAAACATTTAAGTATCTTTGCATCAGAAGAAAAAGTTAAAATTTAATCTTTGCGCACAAGGCTGTAATTATTTCCAATAACCCATTCACGACGGGACGTATTTTCGCCTACTCCCACTAAAGCTGGGAAGATAACAAGTGCGCAACGCTTCATGCCAGGGTGTTTTCTCTGTACACGGGGCCGCACTGAACCTCTCAGAGCGTTTCTTACCTACCCTATTCTTATGGTTTTCATAAATGCGTCTATAATGTAAAGGCACTTAAAAATATTGCCATGTTCAGAGAGTTATTTTAGTTGAAAAACATTACAGTAATGCCTTTTTAGTTTTATTTGATTGAGCTATGCCTATATTCTTCACTTCTATGTGAAAATACCAAAGGAAAGTGGAAGCAATCTCTTGGTGGGGCATCAAAAAACATGTTTTATACTTTTTCTTTTTTTTTTACCAAAACGAAAAGAACAATATGAATAATCATACACGCACATATGAGTATGTATATGAACCTTGTGACGTGACATAACGTGATATCACAGGTAATCAACAAATTAGAAGTAGTATTGCATTTGTAATTTTTAACTTTATTTTATTTCTTGGCCAAACATATTTGATTTTACAATAGTTTTTCGATTTGGATCTTTTTATTCAACCGATCAAGAAGCAGAAATTACCATGTCATCAGTATCATGTAGTTTCCTGTGACGTCATTGTCTTACCATTATATCTCATTTTATGAACTCAAACACCTAAACTAAAATAACAGTCTAAAAAATTATGTAAAATGATTATATTTGAGAACAATCTAGCAATCTATTGCTGACGTTTCAGCTCAGCCAGAAAATGCACCACGTCTCAGGGCGTACCCCGGGTCCAGGGATATTTTTTGACCCCGTGATAGCAAATCAATCGGCGCGAATGGGTTAAAATAAAGTCAAACTTATTTTGTGTTGTTTATTTATTTTTTTTTTTCTATCATTATATCTGACTATTTAACCCATTGCGTACGGGTGTCATGACATACATGATGTAGGAGCTTTGGCCTGACGACGGGAATCATGACCTACATGACGTTCGGGGATTTTGGATCACTGTGCTATTTTATTTTGCTATGAAAAAGGAATGAGTGATGATGGCTACTGCAGTCATAATTACTATAATTACTGTAATATCGTGCTAGCTTAACGTCCAAAACCTAGATGGCACCACTTTTTCCTAGCACCAGCAGGAGAGAGAGCCTTGAATGGCACCCATCCACGGTCTCTAGCAAGCACTGTCTCTATAGAGCGATGGCACACACTAAGTTGATGAACCCTTGCTCTAAAGTACCGCTGGTGAAGGATGTGCAGGCAGAACGAGAAGAGGAAGGTGACTCAATCCATACCCAGTGTCTAAAATGTGCTCCTGTGCCACTATGGATGCCTTTCACTGTGGCACTCACAGTCACAAGCACAGGTTTCATTCCTCTTCTCTACCTCTTCTTATTATCTTTTTTGTAGGTGGTTATATGTTTCGTATTCGTTCATGACAGCACAAAAATACGAAAAAAATATAGTTGCCTTTTGTCCTCCCATAAAACAGCAATACTTCTATCACATTGAGTATAAAGAAAATAATGAGCTAATAGGGATAATATACTACAATTTTAGTCAACTGCAGCACTGATAGAGCCTGCCATATGGCACATATAAGTCTCTAAACTCAATAAAACACACACAAAAATAAAGCACAAAAACCGCTCTAGTTTTACAATGAACGACTGAAAGAGAGTGGAATGATTCAAATTATATTGGTTTAAGCGGTCTCTCTCTAAAATAAGACCTATCCTGGAGGCTGGGCAAGCAAATTTATCTCCGTCTGCAATGGGTTAATCAATAAAAAGTTGAGTAAGATTCTTGTACATGGGGAATATTATTTACCCAAGACAACCATCAACTTTAGAACAAGAATATTTACACTATAAAAAAATAATGCATGAAGTAAGATTAAAGTGTTTACAGCATTGTTGTGGAATTTATACTTCTCCCTTGTCATTTTAAATTGTAATTACCTTTCAAGGTTTGTTCCATAATAATCATCTTTACAAGCCTAATTAAACTGCTAAAGCCATCTTCTGTTTTTGTCAACAGGATCATCCATGTGACCACCCTATAATCATTTTGGATGGCTTAGGATGGAGAGAGGTTGTGGCCTTATTACATTTCATGTACTGTGGGGAAGTTGTAGTGGAGGAAGAAGAGTTACCAAGCCTTTTGAGTGCTGCATCCAATCTAAGTGTGACTGGATTAACTCATGTTACCATGGCATTAGCAAGTACACAGGTATGATCTTAAAATGGCTCTGTTTTTTTAGCATTTTAGCATTTGTATGTCACTGCAAGGTTCTATTAATGTAAACAATAATTTGATGTATAGATGATAATGTTCTTTGCACTTATCATTTTTTCCTTGAATGGGAAGAAGTTACAGTTGATTAACTGCTACTTTAAATTTCATGCACATACTATTTACACAATATTATTAATGTTTTTTGAGTAGAGATATAACCTTTTTTTTGTTACTTGGACATAGGTTCTTTTACTATGTAAATATTTTATATAATGCTAAATGTCACTTGGAAAATAAAACATTCTAACTTCTAAGTTCAGAAGCATAAAAAAAAGAAGTTTTTATTGACATGATGAAATATTTGATAGACAACCGGTGAAGAAGACACAGATGAAGACTATGAAGATGATGAAGAGGAGGAAGAGGAAGAGGAGAAAGAAATTAAGTTACCAGAAAACACCCTTGTATCAAAGAAGGAGGAGGCAGAGAGTGAAAAAGACTCTTCATATGAGAGCGATGCACCACCTGCTTCCAAGAGGCAACGCAGAGACTCTAGCAGTACACAAGAGACAATTTGCATTAATAAGGAACCTATGGAGGAGGAATCACAGACGAGTAGAAGAAATTCAGTTTCTTCTAAAAAAGAAAATGCAAGTCCCCCCCCAGTTGTGACCAATGGCTTAACCCCCACCACGCAAGCAGGCCTAGCAGCCACACCTGTCCCCAGTAACCCTGCCACTGATGACAGGTAAGTAGAGTGAGACCTTAGAGACAGAGAAAGAATTGATGGCAGACAGACATGGATGGATTAGCAGAGTAGATAAATGGGGAAATAAACTGAATATGAATGAATGATGGGTGTGTTTTGATGTTTTGCATAGCTAATAAACAGGGACATAGGTAGAGAAAACAAGAGTAAGTAATTAGCAGGGAAGAAAGACAGAGAAGTAGGTTGAGAGAGAAAGTTATCTTCATGTTTATTTTGATGGACTAAATATGTACTCCAATTTTAGTGATGAAAAAGAAGAGGACAAGGAAAGCACTAAAGTCTCTAAAGAGAAAAAGACAGTCAGCAAAGACAAGACAAGAGGGAAGCTGATGAATGGAAACAACCATATCAAGGAGGAAATGGAAGAGTACTTAGAGGTAAGATTATTCAAAAGCTTCATAATATAATATAATGCTTAACTATGTATTTGATCAGGAAATATCTAACATTATAATATCCAATATTATGATGTGATTTGATTATGTAAGAAGTATTATTATCATATCTGATGGAAATGCTTTGTATTGCTTTCCATCGGGGGAAAATCACTTGTCACTTTTTTTTCATAGGAGGACTTTGAAGGAAGCAGACCTGAAAATGGAGATTCAGATTATGTAAAAAATTTGACAAACCCAGAGAAGGCATCTGGTGGCTCAGTCACAGACAGTATAGCAGATAGTGCAGCAGCAGCAGTAACGCCTCCTCTAAGTGGTGGTGTTAACTATACTGCATTGTTAACCAGAGGAATCCTGCCATCTGTTACAAACATGAAGACAGACACGATCCTTATCTCCCCCTTTGGTAAATATGATGTTTTAATTATATTTGAATGATTATTAAATGTTATCATTTTAAAATGATATGATAACTTTTATATAGGTTTATTAGTTCTAGATGTGTGATTGAAACAACCATGAACATGTTTTAAAGGTAGTTTTACCTTAAAATATTTTTTTCCATATATTGCATGCTATTTTGATTATGGATGCAAAATTGGTATGATTTGCTTTGTGTAAACAAAGCCTACATTCTCATTTTAAACAATAATAGATGTAAAAGTATTAATCAAGCTTCAAGGGCCACAATTCTTCATTTACAAACACATAGAGATTGTGACCCCTAAGTAGTGATAAATGCAGGAGGCATTTTCCTCTTCCTTTTTTGTAACATCATTCATCTACATTCATCTCATTGAATTTTTCTTTAGATACCAAATTTGATTAGATTGATCAATCATCCATACCTGAGAGCTTTATTTCTATTTCCTTCATAAGATGTTGTTATCTGAAAGTTTTTCAATATCTTATAGATATCCAATTTTGCCAGATCTGCTTTACAATTTTGTATAGGGCCATATATATTCATGTAAAAGTCATCTTGCACGTATATCTTAGTGTGGGATACTCATTAAGTATAGAATTTGAGGTTGCCTGAGAGTGGTAGACATTGCTAATTTGAATTTCTAATTCTGACATAGTAGTTATTTCTGATGATTTCTATAAATGTTTATGCTTGTTTGACAAGCTGGCCAGAACTATTAAAATGTGTCAGTATGGTTTATTTTTGTTTTTAAATAAGACCCTTTCAACAAAAATCTCAGGATAATTCTTTAAAGATCTGAAAGTAGAAATTATGTACGAGGTTTTGATTTTGAATATATTGGTACACTTGGGGTGTGGTGCATAGTTAGAATTTCTAATGGAAAGAGATTTACAAGGTTTGATTTTTCAGCACTAAGTGACAAAATAGTGCAGAAGGTCCTCCTCCCCACACAACCATCAACTGGAGCTTCCCCCTCTTGCACGTCACCCAGCTCAAGCACAACGTCTGTCACAACTCCTACTGCAACACTCAGCACAAACAGCCAGACGGACACCTCCCCAAGCCAGCCCTACATACAACCTCCTTTGGTCTCGGTGCAGGAGGTCCAAGCTACATTAGGTAAAATGTCTGGTATACTGTTTGTGATGGAGAAAGCTTCTGTGAATAAACACTTTATTAAACATCTCAAAGCTATTTAAAGCAGGCCATGCTGTAGATAATGTCTTGTATATAGCATTTTAGGTGTACATATAGATCTACCAAAATGGTTGTCCTATCACGTCATAATCTCTCCCTTAAAACATGTTTTACATCCTTATGTATTCATAGGAATTCCATTTGTATAAACGCATTTTTATTCACTTGTGAAAATAATGTAAACAAATACAAAAACCTCCGATTATCACCCCCTTGAAGCAGGCAGGTGAAAAACGTTCATAGAGGCACAGTGCGACATTACACTGGGAGAGATCTTATACCTAGTCACTGTGTCCGCTTGTTATCTAGCTGGTGGAAATGTCATTACACAAACATAAGCCCCAGCATGAATGGGTTAAAATTACAAAATTACAGCAGAAGGTTCTTTAGTTTATACTATGAATTAATGTGCAGTTTTGTATTACAAAGAAAACACTAAGTAAAGAGAAATGAAAAATATTTTATCTCTAGTTATTAATTTTTTCATTTGTTTCACAGAACAATACCAGCGGAAGCTAGCCTTTCACGAGCCAAGACCGTGCCCGACGTGCAAAAGGATGTACCGAGATGCTGCCACCCTGCGGACACACATGGCTATCATGCATGCCGAAGGTAAAAATCAATCTTTTACCATTGTTCTTATGATAGATTTAAGATCAATTCCCCTTTTAGGAAATATTTTGGACCTGTCGGATGGAAAGTGCTCTTTAATCTTTCGGAGGACTATGGTGGGATGATTATAGTGATCAAAATATGATAGCCTAATCAGAAAGCAGCTAAATTGATTACTCTGGTTGTATGACACATCCAAAAATCAAGGAAGACCAAAAAATAAGTGAAAAATCCACCATGGTAACTTCAAAGTCCCAATTACTCCTCCTCCTCCCCCCATCAGACCTACTAGAAGATAGAACCTAAATGTAATAACCCAGGTATAACTCACATGAAGGGAGGGGAATCCATACACCTGGCCTCTCAGACAGAAAAATTGCATTTTCCATTTGTCTGATACTTCACCTTCTAGTCCTACAAGGTCTTGAAAGTAAGGGAGAGGAACAGAAACAAAGCAAAAAAGTAATGAGCTACTTTTAAGAAAGATATACTTATATCACGATATAGTAAGAAACAAGCAATAGCCACAGTAAAAACAGATCTGAAGAAATTAGGGAAACAAACTTACAGGGCAAGTAACAAATTCAGGCTGGTGCAGAATTATACTTACACACAACTCCAATTACTTCACAGTAGACTTCTCCAAGGAAGAATTAACCACAGGAAGAGTCTTAGAAGCCAGATATGAAAGATGTATATCCTAGAGCCTCAGGCTGATTAACTCAGAAGGAGAAATTTCTTACTGAGCCTTGGGGACTGATAGTAACTATGAAAGTTAGGCGAGATTCAAAGAGTTTAGCCAGCCATTGGATGTTGCATGATGTAGATGACCATGTAAACAAACTGCTACAATTCATCTACCTAGATTGTAAGGGTGGCCTGATGTTTAACCCATTCACGCCGGGGCGGAATTTCGCCTACTCCCGATAACGCCGGGAAGATTTCAAGCGCGCAACCGTTCGTGCCGGGGTGTTTTCCCGCTGCGCGCGGTCGCTCTGACGCTCGCAGAGCGTTTTTCACCCACCCTATCCTTATGGTTTGCGTGATTGCGTCTAAAGTGTAATCATGTGTAGAAAGTAGTGCTATGTTCAGAGGATGTATATCAGTCGAAAAAGATGTTATAGCACTGTTTTTTTAGTGTTATTCTATTGAACTTTTTCCATATTCTTTACTCCTATGTTGTAATACCAATGGGAAGTGGAAGCATTCTTCTAGTGAGGTAACAAACATAGTTTTTTTTTTCAATTTTTTTTTTCTTCCTAAACGAAAAGAAAGAGAATATGAACAACCATACATGTGCATACAAGTGAATGCAAGTAACAGCAATGTTTTTTCAAGTGTCATTTTCTTTTAGTGGGGCAACAAAAAGATGTTATATAATTTTTTTTTTTTTTTTTTTTTTTATTCCTCGGCCAATTACAATTGATTTTACGATAGTCTTTCGACTCAGATCATCATATTCAACAAATCAGAAACAGAAATCACCATGCCGTAATCAAGATTACGTATGTACCTGAGACGTCATTCATATTACGTTATATCCCATTTTCTACTATTTAGAAGGATAAACTAAAGTAGCTAAGACAAATCAAGTATGAAAATCGAATTGTACTAAGAATAATCTATCATTCTAATGCGGACGTTTCAGCACGTCGCTACTGGCCTCCCGGCGCGCGGGCCGAAAATGTAGCACGTGCCAGGACGTCACCCGGGTCCGGGGCTTTTTTCGACCACGTGTCAGCACGTCAACCGGCGCGAATGGGTTAACCTAAAGACAGGAGTGGATAATACATCAAACAAGCCCTTAAATGTCTGCACCAGGTCTGAGGTTAACAATGTAGAGTGCAAGGTAGCTGAATCTGGCAAAGTCTTCAGAGGGCACTAGATTAACTCCCCTAAAGGGCCCTGTAATAGCCAGAACATACATCAGTTATGCCAAACCCCAGGAAATAGCGGAATGAGACAAGTTGATGTTGTACAAGCAGTGCATGATGGATACCTTGAGAGTGAAGATAGAGAGATGAAATAGGAACATCTTAGAGACAAAGAATTGAGGATATCAAGAACTAGCAATGGGGAAAAATGTAAGCAGTGGTGATGGGATCAGGTGTGACCTTTGGACAAGACCAGCTGTTGACATGATCACACGGTTAAGAATAGCAATGGCAGGCTTGGTCAAGTGGGAGGAGTGGCCATATTAGAGATCACAGTTTAAACATGTAATTTTGATAGCATAGACAGAACTGCAACAGAAAATAAAATATCTCAAACAAAATACATGTAAATAGTGAACAGTGCTTTCCTAGCACTAAGTTAAAGAACGAAGGGAGGAAAAGAGGTAGTTATAGCCAGATGAGCAGGAAATGAGATTGTGACTGCTAAGATATAATTTGGCAAGAGACCTACTGGCATGAACCCCATAAGAAGGGAAAGGGGATGAGCTGCAGACTTGAAGTTTCTTTGGAATAGCGAATTTTTTTTAGCAGAGACCTCCCTCCACTGCATCCCCATAGTAGCAAGTCTGGCAGAAGGTTCTAAACAGTACTGAGTGAAGTGAGAAGGCAGGTATAGCCAATCACTGAACCCAGCAGCAAGTGAGTAAAGAGAGCTTTCTTCATTCTACAGCTAGGCAGAGTGAGGGAATATAGGTTCCCCTCTCAGATGGGGTGAGGACTCTGACCATGAGCACTCCTGACCACAAAGATGGAGTAGAAGGGAGATGATCCCAACCTCTAGCTGCTTCCAACCAGTCTCATCACTAGCTGTGTGAGGAAAAGCGTGAACAGCAGCAAGACTAAGTAGTCTTGGGGTCTCCCAGAAAATTAAGGGTCATGCCATGAACTGCATCAGCATGGAATAATGAGTGGCCATTACAACTAGGCCTTGCTACTAAAAGTAGAAGCATGCCATGGAGTAGACACAGGCTTAAACTGCAGTCACAGGTGCTTGTTTCAGGCAACAAAGTTGCTACAGCGTGGTCATGGGGTGTATCACAAGGAATGGTCACACAGTGCGCCAGCTTGGCTGGCATAGTGACCAGATGTGCTCAGTTCTTTTATCTTCGTTGATGGGTGCACAGGCTATAAAGTCCAGGATAAGTTTATGCTCTTGGTTAGCAAGTAGGGAACAAAGGAGTCCTTCAGCTTGGGAAACTCCTTTTGAAGATAAATGCGAATCATGGTTTAGCACTGTCTTTTCTTTTGTGTGTGTGTGTGTGTGTGTGTGTGTGTGTGTGTGTGTGTGTGTGTGTGTGTGTGTGTGTGTGTGTGTGTGTGTGTGTGTGTGTGTGTGTGTGTATGTATGTATGTATGTATGTATGTATGTATGTATGTATGTATGTATGTATGTATGTATGTATGTATGTATGTATGTATGTATGTATGTATGTATGTGTGTATGTATGTATGTGTGTATGTGTGTATGTGTGTATGTGTGTATGGGTGTGTGTGTGTGTGTTTTTATAATTCTTGTACTTGTAGTCCCAAAAGCTTGAAAATTATCTCACTTTTCTAAAAGGGGAATTGTTTTCCTCCTGCCCCACAGAATATTCTCCATCATAGCAACTCACAAAACTTCTCAAATATATATTTACCTATTGTGGATGGTTGTCGTGACATACATGACGCACAAGTTTTGGCCTGCCCTGGGGCGTCGTGATGTACATGATTATAGTCTGCATTCCATATTTGATGTTGGGAGAGTGTGGCTCACTGTGCCAATAAGGCTGCCTTGTGCTGTGGCACTTGTAGTCATAAGCATAGGTTTCCTATCTCTTCCCCATCTCTTCATGTTATCTTCATTGTGGATGGTTATTTTTTTCATATTTGTTTACGACAGTACACATACAAAAAGATAAAGTTGCTTTTTGTCTTCTCATAAATCAGCAATACTTCTATCACACTAGATATAAAGAAAATAATGAGCTGATATGGACCCTATTTCTCCTACTGCACAATTTTTGTCAACTGCAACATAGGGCCTGTCATATGAAACATATAAGTCTTACAATACAGTAGAACGCAAAAAAATGACAAACACAAAAATGGCTCTAGTTTTACAATGAGTGAATGAAAGAGTGAGAGGGGTTACAATATGTCTGGAAAAGCTGCCTCGCTCTGATATAAAGCCCATCTGGGTTGCCGCTTAGATGACACCAGTGCCCGTCCTGGGGACTGGCAAAGTCTGCAGTGGTTAAGATGATTTATATCATTAGTAAATATTTTCATATAATGAATCATAACACAAATTGATAATAACACAAAGAATCTATGTACACTATAGTCTCATACAGTAATTTTTGGTCTTCTGAGTGATATTTTCTGTGAACAATCTGACCACAGACACATAGGATTTTGCCCATGGAAGCAGCCCTTGTTGCCACTGCTGATAAATCTGTTGCCTGAAAAGTGACTTTGTCAATATAGCTTTGCCATAACTGTCCAGCACCCCTCCCTGAAGAAAAAATTGTTCTCATAACTTGTCCCACCAGTCTGATAACCTCTATGAGGAGAGAGAGAAGAGAGGAAAAACAGAGGCAAATGGATAAAATCAAAAGTACATTAGAGCAGATCACAAAACAAGAAAAGTATATAAAACACAAGGGAAAAAACATGTATCACCCTGCTTATGAAACCAATGGCAGCAGAAGAAACAAAAAAAACTCTTCCAGAAAAAATGTTGGAGGAAAGAAACCAAGAAGATACGTTAGCTAGGTTAGTGGAGCAGATGTGCCATTGAACTTATATGCACTGAAGCGAGCCCTCCTGTGTCAGCATGTGCTGACTGTTGAGAGGATGTACCAATGAGTGTTGACTCAACCTGAGCTTGGTCCTTACCCACCGTATTGCCCAGGCACGGTGGTGACCACCAGGCGACAGTGGAAACTCATGAGCTTGGACAGGGCTTGATCTACCGACCACGGGAATGGGAGGTCAGCGCGCTAACGACTGTGCTACCTAGTGGCTAAGAAACCGACAAAGCACTGTGACAGGTAGCTCAGGAAATGGAACAAATGCATCTGAAATTAGAGACAGAATGGAAAGTTCTATTAGCTCTTATTTGTAATGTGGAGGTGATGAAGGCAAGGAGGAAAGATTAGGACTTAGGAGGTCACCAGGGTGGATTTTCCTCTTAGCTCTTGTCTACCGTGGTTTTTAGATGTGATGTACACAAAGCCAATTTATTTGAGAATCCCTATCAGGCTATCTTACCTGATCACTAACTTTTGTGTCAGATCTCAAGGGACTAGAAACTATCCACTAATCATGATAAAGGAAGACGAGATGTGTCAGAAATTAGTACTAAACTTCTTTTTCTTGTTTATCATTTATTTTGTCCTACTAAATATTTTTTTTCATTTAGGCATACCTTGTTGTATTGGTTTAGCCACTGTTTTTGGTAATTGCTATTCAGTGTGAAAAACAAGTGAAGAGATGTTTATGTTTGTTTCAGACAATGGTCTGTGAGTTGCTAGTTAGTCATATTGAATTTTTGTGTGTGTATTTCTACTGCACTATTATTATGTCAGGATAATAATTAGATTTTTATAGCATATTTACAATAAAAATCAATTAGATAATTTAAGTTACTCTGTTACTAATTTTTAGTAGAAATGGGAGGATAAAATTATTAGAAACAAATCAACCCATTCACAACAAGGCTTATATTTGCATAATACCACTCCCACCGGCTAGCTGCTGTGCTGTGCCTCTTAGAGCACTTTTCACTTGCCCGATTCAACAGGGTAATAATAGGAGGTTTTTGTATTTATTTACATTATTTTCACAAGTGAATAAAAATGTGTCTATAGAAATAGAACTCCTATGATTATATGTATACATAATGATGTAAAACGTATATTTTGAGGGATGTGATAGGATTTCATCCACCCAGTGATACCATGTCACCTGGTGTGAATAGGTTAAGGCAATCAGCTAAGTGCTTTTCTGTTTTCCCACCAACAATGTGTCCAATTCACATATTTTTTTCAAGCCTCAAGAAATTGTAAGGTACTCTGTATTAGTTCCTGAGAAAGAAAAATCATGAGAAATTAATTATGAGTTGAGTGTATCAACTAAAGTGAATAAATGGCTTTCATTATGACGTCAACAGATTTGAACAAGGAAAACATCACTAGTTTTGTACAGTTTTGAATCTATATTAACCCATTCATACCAAGTGACATCATATCATATTTTGTTCCCTCTGAGTGATGTCCTAACATGTCATAATCTGTCCCTCTGAACATATGTTTTACATTGTTACGTATGCATATAATCATAGGAGTTCCATTTGTATAGACACATTTTTATTCACTTGTGAAAATAATGAAAACATGTAGAAAAATCTCCGATTATCACCCCATTGAAGCTGGCAGGTGGAAAGTGCTTGTAGAGGCGTAGCGTGGCATCGCACTGGGAGAGTTCTTGTGCTTAGTTGCTGTGGGTGTTTGTAGTCTAGCTGATGGGAGCAGCATTATGCAAATATAACATATATATTATTGACAGCTAACACTTGCTTTTTT
Source organism: Penaeus japonicus (assembly GCF_977035675.1). Taxonomy (NCBI): domain Eukaryota; kingdom Metazoa; phylum Arthropoda; class Malacostraca; order Decapoda; family Penaeidae; genus Penaeus; species Penaeus japonicus. The sequence goes on from NW_028234431.1 coordinate 12,844,806, forward strand.
TCTGTCTTTTGTGGCTGGTATGCTTGTAGTTATTATAACAAATGTAAGTTTTGAAGTGAAAGATTAAATAACCAAGATAATCTTTATCAGTTTTATGAATAATAATTGCTATGGCATATTTTATCTTTTAAATATTTTAGTAAATTGACCTATGTAAATATAAATGAATTTGTCCAAAGAAGTTGATTTCAAAATGTAATTCCAAATGTTTTAACTATTTTTTTACACAATTTACATGTTACATATTATGTATTCATGTATAATAATTTGGCCATAAAAGATAAATGTATTTCCACACTTAAAATAACATGAGACAGGTGGATGAGTAGCCAATTAGTGATTTCTGAAGTTAAATCTTTGAAACACCCACTTATTATTTTTTTGTATATGGAGCATCATACCAGTAACCTAGGCTTACCAGATCCCAAGTTAATTTTTGACTTTTACTAACAGAGTTCAATGTGACAAATATTGGAAGTTATTCATTCACATATATACTACATTTTCTATGTGTAACTCTTTGTCAATGGCTTTCCATCTGGCTGGCGCACTGGGTGATTGGTCACGTAACGCTTGGCCGCAACCAGAGCAGTTAAAAACCCTAATGCGTTAGTCTTATGTGTTTGAAATATCCTGACCATTTGGAGCCAAAACAGCTCCATTGGCAACAGGTTAATGGAGTTGTCATATATAAAGTAGTTTTTGTTTAAATTATCATCATCATCATTAGTATAAAACTTTCCTAACCTTTTTCAGGCAAAGAACCCTTTTCATGCACGTGCGGGGCATTGTTTCGTACAAAATATGACATGTACCAACACAAGAAGAATGGTCATCGATAAGCTTGACAAGTGAATTTCAAGGCCAAAGAACAAGCTGCGATGTAGAGCAAGGAAAACCCGGAGATAGGCAGGTAGTCGTGTCACTATTACAACTGCTACGTGGCTAACTAATTTACCATGCCAAAGATAAGGAATATGTTTTTTGTGTACCAAACAGGAATTGTCTGGTGTAGAAATTCATTTCAGAAAATGATTGGAACTCAATAGTAGAGATGTATAATGCCTCCCTTATGATCTGGCATGGGTCCGGATTAATATATGATTTTTTCAAAGTTATTACAATGCCAGTCACAATGATACTTGTTAATCATTTTTTGTTTTGTCTTTATTATTATTATTATTATTATTATTATTATTATTATTATTATTATTATTATTATTATTGATTACTACTACTATTATTATTATTATTATTATTATTATTATTATTATTATTATTATTATTATTATTACTTTTGTTAAGATATTATTATTATTATCATCATTATTATTATAATTGATATTATTATTATCATCATCATCATCATTATTTTTATTATTGATTTATTATTAATATCATAGCAGCAAATTCCACTTTCAGAAGTGATATAAAGTACTGTTTGACTTGAAAGGCTTGTAATATTTGTATTGCCTAAAACTCTTAAGAGAGTGTAAAGAGGTAGGTGATGGCATGTCTCTCTACCTGATTATCTTGGTGTTCCAGATTCCTTTTGCTGTAATGCTCGAGTCGCATTTAGGCTATGTCTTGACACAAGATTAGATCTCTTGCTCAAGTTACCCAAACCAAGTGTGCCCTCTGATCTGCCACATTGGCAGCATCAGTTACTCCTTTAACCGTTGAACCAAGTATTGCCTTTTGCAGTGTTGGTAGCTTTTGGAACTTCTTGTACTCCCACTCATGTCTGTTGTGGCAGTGAAGTCTCCTGCTAGTGTTGGATAGTAATTATGACAACTTTTTGTGACTAACTCTGGTGCTCTTGTCATTTTTCCCAGTGTGTAAGCTTTCTTAGCAGGACTTATGCTCCTTATCATGTGGGGTGATAAGTTTTCCAAGTGTCTTAAGGTATGTGTGAGTATGATGAAAATGGAATGTTTTGTTGCACAAATATGCTTGACCATCCTCAAGCTTAGAGGAATACTTTGCTTTAATGAAATATGAAGACAGATGGTTGATGTAAATATTTTTTTATTGATGTACTTGTATTTAAGAAAACAAACAACCCTAGAAAGAAAGCATTGAAATGGAGGTATTACCATTTCTGCTTTTTGCAGAATCTTTTCACATGGCCTTTTGAAGCAAGCAGTTGTATCTGCAAGCCTTAGAAAGAGCTTTTATACTAACCTATTTATGGTATTTATTTTTGTTTTATTATTTCTTGTTTACATTTTGAAATTTGAAATTGTTAAATGATTAACAAAAAATTGGGTAAACCATGAAAATGATCTCAGTCAAGAGATGAGAATGGCAATCATGAAATATGTCTTACAAGTATTTTTAATACTTGAGCAGAGTGTGTATGTTTGATGGTTATTGTGATCAAAGAAACAAAAGGCATGCAGGTGGTGGCAGAATTGTGTTTTTGCCCACAATGTGATGTTATATAACACCTTTATTTACACATGATGACAACATGTGGTCCAAAGGGAACAACTTATATTTGTTTATGCCAGTTTGATTATTGTTACCAAGCAATCCACCTAGAGGTTTAGGTGATTAATCTTCCAACCATCTGGAAGAAGGTTGTGTTTTTGTTATATAAAATTAGGTTGAGGGGAAGTTACCACCTACTAGATTTAGTGTTGCACATTTTCTTTAAACACTTACGTTGTTACCAATTAGTGGTATTGAGTAGATACATCTATATTTCTACTTAGTCTTTATTTTTTTTATTTGATTGAATGGAACCAGTGATAGTACATTTCCACTTGAAAAACCAAATATGTAGCCAAATTCTGAATACAATGTAGTGGTTGAAAATTGTCAAATTTACAGAGATTCTCTGTATACGTCCATTGAATGTTATAGAATCCTGTACCAGTGAAAAGCATCCTAAACATTGGTCATGGTTGTATGGCCAGGTTTTTACCCAGTGGTTATGTGCCCAAGCATTTACCAGTAGTTCTTCACCTAGGCATTTTCCAAAATTGTAAATATTGTATAACAAGCATGTTATATTGTACCGGTAATTTTTGTACAAGACTCTTATCGTTTGAATGATTGCAAATTAACCAGTGATTCCTTTTCTTGTTTTGGACAAGGTTAGGATTTGTTGAGATGGTATGGATTGAGAAAAGAGACTACTTTAAGATGTTTGTAATAAGATATTTCATAAGGTTTTTATACATAAAATGTAAGAGCTTAGGTGTTGAGTTATTGTTGTTCGCTTAGGTACTTAAAGTTGTAAGTAACCGACTTTATACTTGGTGTTGTGTGATTCAGCAACCAATAACAAATACTCCGGCAAATGTTTCGAAAATCATTACATAAAGATATAATCTTTGTACTGTGTTCTATGAAGATTATTATTTTCATATTTTTATGCAAACTAAATGCTCAAAATTTATCCATGTTTTTATACAGTTAATGTTGAATGGATGAGTCCATAGTTGTATTATATCGGAAACACTTTTTTATTTATTTATTTTTTTTCTAATGAAACTAGAGTGAAATTTTGTTTTTGCAGTAAGCACATGGGATTCATACTTGGCATTAAACTACCGTTTCTTGTGATCTGTATGTTACCAATAGTTTTAATGA
>NW_028234431.1:12855905-12860905 GCF_977035675.1 Penaeus japonicus
AGTAACTTGTTTTTGAAGTTGTCAGTATTTTTCTTAGCATTTTATATATTGAACCTTTGGAACTGTTTTATACAATGAACCACAAAATGACAATTTGTTAATTGTTTAGAAACTCAATAAAGAGATCTTTTGTTTATTTTGTTTTTATTTCCATGCAATCCAAGAAAATAATCCTTATATGGCATCCACCTACAGGCTCTACGAACTGCTGGCTATAGGGGAGCGATGACCTCACGGTCTAAAGTACAGTGTGCAATGGATGCAATGTCCCTATGTATCAGTGCATCTGCTTTGAGCTGCCCTTTTCCCCATCACTATTTTTCATTGGTGATGATTAATTTTTGCTTATTTTTATACTTTATGTAAATATGTAAAATAAAAAAAAATGTCCTCATAAAATTAGGTAACTTCCATCACATTGGGTATAAAGACTACAATGAGTTGTTATGGACTATACTACAATGTCAGATATAAGATTAATGAAGTCTGTCAGATGGCTAATATATGTCTCACAATACGATAAAGAACCAAAAATGACAAAGCTATACATTTACAATGAGTAAATGAAAGAGAGAAATGTCATGCGCCACTCGCTCACTCTAATACAAAACTTGTCTCGAGTGGTGTGGACGGCATAACAGTCCATTCTACGGACTGACAAAAAAAATGGTAGTTGAAAAAAAGGCCATAATTTTTCAAAAAAATTGGTGAACGGTAACCAAAATCGATCTTGACCTGCATTTAATTACAATATTCCTCAATGGCAAATGTGAATCCATTTTGTATATATGCCCAGTCTCCAGTGGATATTATTTTATATATCTGCTGTTACAACAGTTTCCTTTCATTCTTGTATGTCCTGTAGACATGAAGTCATTGACAATAGGACTGCAGGACTGCCTGTGGAACAGTCTATGATATTGTTGATTGCAATAGCAACCAGGATAGCAGTGAGGAAACTTCTGCCGGTACCCCTTCTAGCTGGTATTCCAGGTTTGAGAAAGTGCTTCCCACCAAAACCTTTAGCTTCCTGTCAGCAAGGAAGGTTTAAATGTAGGTGAGTAAAAGCTAATGGTCTGACACTGTATATTTGCATGCTTCCTTTTATTTTATAAAATGTTTGTGTTTATATGTCTATTCTTGAATTATCATTTGAATGTCAATATTTATGGAACTAGTTAGGATATTACTTTCCTGTTCAACTATAATTTTCATGAAGGAGTTAGATTTCATATTGCATCATATTCTTTAAAAGATTTTTTTTTTTTTTTGAAAATCTGTGGTTGGCCACTGAAGATCTGACATTGTGAAATTTACAGCAGCATAAACAGGGTCTATCCTGCTGAGTATGTCTTATGGCAGAGATGTGACGCTGGAAAATATGTCTTTATATACAAGTCCAGTGCAAGATCTTTCACTGCGCCAGAACTTAGATTGACTCAATCCTAAGGAGTTTGCTCCAGAGCCATTGGTGGTGATGCCTTTGGAACTTGAGTCCCTTTGTAATGTCTGTATGTGGCCCTCCAAGCCTCATCATGCCTTTATTTTTATTAATTAGAGACTCATGGTCACACATTGCTGCTATTCTTTGTTAAATCAGTATCATGGTCATGAAATAACTGGTACTAGTAATCTGTCAGCTGTCAACTGTTTGAATACATTTCATGCAACACTGGCCTACCACTAATCCATTTTATACATCAGATCATAGGCTACTTCACATAAAAGATGCCATCACTATAGGGATCTGGGGATAGTGGTGTGTCTTGTCTCTAGTGCCTTGGGTGAGCTTCCCCTCATTGTGTTTTCCCTGTTGCATTGTATTGTGGATTAGGTCTTTTGTGATGTTCCTGTTAGGCCTCTAATTGTGCCCTTGTATTCTTAGGACCTAGTCAGTTGACCTCTGGTAATCCTCACAAAACACCTTTTGGCTTTTTGGTCACAGATTATGTGCACTGGTGCACTATCTTGGACAGTTATATGCTTGGTGATGTCTTTCTTTGCCCCGTGTATGCTCTCTTCTCTGACCTGGTGGTTCCTTCCTGTTGTTCATCTCTTACATGAATTATTCCTTCTGATTTCTTTGTACCTAGGAGTTGATTTTCTTGTTTGTGTTTTATCAATCTGTTTCTTTGTTCTCCGCTCTAATTTATGACCATCCTTCACACCAGATCTTAGGTACAGTGAATGAGGCATCTCACAAATGAGAATGTTTTTCCTTCCAAAAGGTCTAGATGAATGGATTCCTCTACCACCACATGGGATGTGCCAGGTTTGACTTCGGGATTAAGCTTTTAGTTAGTCCTGTCTTCCAGAAGCAGAGCTCAGGGGGAAGGAGTGGTTGGGAGTTAAAGAATTACTGGGATGGATTTTCTGACTTTGTCTTCCCTGGTTCTTAATCCACTCACGACGGGGGCATTCCAGCCTTGAATGTCACAATGCCGGGGCTTTCGAGCGCTTAGGCCTAAATCAATTAAATGGCTGGCACAATATTGTGCCGCCTGGCCACTGGGCTTTTGAATGAGCGGTACAGAAGTGTACCACCCATCCAGAGAGGGTTAATTATACCTGATCTCTTTAACCTTCACACCAGACCTCTTGATCATATACCTCATTATTTGATATATTGGAAAATGTTGTCTGAATGTACACTCTTTCTCTATGAGATATGGAAGGATAAGGATAAACCAGACTTGTGGAGCAGGTGCTTCACCAGGTTTACATGCACTGTGGCGAGCCTGCCTGTGTCGGCAACGCTGACTTGTAAGAGTGTGCCAAAAAGTGTTGACTTGATCTAAGCTTGGTCCTTACCCACCATGGTGCCCAACCAAAGCAGTAACTGCCAGGCAACAGTGGAAACTCATGAGCATGTAAGGGGCTCTATCTGCCAACCACAGGGATGTGAGTCTGGTGTGCTATCACTGTACTAGCCTGACAACTGAGATATGAAACAAAAGTCATTAGAGATGGGTGTCACTGCATACATGAGACATCGAGATCTGCTCACAGTTGAAGCGCAAACACAGTCATGAAGTATTATGGCTGTAATGGCACTAGCTCCAGAGCTACAGTGTTCCAAGGTCAGCCTAAACCTGCATATTATGATGGATTTATGGAAAAATATTGTTTGGGCTAGTCTGCACTACCCAGAGGGTGGAGGAAACACTTTCCCCATCCCTCTAATTTATAGCCAGTGTCATAGACTGTCCATCCTAATGACCAGTTAGGTCGTTAGGCAGGTTAAGCATTCTGTACTATATTTGAAGGTAAACTTATGAAAAAGCCATTGAATAAATAAAGGTTAAGAAACTAAACAATAAAGTGGGTGATTTTATTTGCTTTATAGAATAATTATAAACTGTCAAAGAGGAAAATATTCAGTCCCTAATGTTTTGAGTACAAATAATTCTATAATATACTTAAAATAACCAAGCTGCTAGTATTATCACAGTTAAATATACAAAAGCTGCAATACATACAAATTATTTATCAAATTTGAAGTTACATTTCTTTTACTATATACAGTGCTTCATAAAAAGGGAACTACTATTCAGCATTTCCAAACAAAACAAAACAACACCAAAAATATATATATATGACATATAAATAGTTGCCCTCTAAACCTAAACACATGTTAAAAAAAAGAAGAAAAAAAAGACAATTAGCATTACCAACCAGAGAGCACAAAATATATCACAGTTATCCCCTAAATTTATATATATATATATCTTGACAACTCAAATACATATTACATCCATACAAATATTTCAAACACATACAGGGATTCATTCATTTGATACTTAAACTTAAAAGAGGGTTATGTTACTCTCACATATAATTATAAATCTTTCTGGACAGGTACAGTAAGATATAATAATTTGACATAATTTGTAAAATACTGTATAAAACTAAGATAAATTAGTGAATTGTTTTATACATTAAGGCTTAACTTCTAAAAAATTCTTCAATAATTATATTAAAAAGTGATATATATATAAAAAAATCTTAAATAAAGCAGGAAACTTTATCATACCTTTACTTAGCTGCTACATAAGATTAAAATTTGTGATCATAAATCTTACTCAGACACAAAAAACAGTAAGTATATTGGTAAGCGTATAACGATTCCTTAGAATGTTACTAGTGAACTTTTATTCAGCATTCAATTTCAGTGTCGCATTAGTCTTCTTCTTATCTCAGATCTGGATCTCCCCCTCGTCCTAACAACCAAGTGAAAAGGAGTCTGAGACAACTGTGAAGGCCCTGCCAAAGGATTGATAATGCCTTCTGAAGAATCATTTTCCGCAGGGTCTTGACTGGCTCCATCATCTGAATCATCCTGTCCACTAGTTGATGTTGCCAAATGGTGCAGACTGCTGATGTTGTGAACAATGCGACTATGTACCCCTGGAGCCCAACGTGATCTTGAGCCCGTTGGTGGAGCAGGAGGAGGAGGCCCTCTCTGCTGTGACGGGACAGTATTTGAAAAGCCGCCAAATGGAGGTATCATTGAACCCCCTGAAAGCGAGTGTGAAGAGTTCGGAGGGAGGCGAGGAAAGGATGAGGGAAGACGTGAAGAAGATGGAGGGAGACGAGGAGACAAACGAGAAGAGAGGTGGGGGGATAAGAGATGAGGAGGGAGAGGGCTTGGTGGTATTGTAAGATTGGGTGGAGGCTGTGCATGACTTGAAGATGGAGGACCAAGGGGATTGATGGGAAAACCTCGTCCACTTGGTGAACGTGGGGAAAACAAAGGACTAAATCTGTCGTTACTGCTTCTGCTAACCACTACTGCAACATTTGGGGCTGGACCTGAACTTCTGCTAACAGGCTCACTCAGACCTGAAAGAGAAATGGCTCGTGTTACTGAAGATAAGACCCTGATTCTGCTTTTTATGTCAAGATAATAATCATATACAATGGTTTAGAAATATCAAAATGCCCTGCAGGAAACTTGGAGAATATATACACTCTAAAACTGCTCTGCCCAGGCCACCTAT
>NW_028234431.1:12863405-12865905 GCF_977035675.1 Penaeus japonicus
AAGAGAGAGGAGAGGAGAGAAGAGAAGAGAAGAGAAGAGAAGAGAAGAGAGAGACAGCTATGCAATATATTTTTAGCGTGCCTCAAATGGTTCAGGATTATGCGTGTATTGCCCTGTGATAGATAGCATGGCCCCCCCATCCAGAAAGGGACTCTGAGCTAAATGCCAGGACCAAAATTGTTGTAGACTGTTTAGGAAATAAAATAAGTACTCTATTCCTATATAAATCTGCAAAAATAAAATCATCTACATGTACAGAAATTCAGTGACTTACGAGGTGTGTGTGGTAAGAAGTGTCTAAGTGAAGATATCTCTGCCTGCGTGAGGGGTCGAGCTTCTCCAACAATGCACGATATCACCCTATTTGTTTTAGAGTTAGAACTGCCACTGCTACTGCTGCTAGTAGGATTTGACGGTGGTTTAAGGGATTGCAGATGACAGCTCTCTGCTTTCTGTTGAAAAAAAAGGAATAATATATTATAAAAACATATGAAGTGAAACCTCAATTGAAACATCCAAATTTATAGAGTAGTTACTGAGCCCTTAATCCATAGATTAACCCTCTCTGGACGGGTGGTGCACTAGTGTGCCACTCATTCAAAAGCCCAGTGGCCGGGCGGCACAGTATTGTGCCAGCCATTTAATTGATTTAGGCCTAAGCGCTCGAAAGCCCCGGCATTGTGACATTCAAGGTTGGAATGCCCCCGTCGTGAGTGGGTTAAGGTTTTGCCTTGTATTGCTATTCCCTTTTGTTTAATGGTATCTTTAAAATTAATATTTATAGATAAATTACAACAGAGAAATGGAAAGTAATTGTTCTCTTTTGGAGATTACAAAGAAACTAATAAGAAACAATGTGGGAAATCCCCCTGCTGACAAGAAGCTAGACACGTTGAATGCAGTAGAAACCAGACTCTATGGAACCCATCCCTCTGTGACTTATCTCTGAGCTTACTTGCAGCTGCAAAGGTGTATGAGCATTAAATATTTGTGTTAATGTATGTTGCAATGTTTTGTACAAATACTTGATATATTACACTACATGAATTTTCCTTATAAATGAATGTACATAATGAGATAATATGCAACTAGTGTCCTAGTAAGCAGATAGAAAAAGAAAGGGATCCAACCTCACAGAGAGTTAAATTTTCCCCTAATTCTGTTGATAATAGAAATAGAGATTCTAAATACATATTTTAAAACAAACATAAAACATTGCAAAAACAGGCCCATCCCTTTCACATGAACTTAACCTATTCACATCGCGTCATTGGAATATTTCCCACACCAAGGATGAAGTTTTGTCGTATGTGCACATTGTGCATAGTTCTGTTTGTATATACACATTGTAGTTCCATTTGTGTATACACATTGTAGTTCCATTTGTGTATACACATTGTAGTTCCATTTTTATATACACATTTTCCTTGAATCTTTCAAAATATTATAAAATAATACAAAACCTCTTCTTATCTCCCATTTGAATAGGGTAGCTGAAAAACACTCTTGAGAAGTTTAGTGTGGCCTTGCGCCTCTGGAAACTGCCCAACATGTGTTTGCTATATTGTAAGTGGTTACATGAAATCACCGTGGCCTTCTCACTCCTGCATACCTGACGAGCAACTTGTAGTAGGAGATGGTCAATATTATTCTTGGACTGACTATCTGCTTCTCTTTCCCCTGGCCTCCTGGACCGAGAGCTACTAAAACAAGGCTCCAGGCTGCTTCCATTACTTGAGAGAGATCCAGAAGCATGCTGCCGGTCATTAGACTCTAGTTCTTCATCTTCTAGATCTTCTACTTCAGGTACAGTCTGGAAAAAAATGATACCTGTTTTTACCATGCTTTTACTTGTTATACCTTGACAATGAATTTATTTCTTTATATAAGATGTCAAAACTTATATAAATGTGTATATATCTATATAATTATCAATCTACATATATATCTATACCTATCTGTATATATATATATATATGTAAAAGGAAAAGAATAAAATGGCAATTTAAATACTATACAATAATATGTATGCCAATAGCTAGTAGATAGTGTTTGTGCATGATATTAAAATTATCCAGTTTACCTTTAGTATCACTCAACTGACTCCTTTGCTTTTCTAAAACCCATTTACATTTACTCAGAAAAGTAATAATATCTGTCTTATTTTATTATAGTATCAGCATATATTAACCCATTAGTAGCAGAAGGCATGATTTGCTGCCAAGGCAGAGTCGGTCGTAGATGCGGATGGTACTGTGCCAGACGATGTAAACCCACCATCCTACTGCATACATATTATTTTAAAACCGCAACCAATGGGTTAAAAAACATGTCATCCTTTGACCTCACAATGCACTGACATGCAATTTCTCTCTTTGAATCCTGATTATATAAAACACTGTATAATAATTATGCTTCCAGGTACCCTAATAATTTCCCAACAATTTGATGTTTTCTCACATCTGGCTCATAAAATTGGTAATCACCTGGGGGTTATGTA
>NW_028234431.1:12870905-12873405 GCF_977035675.1 Penaeus japonicus
TGCGCTTCTCCTCCGACAGAATATGTTGATGGTACAACACCTACTGAATCGTTGGATGATTCAGATGAAGAATCTGATGACAATATAAGTAGCTGCAGCGGGTTTAAAGCAGCAGATACAGATGGTGGCAGGGTATCATTTGTACTTGATGCACTAGAATCTGAAGAACTGTAAGCAGGTAAAGAGGTTGATGCCCTTGGGATTATATCAGACACTGAAGAATCAGATGCTGAAGAAGCTGGCGATTCATGTGATCCTGATATCAAACTGGATCTTGGCAAGTGTTGAATACAAACCTGTTCTGATGTACCTGTATCACTTAATGTAGTACCCAATACATTAGCAGAGGTAGATGTTATTGGCACAGATGTTGCTGATGTTTCTCCTTCTGTTGAAGGTAATTCAATTTCTACAGTTGAAATACTGGATTTGGCTGAATTAGTAGCTGCTCCTACTGCAGTTGCCACTATAAGTTTGTTTGCAATGGTGGCTGTGGCGGTCACCATAGGCAAAGTAACTGCTGTTGTAGTTGTAGAAACTGGAACTGTAGAAGTTGCTAAACTAGCTGCTGTTGATACTATAAATGCGTTTGGTATAGAAGCTTTTGCCTGTATAACTTCAGCAGTTGGTGAGGTAGCAATTGTTATAGCTGTTGTAGGTACCATGGCTGTGTCTGCTAAAGTAAGTGTTGTTGGTGTATCTTTACTTATACTTGCAACAGCTGATCTAGTAGCTTTGCTTGAAGAAACAGATACGATTAATTGTGAATCAGCTTCAACTGAAACTGAGGCAGAAACTGTATCTTTTGTTATAGAATTTCCTAAAAGTGATGAGGTTACTACTAATGATCCATTAGCCCTAGAAGGCAATGATCCACTTGAAAATATGACAGAATCTGTTGTGGTTGCAATAGTACTGTCTGTAATGGACCCATTGACCAGTGGCTTGGGAAGTTTTTTATTTACATTTTGTACAGACACAATGTCCACTGCTAAAACAGATTTGGATGATCCTTGCATGGTAGTAACTCCTTCAACTGTTTTAGTGGTTGGTGTATCCTTACATGTTAAAGTACATTGAGTATCAGATGCCTTACTAGATGTATCTGAAGCAGCATTTGAAGATTTTACTTTAGAAGGTGGTGCTACTGAATGAGTTGAAACTTTCGATAATGTTTTCCCTAAATATTCTTCCTTCTCTGGAGTCCAGGATGAAACAGCATATGGAGGTAATGATTTTATGGTAGCTGTCGTTGTCTGTGTTGGTAATGAAGCAGATGATGGGAAAGATATGTCGAATGATGCCGATATTAAGCCTGATGAAGCTGATGATGCTGAAGCTGAAACAGATGAGTTACATGAAACTGACAGTTTTCTTTGAGATGATGATGTCACTGACTGATTAAGAATGTTAGAATTTACTTCAGGTGTTACCAATTCAGTACTTGTTTTGGGTGTACTTGAACCAGATGCTGTGATTGTTGTTAGTGCAATAGCAGCCACAGAGGATGGCAAGTCTGTTTTTAAGTGAGTTTGTGATGCACAAGCAACAGGAACTACTCCCCCGTTCAATTCACTTCCATCTTGATTCTCTGACGTTCTTTCTGATGATGTCCCAGGTCGCCCAAGAGCCGGCCGTCTTCTGAGAGGCTCCCATTCATCTTCTTCTTCATCATCTTTGCATCTCTTCATTTTATGGGCACATTCACAGCAATAATTACTGAGAAAGAGAAATAGTCAGACATTATTCATAAAGCAGTTGTGTATATTTTTCTTATTAGTGAAAGACATGATCCGCATTAAATTTTAATATAAATTACTGAGCAAACAACTTTCTTGGTATTAACCCATTGCAGACAGGTGTCATGACATAACATGACGCAGGATCTTTGGCCTGACAACTGACGTCATGACGTATATGACATTTGGGGATTTTGGATCACTGTGCTATTTTATTGTGCTATGAGTAAAGAGAGTGATGATGACAATTGCAATCATAATTACTATAATTACCATAACATTAAGCAAACCTAACATCCAAAACCTAGATGGCACCACTTTCTTCTAGCACCAGTAGGAGAGAGATCCTAGAATGGCACCCCTCCAAAGTCTCTTGCAAGCACTATCTTTATAGAGCAGTGGCACACAGCAAGTTACCTAGCTATTACTCTAAAGTACCACCGTTGAAGGATGTGCAGGCAGAATGAGAAGAGGAAGGTGACTCAATCCATACCCAGTGTCTAAAATGTGCTCCTGTGACAATAGGGATGCCTTATACTGTGGCACTCACAGTCATAAGCACAGGCTTCCTTCCTCTTCCCTACCTCTTCATGTTATCTTCATTGTAAATGGTTATGTTTTGTATTTGTTCATGACAGCACACAGATACAAAAAAATAAAGTTGCTTTTTGTCCTCCCATAAAACAGCAACACTTAATGAGCTGATATGGATCTTACCAAACAATTTTAGTCAACTGCAGCATTGATAGAGCCTGTCATAT
>NW_028234431.1:12888405-12903405 GCF_977035675.1 Penaeus japonicus
ATGAATACACACACATATATGTATATATAGATATAAATAAATAAATATATATATACATATATGATATATATAATGCATATTATACTTTCCTTTTTCTGTACCACATCTTTAATATATATATATATATATATATATATATATATATATATATATATATATATATATATATATAAAATATATATATTATATATATATAATATATATATATATTATATATATACATATATATATATGTGTATCTATATGTATGTATATATAAATGTATATATATGTATATATATATATGTATATATATATAAGTATATATACATATATATATATGCACATAATTATATACATATATATATATATATATATATATATATATATATATATATATATATATATATATATATATATATATATATATATGACGAATGGGAAAACAGCATTCACATTCATGAGTACATTGAAGAAAGGCAGGAAATGATGCCACAATTGCACCGTCAATTGAGTTGATAATGCTCCCTCAGAGCCACGTGGTCGTCGAACTGCATGGTTACCAACAAGGCTTTGCTTCTTTGCAATGGTTATTTACGATTGCAAATGTATCGAAATGTATGTCGGGCAAAGTCATGTTCAGATATTCCAAATATTCCATGTAATCGATTTCTCGCATTTGATGCACTAGTGCTTTTAACAGGTATTCAGGAAATTGCGCATTTCATGATGTAAATAAAGGGCAAAATGCTTGTTTACATATGACACACGCATTCACTTTCAGAGACTTTACAAGAACTGAATAGCTAAATTACTATATATGTCAAATACCGATATATTAACGAATATGGATGAAAATAAGCTAAACAGTTTCAACCACCAAGTAACCAAGTAACAAGTAATTTCGCTCGTTCGAATGGTGGCAAGGTCTCGGTGTGTTTCGTTTCTACAAATCATACATTAATCGAATCTGCACAAATTACGTATGAAGTCTAATATGAGTACAATTCTCTATATTTCCTTTTGTATGTATTCCAAATATGTAATATCTTAAATAGATAAATCAAATAAGTTTGGACACAAAATTGGCGGTACCACTTCCAAAACAAGTAAAAACAATTATAACTACTTTTCATTCAACATTACTTGCTTATAATACATCCTCCTAACAAACTCATCAGCTTTACTATTCTGAAGGCAAATGGGTAAGTTATCAAATGTTATTGCTTATGCCACCCAATTATTGCCTTTGCATGTCATCGCATTACGTTTCCCTGCCCAAATGTCTAGCCCCGCCTACTTGTGTCTGTCGTAAGAAGGTGCCGTGACGGCGGAAAAGACAGCTAATAAAAAGAAAAAAGAAAAAGAAGAAAAAAAAATCACAGCAGGCCACCAATTTATTTGATTCTTCAAAACTTAGGGGTACCGTGGGACACCACCCGATAACGGTTTCCATTGAAAACCGTTTCGAAAGAAGGCACTGTCCTAGCTCTTAGTTTAGTTTTTTTTTAATCTCCACAGTAATGCCCTACTCTACAATACCCAGTGAATCTTGATGTCGGCTTCTCTAGGATATGTAGGATTGGAAGAAAGAAAAGAAGAATTTCCCATTCAGGTGCTCCATTTAGGCTGCTTATGAACCTGGCTCTGCGCCATTCTGTGGACAGGGTTTGTAAACACAGGAACCTCTATACACCCCTATTCATTTATATATATATTTATTGATATATATATATATATATATATATATCTATATATATCTATCTGTATATATATAATATATATACACATATATATATATAGATATATATATATATATATATATATATATATTTACACATATATATGTATATATATACATATACACACATGTGTATTTATATATGTATATATATAATGTGTGTGCACATTATATATATATATATATATATATATATATATATATATATATATATATATATATATATGTATATATATATACATACATATCTATATATATGTATATGTATATATATGTATATATATAAATAAATATATATGTATATCTATATACATATATATATATATATGTATTTGTATATATATATGTATATATATAAAGATATATATATGTATATATATAAAGATATATATATGTATATATATGTATGTATATATATGTATATATATATACATACATATATATATATGTATGTATGCATGTATGTATATGTATATATATACATATATATATGTATGTATGTATGTATGTTTGTGTGTGTGTGTGTGTGTGTGCATATATGTATGAATATATATATATGTATAATATATATATATATTTTTTTTTTTCTTTCTTTTTTTTAATATATTATTATCATTATTATTTATATTATTATTATATATATATATATATATATATATTATATATATATATATGTATATATATATATATATATATATATATATATTATACATACATATGTATATATACATATATATATATATATATATATATATATATATATATATATTATGATAAGCACACACATATGTACACCTATCTTGTCTTGTAACTAGTCATACCATTTCCACTTAAAGAGCAAGAGGAAGAGCACTAGGCAAATTTTCCTCCTCTTGTGTCCCAATCCGAATAAGGAGAAAAATGTTGTCATTCACGAAGGGCATCGGGGTCAGAATATCTATTTGAATGAATATATGATTGCTGCCTTTAAATGTACGAATATTGCATATGAATGTATGAGTATTGTGTTCAGAATGTACGAATTAAAATTGAAGAAGATAACAGACTGAACAAAAGTTCTCGTTTATCGCAGCTGCACTCGAGGATCAGAACGTTTTGCTGTTAGGTTAATCAACATTGCGTTCTGTTTTTGTTTTTTTGTTTGTTTTTGCCAGTGAGTCAAACTTCCCTAATTACAACACTTTGAATCACGAACTTCATCATTTATTCATGTTTGAGTACTTGTAAAAGGGTTTATTCTATATAATGGTTTATCTTGTTCATAATCCATTAAGAAAATACAATACGTTGTGATATGATTACTCACAATACGTATCGTCCGGTTCTAAAACGTATTTCCTCTGATCTCTCTGTATTATGTCTTCGTTTTATGTCCGCTTCTGCCCCCCCGTACCCCCCCCCCTCTCTCTCTCTCTCTTTCTCTACATATATATATATATATATATATATATATATATATATATATATATATTATATATGTACACATACATATAAACAAATACATATGTATATATTCTTTTCCTCCACACCCTCTTCCTCCCGAATCCTACCTCTCCCCCTTCTCCCTCTTTCCCACTCCCTCCTAGAATATAAAAGGGAGTTTAATACACAGCGCTATCTTTTGCGAAAGTCTCCCCGACTTGTCCTGTCGCAATTCTCAAGCAATAGAAGCAATAGGGACATCAAAACCCAACGTGTCCTTGTGTTATACGAACTCCCTCTGTAAGCGAGAGCCACTGAAACGGGAAGGGAATGTCTCCATGAAGTGATGTTTTAGTCTACGTTGCTTTTCGGATCTGGGTGACTTTTTTTTTGTTTAATTATCGTCGTTGTTATCTTGATGATGATGGTCATGGTGATAATGATGATTATCGGGATCAAGATGATGATAACGATCATCTTAATTATAATGTATGGTTGTTTATACTACTATCATTATTAGTATTATTATTGCATTTATATTTATCATTATTAGTATTATTATTGCTATTATCTTTATCTTTATTACTCTTATCATTATTATTGTCGTTGTTAGAATTCGTACTTGTATCAGTGTCATCAACACCATTATTGATGTCATTGATATAATCATTGTCATAATTATCACTTCTATTGTTGTTATCACTACCGTTATTACCATTATTATCACCATTAGTAGATTCAGTATCATTATCGTAATTACTGTTATCATTGCCGTATTTTTATTAACATCATCATCGTTTCTGCTGTTATAATTATTGCTGTTGTTCTCATTAATATCCGTATCGTCACCGTCATTGTTACATTGATATACTCATTATGGTATTCATTATAACAACAACATCAATATTGATAATAATGATACTAATACTAATGATAACAAATACAACAACAATAATAGTAATAGTAATAATGATAATAACAACAACAATGATAATACTCAAAATAAAGATAATAATAATAATCATCATCACTACAATTGCTGCTATAATTGTTATTGCTATCATTAACAATGATTACAATAACAAAAATAACAAAATCATCATTACTGACAATAGAAGTAGTAGTGGCAATACATTGGTAATGATAATGATAATAATGGTAATAGTGCTGCTGATGGTAACAATGATGAGAATGATAATAATCATCATCATATCAATAATGATATAACAATGATAATAACAATAAAAATAGGGATAATAATAACGATGATAATAAAGATGATAATAATAAGGGTAATAGTAATAATGATAATGGAAATGATAATGAGAATAGTAATAATAATAATAATAGTAACAATGATTATGATAAAAATTATAACAGTAATAACAACAACAATTTTCATATTCATACCTAAAGCAGAAAAAAACAGGTGTGTGATCAATATTTTTACCACGTTATAGAAATATACAAAATTTTCTTGGCTCGAAAATCGTGAATACTTATCGTTACTTATCATTCAGGTGTCTTCTCTCATAACGTGCGTTTCTCTCTATACTACAATTGTTTTCATTCATTCATGCATATGCAAGAGGTTGATATCGTGAAATCCCAGTATTAGAGCAGGTTCATTTTTTAAAAGTAATATATGTTATTGAGTAACAGCGGAATGCATGAAGTGGCGTTAGACATTCATCAATTGAGATACAAAATGGCCGGGTAGTTCAGCATTAAGGCACTCAAATAACTTCAGCGAAGCTATTCGAGCCTTGCATAATACAGTAAGACGGGCATTATTTGGTATGCGGGCGCCCTTACCGCATTCCATCAAGTCTGATTTTTCGTATGCGTTTACCCTTCCTTACTAACCCGTGGCTGAATAAAAAAAAGGACAGCACCTGTTCGAGAGTCTCTTTAACTCTCTCTCTCTCTCTCTCTCTCTCTCTCTCTCTCTCTCTCTCTCTCTCTCTCTCTCTCTCTCTCTCTCTCTCTCTCTCTCTCTCTCTCTCTCTCTCTCTCTCTCTCACTCTCTCTCTCGTTCTCTTCTTCTCCCATTCTCTCTAATCATATATCTATCTATCTCTCCTTTTTGTGTATAATCTGTCACCCTTCCTACTCGGTCTGGATTGTTTCTTGAATGTTTGTCGCTCACCTTCTAAACGCCGCCACTTATCTCCATGTCCTCCATAGATGCCTGGGAAGGAATTCCATTCAAACCTGTCCACTTCACTCGCTACTCTCGTTCTGCCCAGAGTCACGTAGTATATTTAAACCGTAGAATATTCTCCCATTATGTGTCAAATTATGGAGAAGATCGTCTTTTTGTAAATCAAGAATATCAATCCTAATGCGTTTTTAAAGTTCGAGAAGAAGAAAAAAATTGTGCATTTTCTACCATAACTGGAAAAGTAAGCACGGTTGGCACCCCTGCGCGTCTAGTCCATGGCTGAGAGAGTGTACATATATACCCAAGCTTCCTCGGGGACTCACCACTAGGCAACCCACAGCCGCACGTCATCTCGCCGTGCGCCTCCGCTCCTCCGCCGCCACATTCAAGTGCCTCCTTCTGTCAGCTAATTTTCAAGAGTGCGCAAGCCCCTCGGTGGGAGAGATCTGTGGTGATTCACGCTCGGAGACGAACATTTTTTCACGTTGCTCTGAAAGTGGTTTTAAACACAAAGAACGCTCAACTGACCTGAGATATTTCTTGACAAATTAAGGTACCTATTTTGAGTGGCTCACCTCTGCGATGGGGAACGTCTGCTCCTCCTGCAAGGATTCCGGCTGCTTCGCCTGGCTCCATCCTAAGAAGCCTAACCTGCCTCCCAAGATAGAGACAGAAAGCCGGCCTAAGCCTGTCACACCTGTATACAACGAGAATGATGGTGAGTACACGGCGCCCCGACAACGAGTAAGAGTGAGTGTGCGAGTGAAGAAGAGTAATCCCAGTGGTGTAGGAGGCAAGGGGAATAATAGCTTGTTGTAGGATAAATTGTAAATACCTTTGGAAGCTCTTAACCCTTAAACTCTGCCTTAAGGAGTGTATGACAGTCACTGAATGAAAGGTCTAGACTAATAATCCGCTAAATATCATAAAATGGAAACATCTGATTTAAAGTGTAAGTGTGAATGGATGAAAACGCGATATTTATCGAGAACCGAAGCTAACACCATGGATTTTGATAAAACAAAAGAAAGCACGAGAATCGCGAAATCTATCTTAAGTACCTCGTATGCTTGAAGAGACGCTGCAATGGGAACCCCTCCACGGCGCGTCCTGAGTCCGAGCGCCCGAACGCGGTCTCTCAATCATCTGGAGAGACCGAGTTTCGCGCTCGTGATTCCGGACACGAATTCTCCTTTTCTCAATACGCTCTCTTATTCGTAATTCTTCGAAGTCCGGATCTCAACTTCGGATTAATTCGATGCGAACGCTGGTCGACTCTCGCTGAATAATCCGTGTAATACAATATACACTGATTCATAAAACGTGATCTATTTTAAGCACAGTGTTGAGAGAGAACGGTAAGCTATAAGAAGCCGTTGGGTGTGGCAGCAAGGAAAAATAATTAGGCGAACAACGAGAAATCAAACTATTATTGTAAATCTGAACTCGGTGCACGTGTTTTCAGTGAGATAAAAAAAAGCATTAGATATTCTTGCTTTAAAAACAAGTAAAAATTCATAATGCATAACCTTTCGGGCTGCGAGCGGATGTGTACATCATCAGAAATATACACAGTGCTGGAGGTGATATTTGTCAGTCAAATACTATTATTCTAATTCCATCCGAGGCCGCGATAATCAAATAGCAAAGGCACCCATGCGAGGAAGAAATCCACTCTGCAGACAGTTTGGAAGTGAAACACAAAGTACATAAACACATCCAATTTAAGCACACCAACACCGCGAGGGAGTGCTAAGTATGAGCTCGCGCAAAATACGTTCACTATTACACGTATAAACATAAATACACGCAGACACAGCACACACACACACACACACATATATAACACACACACACACGCACACACACACACACACACACACACACACACACACACACACACACACACACACACACACACACGTGCACTATCAGGAATTTGCAAATATTAGCACAACGTCCTAAACGAGTATAATACATTGGCCTTATATTAGTCACAGTACTTTCAACTATACACAAAATTATCCAGAAATTAACATCTATATCAACTGTTATTCTTGTTTCTACTTCATCTAGGAAAAAAAAAATAATTTAGAAAATCCCTTCGTAAACATTCTCCGTCTAGACAGAACAGAAAGCGTACGAAGTCTTGACAGCGCTCAGACCGGACACGCCCCTTCTTCAAGCTTAACCTATATTTGCCCTCTCGCTTTGGTCACGGTGCACAATTCATTAAGCCACCTTTTAAGGATATACTACTTCCTTTTTATAAGAGTGTCTTGTTAGTGGGCATCTGTATATGTGAGGTATGTGTACATTGTTACACTCAAGGATCTTGAGTATACTACATGTACACATATCTGCTAATTTGATATTATATATTCTTGACTGGAGTGTTTAAAAGGAATAGACGCTTATTCTCAAAATAAGGACCGAAACAGGCATTAGTGCCATACATGACCTACAGTACGAGAGAAAGATTGGGAAAATGCGTTCTCACTGCAGACGCCTCCAATATTTCTGAAACAGAAAGCCTTCTTTAAAGAACAAACTTGACCATAAAGCACATGACATCCAGGATATTTGGCGCTGAGAACGATCGCTGTTGGCCTTATGGCGCAGTGTCCTACATGCGGCGCCTCAGGGAGTGTCTTGTAAGGTGTTCCAAGTTCTCGCTCCAGCCGAGAGGGTTGTAATTTCACGATTACATCTCCCCGCCAGCGAAGGAACTGCGACATGGATGCAATACAGAGACGGTACTCAGTTACGACAAGGTCCAAAGTCTGCAAGTTATCGAACGCACACTTCGCCATTACGGGCGCGTCGGATTCACAAAGGTGAAGATCTCCCGCCTCGTTATAGTGCCTTGTCTCTTCGTTTTGAAACATGTGATCATCGACTCAGTTTTTTATCTGCGTTAAGATGATTGATTCTGAGAAATGTCTCACGCAAAGCACAGCCGATCAATTAAAGCTTCATAACTTGAGAGTTTAGGGTAAATGATCAGTTCCTGTTGAACGTGAGGCGCGATGGCGGGAAGTGGGAGATTGGAGTCGGGGAGGGTTCTCCGCTCACGTTTTTCTTCTCTCAAACTTGTTCTAATAACTTCCTCTTTAATCGCCTATTATACAATATCCTTGCATTCTCATGGCAACTTATGCATTTAAGTTTCTCTTAGAAACCCTCTCGTTTATAAAGCGCATGCAATATTGCTTTGTGTGACCGAACCCGCAAGAGGTCGGAGGTCATGGGAGAGGCAAACGCACCCAAACATGCACACATATACATTCATGTTCAAGGTCACCCATGCCCGCCTCTCCGCTCCAGACCAAAAGGCCCAGATATCATTTCGTTCTCCCGTGTTGCTTTTGTTTATCCTTTCTTCGTTTACACACGGACTTTTATCGGGTGTGCAACTGCAGTGCAACGTTTGCTGCTCGGGGCCATAAGCATTCTGTTATGCTATCGGATTCCTCCTTTCATGTAATCTTATATTCGTTCATACACAGTCTGTCTATCAACACACACACACACACACACACACACACACACACACACACACACACACACACACACACACACACACTCGCTTGGTTGTATATATGTATGTATGTATTAACATACATATATATCTTTCGAATGCAACACCAGGATATTGCCATGTCGACAGATGGTTGTCAAGATCTGTCACTCTGCAACAAATTCAAAGAGGCTATCGAAGGTCAGAATTAGTCACCACAGAGCATCAGTCACGCTTCCATTGATTATAAATTGGTGACGATTGCATTTCGAGACTTATGTTGCCCCAGTGGGACAGCCAGAGGCTAACACTTACAGAGATACAGATAGGGATATATATGCATACATACATACATATATATATACAAATTTATATATATATATATATATATATATATATATATATATATATATATATATATATATACATATATACATATATACACGCACACACACACATATGTGTATATTTATGTATGTATATATATATATATATATATATATATATATATATATATATATATATATATATATATATATATATATATATATATATATATATATATATATATATATATATATAGAGATATATAAATAGAGAGAGATATATATAGATAGAGAGATAGATAGAGATAAGATAAGAGATAGATTGATTGATAGATAGATAGATAGATATACATATACAAATACATACATATATATTTGTATGTATATATGTCTGTGTATGTGTGTGTGTCTCTGTGTGTGTGTTTCTGTGTGTGTGTGTGTGTGTGTGTGTGTGTGTGTGTGTGTGTGTGTGTGTCTGTATGTCTGTATGTGTGTGTATGTGTGTATGTGTGTGTACGTATAGATAGATAGGTAGATGGATATCCATAATGACAAAGAGTAAAGAGAGATGAACAGAGAGAAAGCGAGAAAGAGAGATAGAGAGAGGAAGGGCAGACCGCGCGTGAAAGCCCTTCTCTCTCCGCAGACTACTGTGGCCGATAAAAGATGTCTCCGACCGGTGTGTGTGTGTTTGCGGCATATGCACATATGCTTAATATAAAAAACCATGCTGATGTGAGCTACAGTCACATCGTTATTAATGATAAACATGTCTTCGCCATCGCTACATCGAGATGATAAGTTAAACTGATAGTTTCAATTCACAACTGGGACAGACGCCTCTGCAGTTGCATGCATGATATGGTTTTGACTGACCACCCTACGTCATGTCAAGCTCTCCACAGTTGATGGTGTTCAGGAATTCGCTTATTCGCTGTTGCGAATGCCACATGTGTAACCGTAAGATAGGGTGAGTTAAATTAAAATGTAATTGGGAAGGATTCTGTGTAACAAAAAAAAAAATAACACACACCTTTAAAAAATATCAATTCAATGTATATTATATAAAAACAAAAACATATTAAACTTGCATGTTTATAATTATAAAATTAGAATAGTATAAAAAGGAAATCGAAGAGAGCAAATTGTCCATGAAAACAAACACATAGAATTCCTACTTCTAACAAGGCAACAGAGATAAAGCTATCCGCCTGAAAACCGCTTCTAAATATTTAAGACCACGTAACGATAAGATGACCGCAAGACTATGTACTTCTGTAAGGTCAACCCAAAATGATCTCTCCGTCGAGAGGATATGACAAGGAGGAGATGGTCTTAGAGAATTTTCTACGTACAGAAGAAGAGAAGGACTTTGGAACGTAAGAATGAAAATTTAGGAAACGTGTGGTCGAAACGAGAAGGCTCTTGGAAGCAAGGAATCCCTTTTGATGAAATAAAAGGACAACTCCCTTTTAGACATAAAAAAGGGTTATGGACGCCAAACCAAAGTTCGTCGACGTGCCCTTTTTAATTAATAACCGTCGTTATCTTGCTTACATTAAATGCTCGAGTCGCAGTGGCCTGCATACATCATGTGCATCGGTACACTGACACTTAATTGAATTAAAGATAAGACAAAGACGCTAAAATTTTCTACCAGAATGCAAAGAAATAACATACAAACCATACACCCCCCCAAACAAATACCCCCCCCACACACCCCATAAGATATTGTCCCCCTAACCCCCCATCCACCCATACACATTATTCTCACACAGCATATTCACACAAAAACACACAAAATTGGTCCCCACACAACACGCCGCTTCCCCCACCACACACACAAAATTTAATGCATGCATAAAACGGCCACAGTAAGTCGCTCATCGAAATTGAGTGCAAGCGTGCACACAGCAATGGTAGTACAAAAAACATAAGGGTCACTGCACAAAACAATTTTTCGCATCTAAACAAAATTATTAATGGAATGCATTAAATCTTTAAAAAAAAAAAATAATCAAAGAAAACTTATGCGAGAAAGTAGAGATAGGGAATCTAAGAAAAAAGGGAGAAAAAGAGAGGAAAGTAATAAAGAGAAAAGGATAACGAAAATTCGTTTACTCTCGTTTGGAAAGGGCCATTCCTTGAAGAAGGAGAGGAGAGAGTGAGAGAGAGATGGAAAGAGGGATGAAGAGAGAGCAAGAAAGAGAGAGAGGGGGGAGGTAGAGAGAGAGAGAGAGAGAGAGAGAGAGAGAGAGAGAGAGAGAGAGAGAGAGAGAGAGAGAGAGAGAGAGAGAGATAAAGAAAGAGAGAGAGGGGGGGGGGAGACAAAAAGACAGATATAATAAAATAACAAACAAACTGCACTGAACTTAATCATGCTTTTCTGCATATCGAGTACCGTAAGACACATTCATAAACTATATCCTCACATTGAGCGCTCAAGGATTGTTACAAAGCCACCGTAAGGAATGGGGGAGAGTAGGGGCTGTGGGAGGGTGGGGGGGGGGGCAATGGAGGGCAATCGCGCAAGAACCTGATGCCGGAAGCCTTGGTATTCTGATATCCTTAGGAACACCTTCTTATGAGTATATCTCGGGCAGGGCTGAGGTCCCGCGTGACGCTCTCACCGCGCTTTTGCAACAGCGAAGATCACGTCCATTGCGTTTGTCCTCAGCCTCACCGCCTTTCATGGGGCGTGTTGTAAGGACAGTATCTCGCGGCTGTCACATTTCTCAGCCGCATTCACGGTCAACCAAGAAAAGCAGTTTTTATTGCCCGTAATGGAGAAAGGAAATGGCATGGCATGGGGGTCCTAACAGTGCAGGGCTATGGGGCGGTCCCCAGAAAAGAACCTCGGGTGAGAAACAGGGCAAGATACAGGACTGGCGGTGTGGGGCCGACCGTGGGGTTTGCTCAAGTGGAAAGGGTCCGGGAGATGAGGGTCCGGTGTAGTGAATGGAGGAGAGGTAAGGAAAGGAGGGCTGGAGTCCCTGCCGGCGGAGATGGAGTGATGGAGAGAGAGGGAAAGGAGGGAACCTAAAGGCTGAGTTATGAGGGAATTCGAAGGGATTGCCGGGGAGGAGAAAGTCTTTAGTTGAAGGTATTACAGCCATGTCGTGGAATAGGGGTAGGAGGACAATAGGGATGTAGATGAGGTATGGGAGTGTGAGTTCCAAATTGGAGCGAGGCTCAGATTATGCGGATGAAGAAAAATGCGCCTTAGTTAGGGTATGTGAGGAAGAGCCATGTAAGTGAAGAAGGGAAGGATTGGGGAAGGACAAGAGAGAAGGGGAAGACATTTAAGAAGGTTAACAATAGAGGGCGCTTGTGTGTGTATCGGCTTTGGACAGAGGGGGAAGTGGGGAGAGAGATGTGGTTGAAAAAAAGGTAGACGAGGAAAAAAGGGTAGGGGGAGGTAGAAGGGAGATTGTAAAAGAGAATGAAAGTGAGCTAGCGGGAGAGAGAGAGAGAGAGAGAGAGAGAGAGAGAGAGAGAGAGAGAGAGAGAGAGAGAGAGAGAGAGAGAGAGAGAGAGAGAGAGAGAGAGAGAGAGGAGAAAGAGAGAGAGAAGAGAGAGAGAGAGAGAGAGAGAGGAGAGAGAGAAGAGAGAGAGAGAGAGAGAGAGAGAGAGAGAGAGAGAGAGAGAGAGAGAGAGAGAGAGAGAGAGAGAGAGAGAGAGAGAGAGAGAGAGAGAGAGAGAGAGAGAGAGAGAGAGAGAGAGAGAGAGAGAAAGAATACATTTACTCAAAAGTTTTAGTCATTTACTTGGATATTACAGATATTTTTATAACTGATCAGATTGAAGATACATGAGGTTAAGAATGGATAATAGTTTGAAAATCGCGTATTCATGGTAGTACTGCTACTACTATTATTTATATTACAACTACAACAACAACTACTACTACCACTGTTGCTGCTATTACTACTACTACTACTACTACTACTACTACTACTACTACTACTACTAGTATTCCTATATGAACTACTTTGTAACTTGACAAGCATCCAGGGTATCGTATCAGCATCCCCAAATTATCGTCAATCCCTCAAGCATTTTCCCTTGTTTACAACTTTCTCCATACACTTTCATCTCTCACGGCTGTCAACTGACCTTGATTATGCTCGAGACAGGTTTACGTTAGCCTGCGTGATTCATCGGTCGCTGGGTATCTCTTCCTCCTCCTCCTCCTCCTCCTCCTCCTTCTCTACGCCAGTTTTTCCCCTTCCCCTCCTTTTCGTCTTCTTTCTAAGCCTCATTCTCTTTGTCTTTCTCTTTCTCTCTTTCATTTTCATTTTTATTTCCCTTCTCCTCCTCTTTTCCTTCTCTCCCCTCCTCCTCTTCCTCCTTCTCCCCCTCCTCCTCTTCCTCCTTGTCCTCCCGCTTTTCCGCCTCCTCCTCCTCCTTAACAGCCGAGTACTCCCTGCCAATACCCTTCCCCCAGGCCCTCCCTGCCGCCTCGCCCTCCCCCTTTGGTCGCCTTGTACCCCCTGCCAATACCCTTCACCAAGGCCAAGGCAACAGGGGAACTGAATACTGGGATTTCTACATATTTCGCCCAACAGACTAACGGGAGGGAAACTATTCGGGAAAATCGGCATCTGAACTCAAAAGAAATGGAAATTATAGAAAAAAATCTGACTCTTTTGTCGGAATAATCGGGAAGAGAAGGAAAGAAAATGTGTAAAGAAAGTGAAACTCGGTTGTATTCACACAACTGAAACTACGAGATCCGGTTTATAAGGATTGTGTGTGTGTGTGCGGGGAGAGGGAGAAGGGGAGGAGGGAGGGTGAGGGAAGGTCAGTGGTGCGGGATGTGTCCAGTGGGGTTTGCGGTGAGAGGAAATGTGGGGAGGTTGGAATAACTCTGAGGCTACGTCTAGTAAAAAAGAATCTGTAAACTTCTGTTGTTAAACCTATTTCATTGACTGGAGTAGCTATTTTCCTTATTTATAGCTCTACGAATACAATAAAGTTATTGCTAGCCAATATTGATTATAGCTATATTCTGAACTATCCATAGACCCATCAAAAATAGCTCGGCACATGAACCTATATCAGCAACGCTTGCGCACGAAGACAAGCATACTCAAATCTCTTACGCGTCACAAGTAAAGAATCCGAACCTCTATTAGCGAAGAGAAACAATAAACACATGTTCAATAGAGTGAACGAAGGTGTAAATATTCAAGGAGGTAAAAATAGAGGAACAGGGAGCCAGAGTCTAGCTTGGGCGGCGCACCTACCTCGCATGCAGTAGGCGCAATTGCTTGCCTTTGCTCGTCGCCTTACTCCGCACTCTGTCTGCACGTCTGTCTGTCTGTCTGCTTGTTAGTTAGCCAGTCTGTTTATCTATCTCTTTGTCAATTCCCTCGTCTGTCAATCAGTTTATCTAACAGTTAGCCAATCTGTCTTTCTATCTGCTTGTCAGTTAGCTAGACTATTTATCTCTTTGTCAGTTGGCTAGTCTGTTTATCATTCTATTTGTCAGTTAGTCAGTCTATCTATCTCTTTCTTAGTTAGCCAGTCTGTCTATATACATGTTTCCAATTAACCGGTTTGTCTATCTATCTATCAGTTAGTCATCTGTCTGTCTATATGTTTGTCAGATAGCCAGTCCATTTATCTATACCTTTGTCAGTTAACCGTCTGTTTGTCTGTCTGTCCGTCTTTCTGTCTGTCTGTTTGTCTGTCTCTCTATATATATCTATCTATCTATCTCTTTCTCTCTCCCTCTCCCCCCTCCTGTCTCTTTTGCTAGCTCACTTTCACTCTCCTTTACAATCTCCCCTTCTACCTCTCTCTCTCTCTCTCTCTCTCTCTCTCTCTCTCTCTCTCTCTCTCT
>NW_028234431.1:12925905-12928405 GCF_977035675.1 Penaeus japonicus
AAAGAAGGTCGTAAAAAGCAAACCTCCATACACTTCCATCACGAACCATACTCTCATTCGTACCCTCTTCATCCCATCAGGTCGACGGCGAACTACGAGTAAGCCAGGAAAGCAACTGCACGGCCTCCTTCAAGAACCCTCTGCCCATGCCCTTGGCCCGCGGCCGCTTCATCATCCAGGGCGCCGGCCTCACCCGAGTCCAGTTCCTGAGGCTGAAGGAGTAAGAGGCTCAACTTGCTGATGTAGTTGCGATTAGTGTGTGTGTGTGTGTGTGTGTGTGTGTGTGTGTGTGTGTGTGTGTGTGTGTGTGTGTGTGTCTGTGTGTGTGTCTGCGTGTGTGTGTCTGTGTGTGTGCGTGTTAGTATGTGTGTTTGTATATGTATTTGAGACATACACACACGTACAGATCTATAGGTTGAAATCTGAATTTTTCATATCCAATATAGACCGTGGCAGGATGACTCATGTAAAATATATTGGAAAAAGTAACGGTCTACGGGCGAGGAGGTCTGAATGGAATCGTGCTACTCGTTGCAGTTTCCTCTACAGGCTTTTACAACAACATTGCAATTATGTCAACGATATGTGTCAAACCGCTACCGTAATGTATAAAACTGAATCTAGACTATTATTTGCGAAAACATTAAACAGAGAGTTATAAAAGTTGAATGACGCGACTAGACTTTATGAAATATTTGCCAACGCACGTCTGGTCTGACATCTATATTTTTGTTGTTGTTTATTGTTTTCCTTTTACGGTCTCATAAGTTCGTCGAAAAAATAGTTTGTTTATTGCATTAATCTATCATTGTCATTCTGCAAAGCACCATGATACTTAAGTGGTTCATTACAGATAAAAGGTAGAATATTGATTTCAGTCAGTCTTTGACCGTTTCTTTTTTATGTACATGTATTTATAGAAACTTGTGTGTGTGTGTGTGTGTGTGTGTGTGTGTGTGTGTGTGTGTGTGTGTGTGTGTGTGTGTGTGTGTGTGTGTGTGTGTGTGTGTGTGTGTGCGTGCGTGTGTGTGTGTGTGTGTGTGTGTGTGTGTGTGTGTGTGTGTGTGTGTGCGCGCGCGCGTGTGTGTGTGTATAGATAGATAGATAGATATATATATAGATAGATAGATAGATAGATAGATAGGTAGATACATACATGCATACATACACACACATATATATATGTATATTGTGTGTGTGTCTATGTGTGTGGCTGAATACATGTATATATACATATATGCATTAACCTTCCTACAAGCCCCTTCTCCCATCATCCCCACCCGACCATACCTCGAAGATTCAGACCTCCATCTCCCCGCACCGGCATCCCACTGACCTCCCCTTCCTTGCAGTTCGGTCCCCGCCGGCGGAGAAGCCAAGTGTGAATTCAAGGTGAAGCCAACGCTCAGTGGAGAGAAAACCATCAACGTTATGTTCGACTCGAAGCAGCTGGAGGACGTGGACGGCCACCTCGCCGTCAACGTCTTCGAGCTTTCGACGTCTGTCACTCACACCAACGGCACTGACCAACGTGAGTAGCTTGGCTGAACGTATTACTTTTAGCGTCGTAAGGCCATGTGCCCTGGTTCTAAGCTGTGTCACACTCTCATGCTTGTTTAGGTCTATGCACATTTAATTGTCAGTGTTGTTACTAAATAAATATGTTTTGTTTTATTTGATGTAATTATTGCATAACTCTGAGTAATTATTTTACAGTTGATTAATCTGTGGGAACTTACATGTCTTTAAGATGATTAAGACAGATATGATTGGACATTTCGATCCATATTTTCCGTAAATCCAAACAGTTCTTTTATAAAATTCTTGAAACAGCAGCTCATATAAGAATGTCACGTAAGTAACAATGACCCTTGACCTTCCAGCTCTCAACGGTGACGCCAACACTTCCGAGGAAGAAGGGCTTACCATGGGCGACTTGAGCAGTGGCAACTAGTGAGTGAGGCGGCGCATGCGCAGAAGGAACTAGAAACAAATGAATCAAACATTGATGATTAGACTTTAAACGACATAATTCCTCGATTAAAGATAAGAGACAGGATGCAAGACAACGCGAATGAATATTAAGAACGGGGAAATGAATAAGTGACAGATAAAGTTAAAGACGACACGAAAGAACAGATACAAAGAGATAACGAACGCTATTTCCCGCGCTCCGTCTGTGCTAACATTATGTGAAAAAAGGAGTTATAAGAGGAGGAATGGCAGAGGATTTCAAAGTGGCCTTTTGTGTTGCAGAGTTGCAGTCCCAGGCGGGATCATTACCTTGTTCTCATGAGCACAGGAGCACAAAAAGAAAGCAATATTTATACAGTCATCTGACATCCTCTCTGGCATCTAAGTGACTGGTGTAGAACCATGTCAGGATCGTATGAGGCAGAATGTAGATATTAAGTTATACATTTTATAGCTAAATCACCAATGTAATTCTTTCTTAAAAATCTGGCCTTTTCAGTATTCAGATATCATGCTAGCCTTTCAT
>NW_028234431.1:12938405-12945905 GCF_977035675.1 Penaeus japonicus
TGTATGCCACTGTCAGGTATGTAAATACTAGAGGTTCAGTTCCTATTCAAACACTGCAGAGAGTTTCTCATGTTGCACCGAGCAGAATAAACAAGGTAGTAAAACATCTGGAGAGAAGGGAGTCAGGTACGAGTTACCGGGGGCTCACGTCGGCACAGGGGATACACCCGGCTAGTTTCATAAAGATCTGCCTCCGACACACCTTTCGACGGGATAATAGATTCCAGCAAGCAGAATTCTTTGTTACAAATGAGAATATGAATGCATAATGTCATCATGAAACGATCACTACAAACTACAGCATATACATTGCCTACAGACTGTAGTTCCTGTGTGTAGGATTCTGTTTACACACACAGGTACACAACGCTCATCCTTTGTAGCTGAATAAACAGTTTCAAGTGTACGGTTCCTGCATTTCAATGTTGTTAACTTGTCTCCATCCTCTCTCACATACCCTGTCAATTTTATGCACGATATATAACTCAAAGGCTGATATCCGTTTCTAAAACAATTTCATGAATAAACCTCGAAACTTTTCTCATTGCGTGTGAATTTTTATCGAGCGTCTCTCTTTTGTTTGCTTTTTTATGATATGGCGCAGGTTGTTTCGATTGGGGGGCCCTAAATGAGTTGGAAATTGAGTTGTGCAGAGTAGGTTATGTGTATGTCATTTAAGTAGATATTTGGAGAATTTGATATTTCTTTATCCAGTATGTAGATTAGGTTAGTGCAGACAAAAAACATTCATCACTACCTTCAGTAAAGAAAATACAAAATAAACAAGATCTATACCTAATTATGATACAGCAAATGATTAATAACAGTGTTTGGCCTATATGACGTTACATTATCCTAGTTAGTTGAATGATACTGTCCCTTTGTCACTTCATTTTAACGTGGATATATGTTATGATAACGCAATTGATGTAATTGTTTTCTTACTGGCTTATTCCATGTTATGTGTTCTTATGGAGGCATTAATTTCAAAAATATAATATCTGAAATATCTAGAACATGAACATTAACACCAAAAGCCATACAATAGCCCAAAAAGACGTGTTGACAACAGAAATCCAGAAATAAAATGGATGAAGGAAAACACGATGCAAGTACGGGCGGGTAGGGATGAGGCGCGGGGGGGGGGGCGTAAGATAAAGCAAATGTCATGTTCCTGGGAAGGGAAGAGGTTACTAGGCCAAGATCACTGCATATTTTCAAAAGAAAGGAACTAAGAATTATCGTTTGCAGATTTGTCACGTAGCGACACCTTCATTATTTGAGGTATATCTGATGAACCGTCACACCCGAAATGATCAATAGTCATAACTGAATAAAGTGGTTAAAGTAGTTGTTTGCAAACTTCTCTGTTATTCAATCAACCCTCGGTTCAGATCATCGATAATATAGCTCATATAGTTATCTTGGTCTCTGACTCCCTTAGAAAAGCGAAATTACCTAGTTATTGATTTTTCGACACTCGTAGAGCTACCACCAAAAAGGGGATCACGACCAAAAGAGACACGTGAATATTGCAATCACCATTGTACGAATATCTGTGAATATAGGGAAAACATTTTGCATTTCATAATTCTATCTTTAAAGGTTAGAAATAAACACCTTTCTTCATTTGAATCAGGATACGTTTGATTTTTGACCGTTGTGAATGTGTAGTTTCATTTTTTTTCGCCCAACATGACGCCCACCTGCGAGGTAGAAACTATACATAATCTCGGTTCACCAATTTAAGAGAAATATCAATGACACGATACTGTGCATTCCTCTCGCTAGAAATTGGGTTTCTCGAGCTTGTAACAGTTACCCTGAACTTCACCTTTAGTCTCGTAGAAAACGGCAACACCTGAACGGGAGGAACTCTGAACGGAAGAACTCGAAGTCGTCTGCTAACTGCGCTGTCAGACGTATGATTATTTCTATCTCCTTTTCCTTCAGATCGACATTTACAAACGTTTGTCTAAATAATGAATGAAGATTATGGAAAATCATCTAAAAACTCTTGATTTACAGAAAATGCATCTAAACTGACGTTCGATGTTTTAATGGATGGTATAACAACGACACTGGGAATATTGCTGGCAGCATCTCACGATAATCAAAACAGTTGAGAAATGAGAGTGGAGGGGTGTATGCGTCGCTCTCTTCTAGCAAGCGACTGCGACTCGGCGATTCACCAGCGTAGTTAAAATTACACTTGTTATCGCAAGACGGAAATATTAGTCGGACCCGCCCTCTCCGAGCATCGCCAAGATGAGTCGCAACAGCTCGGGTCCGTCGCTCAAGAAGAAATTCGTAGGTCTAATTCGCCAGATCTCCCAGCCAGGCGGGTCCCAGGCCCTTGGCAGCGACCACCAACACACTATTCCCAGACCCGACACTTTTATTCATAAATATCTTCAAGGGTGAGTCCTACACCGTGTTGTTTGTCATGTTAAGAATTATTTGAAGTGTGTTACAGCTGGCGAGAACATTAAGAGCAGCTGAGGGCGTGCTGTAGGCGAGAACAACGATTCCTTGTGTGCTGAGGGCACAGGTCGCTGCGTCCCACCTGTGTTGTCGTCTCCCAACACGACACTCGTTCGTCAAGCTCTGTTCTGTTTTCACCCTTGCTGCTGTGTTCTGCTTATTGCTTGGGGCTGTCTTCTGTCCCTGCCCCCCCCTCTCCCATCCCCTTCCCCCGCCGTGGCTATGTTGCTTGCACCGGACACCTGCCGCTACCCCCTTGTCCTTGGCGAGGTACCCAGGCCCAGGAACCTGCTGGTACACCCTTGCCATGCACCTACTAGCGGTCAATCACGTCCCCGGCAACACCCAGGGCCCCGAGACCGTCGAGTCGTATGACCTACTGAGTTTCCCGCTCTGATCGAACCATTGCCTTTACTCTGAGCTTTAAGCGATGGCCAGCGAAGGTTACGGATCGGGGGGAGATCAGGTATTTCTGCTTGGGATCCATTACACTTGCATACTTGTCTGTCGGTTCTTCAAGCATTCGGTCGTTAAAGATGAGTGTGCTTTCATCCCGCCGGAAATGCACATGTACATCAGACAACGAAAGTGTTCACCTTCACTCAGGTGACCGGAAGTGCGAGTAACAGATCGTGAATAGGTACTTTAGATATTCACTCTCCGTGACGAAGAGAGACACATAATCTTTATTATAGACATATATTTAAGATACATGGATGATAAAGTGTCTTTTATTGCTATACTCAGTATTAAGATTGCAAGAAGGACCTTCTCAATTGTTCATACACTGACTGATACGTGAGAACGTGGTGCTAATTGTGTATTGATCCGGAGATTCCCTGCTTTGAGCTAGAATGACCTCGAGACTTATTTCTAAGCCCGGCTATTTCAAGTGCTTGCAAGATGAGTAAAAATAATTTCCTTTGCCATTTCCAGGTTCTTTTAGATAACCGAAGCTGTGAGGAGAGAAAATTTTAATCAACCAAAGTTTAGCGGAAACGCGATATCGTTTGCATGCACGCATCACGCCCACATGTCTGTACTTTTCCAGCCATCACAAAAAGGGGGAGGGAGAAAAGTCTGGAAAGGAATGAAATATTGGTTAACACACATATACATTCACACGTAATGCAAATAATATTAACAATACACCACTGTATGTGTAACTTAAGCCTACGCAACAAGTAAACTTTATTACGACTAGAGCAAATGTCAAGAACACTCGAAACAATATCTTCGGATACGTGTTAACGAGTTCCATGTATACACGCGGCTGTTCAGTGAAATATAAGATCGGACTGTCTTGTTATTCCAATTTCTCGTCTAGATGCGCTGAGAACATTACTGATAGCCTGTTGTATTGAATCTTTAAACGATGTAACTCAGGATATATATATATATATATATATATATATATATATATATATATATATATATGTGTGTGTGTGTGTGTGTGTGTGTGTGTGTGTGTGTGTGTGTGTGTGTGTGTGTGTTTGTGTGTGTGTGTGTAATAATATGCAATGTTAAATACTTTATTCCGGTTATAGTACCTGTTCTTTGGACATTAATAGACTTTACAGTGCAAACTCTTTATAGAATTATTTAATGATAATGCATAGCTATTACTGACAAATGATAAATTGTCTATCGGAATATATTTTGGCTGTCCTTGTAAAACTTCTTGCTACAGCCGTGCTTTGAGTAGGCCTACTTTAAAAGAATGCGGATACCTTACCGGACCGGGGGGGACAAGGGGGCCGAGGCGGCTTTAAGAAGAGATAGGGAACTCCGAGGGGCGTGGTGTTCTGAGGAAGGAGGAGGAGGTGTGGTTCGTGGGCAGGGGTGTAGGTTGGGCATGTGTATTGGTACTCGAAGGAATTTGCAAGGATTATTGCGTGGCTCTCCAGTGCGGAAAAGTAGGTTGTAGAGACGCAATGCAAGATGAAGGGCAAGTTCTATCGTTCACAAGTTATGTCATCGGGTAATATCCTTTCGAAGCGGCCACTGTACATGATTCTGCGCCGATTCTCTTGACTTGTGTTCGAGGTAATGACATAGAGCTCCGTGTAGAGGATTTGGTGCTTGAAGGGAAGTATGAGGCCAGTAAAGTAATTACGGGCTGAAAGGACCCTGGGCACTCGCGCGGGGATGCCTAAATGGATTTGTGGCATCGCTAGAGGGGAGCGGTGTGCAAGGCGTGGCATCTTTACGAGGGCTAATCCGCGTTGCAAAGGACGCGTCAGAATTATAAGGATTTATGGCACGGCGGAAGTATAAGCAGAGGGTGCCTCCCAAAGGATAATATCATTATTGAAATTAATATTAAGTTTGATACGTCGGAGGAGAGAAAGCTCTCAGGATATCACGCGGCGAGATTGTTTTACCAGCCCCCTCCTCCGTCCGACCAAATGCAGATGCTTCTATGGAGTCATGATTCTAAATAGCTGGGAAGGTCATCTGCACGTGGTTGCTGAAAATTGTAGCATGTGGCAACGGGACGAATATGTGAGGACTGGACAGTGTAAGCGTTTTATGGTTTATTACGTGTGGCTGTTGTCATTTGGGAAGCTCTGCATTAATCTGAGGAAGTCCCTCGATTGGATTGGAGTAGGTAGAAAATGTCAAGTTTTTTGGTCATAAGGCCAGCATGTATATCATCACATCCTGGTCTTTCATCGCCCCGTGCGCATTACATTGGGGAGAATTTCGGCTCCGGTATGCAGGAATGCGGCATTCTTTCGTTTCTCCTTTGTCCTTAGGCGAGAGGAAATATCCTTCTGTATTATAGCTAGAGCATGAACAACGAAGATGAATAATTGATGCTCTCTCTCTCTCTCTCTCTCTCTCTCTCTCTCTCTCTCTCTCTCTCTCTCTCTCTCTCTCTCTCTCTCTCTCTCTCTCTCTCTCTCTCTCTCTCTCTCTCTCTCTCTCTCTCTCTTTCTCTCTCTCCCTCTCCCTCTCCCTCTCTCTCTCCCTCTCCCTCCCTCTCTCCCTCTCTCTCTCTCTCTCTCTCATTCATTCATTCATTCATTCATTCAGTTTTTTTCACATACTCATTCTCTTCCTCTCTTTCCTATCCTCTCCTCTCCTCTCCCTCCATCCTTTCTTCTCTCCCTCTCTCCCTCCTCTCATCCACCTTTCCTTCCCTCCCTCTTTCCCTCTCTCTCTTCCTCCCTCCTTCCCTCCCTCCCTCCTCTCTCTCTCCCATTCTCCCTCCCTCTCTCCCTCCCTCTCTCCCTCCCTCTCACGCCTCCGTTGTCTGGCGTATGTCGAGTATTGCAGTTGAATAAATATCATATCCCGTGTTTCGACAGTATTTGTAGCGGGGCCTCTCCTCCCCCTCCTCCCCCTCCATGCTCTTTGCTTGGCCTGGGCAGAGCGCCGGAGTTTGCTTTGGGAGGAGCGCTTGTTTTTCATGCTAATATTTTACATAGAAAGCTT
Source organism: Penaeus japonicus (assembly GCF_977035675.1). Classification (NCBI taxonomy): domain Eukaryota; kingdom Metazoa; phylum Arthropoda; class Malacostraca; order Decapoda; family Penaeidae; genus Penaeus; species Penaeus japonicus. Next base: position 12,944,331 of record NW_028234431.1, read on the forward strand.
ATTTAATGTACTATCATCTCTGTTCTGCCGAAGCTGATGCGGTCCTTGTTCTTGTGTGTTGGCTGTGGGATGTATGCATTTTTTTGAATGTGAAGTTGTTTTGATAGGCCTTTTTTCTGCTTGTATCTGATGGTTAGGGTGAGGGGGGGGATGTTTTGAAAAAAATATTGGCTCTTGAAAGAACGCTCGAGCAAAAGCGAACAACAAAAGAGATATAAGTGGAGCACTCAACCGCGAGCTACTGGGATCTCTCATCCACCCCCCCCCCCTTCGCTTTCGCCGCCCTCTCCTTTTCTCCTCCTTTCCCCTCTTTTTGCTTGCCCCTTCTCCTCCGTTCACTCATTCCTTTCCCTGTGTTTTCTTCCACTTATGCTGTATCTAACTATTCCTTTTAAGTGTGTATGTCCGTTTCACCTGCTTAAGTATTCTTTTCCTTTCTCACTCTTTTAAGTTATCCCATCTGTTTCCTCTTTTCATCCTTTTCTTCACATTTTCCTTGTCCATTCATTTCCTCTGTTTCAATTCCTATTTCCCTTCCATTTTCTCTCCCCTCTTTATAGCATCTCCTCCTTGATATGTGATACCTCGCACGCCCACGCACCCCTGCTTCCCTTCGCCCCCCCCCCTCCCCCATCCCCTGCCTTTTAATAACCAGCTCGTCGTCACTCTCACGCGACACCTGGTAGATGGTAGATGTAGGCTAAATGGTAGGGGATGGAAAGGAAGAATTGTAACAGGGTGGCGCCACGTGGTACCGCTTGGCTAGTTGTGAACTTTTACTGAGTGTGAGGCCCTGGGGGAACCTGCTCGTGGCTATGTGCCTGGTTTGTATGAACTGGTACCGGCCTTCGCAGCCCCTTCATCGATAGGTTTAAGAGTAACCAGCAGATTCGTAATCATTAGCAACCAATTGGAGACCAATAATAGATTGATAATTGTAGAGGAATTATCTAGAGAATCGCCGGTGCAAAACGCTTAGTTGACGGTACTTAATGACGGGGCTGCCGTCCATTTGCACTTGCATAGACATGATTGGATATCTGTTCATATATGCAACGCATGCTAAAAAGCACACAAACATACACATGCGAAGATGCACGCGCACAGGCATACAACAGACACGTCTGAATACCGTACACATATGTAAAACCTCATTCATACACTTGGTTACTCACTCCCGTGCTCACAAACGCAGATGTTCATATGCCCACTCCTTGCATTCACGTGTACACTCACACTATTGCCTCATACGGGATGGGCGTGCGTTCGTCACACCCGGCTTTGGTGGAGCTCAGCTGAACCTACTCTCGTGGGCGGGGTCCCGGGATACCTTGCCAGTCGTTCGCTTTGGGGGAAGCGATGCGTTTCTTGCCTCGATGAACGCTGCATTCTTTTGGAGTTTATATAGAACTAGCGTTTAGTTTCGAATACTGAGCACACGATAGGTAATCTTGTTGCGGTTTAAGGACACGCTATAATGTACTATACTAAGTTTCACTACAACATGCGAAGTACATCGGAGTAGACTAATTTGCAATAAAGTATGATAAAAAATACTTTAATGTGGTCAAGGTA
>NW_028234431.1:12948405-12953405 GCF_977035675.1 Penaeus japonicus
GGAGAACTGTTTTTGAAGTTGGATTAGATGTTTACCTAACCTACAGTTGCCCTCCTCTGTTCCTCTGTTGCAAACACCGGTGCGGTATGTAGGAGACTGGAAATGCTGTTTATTTCCTCCGTAATATATACGGGCATGATTATTTCATCAGCCCTCTTGGGAAAGTTTTGTTTTTAGCTCAAACATTTTACATAATGGCAGTTTGGAAGAGGAAAGTTCAACCAAAAAAAAAGATAAATATTTCTTCTCCTGTCTAAAGTTTAGCCTTTAAAGATTCCATTAAAGCGATTTTACGCAGTACTTGCAAGAGTGGCTGGCGACGATTGAAGATGTTGAGGGGAGGGGAGGGGGGATCTCGGTGGTGAGGCTGGGGGAGGAGGAGGGGGTATTCGGTGGGGAGCTCCTGCCGGGGGACAGAGCAAGGTCGTCGGCCTTCACGCTGCTGGGCTCGGGCAGGAAATGTGAAGTGGGAAGAGGTGGGGAGGCTGAAAGACGTGCTCCCTCTGCTGTGTCCTGCTGTCCCGGGGTGAGGGTGCATCTTGACTCATCGGTTTGTTCGGTAATGGCGTTTTGCTTGCGAGTTGTGCATCCTTCGCTCTAGCTTTGCCGTCTCTGTGCCTTATCCATAATTGTGTGCCTGCTTGAGCTGTCTTTTTCTATTATATAAAGCCTTTCAATTCAGTATCAAAGTCCTACCTTTGTTATTTTCCGTTCCAAAATCTCCTTTTCTTGCTATTCATTCTACCCAACACTTTGTATGCAATGCGACCTGCACATCGCGTGCCCTTGTAGTATTCTCCTGCTTCAGGCCTCCCACATATATGGTCCCTGGCACTTGCAAAGCTTTTCCACACGTGCTTCTGATCAGACCCCAGGAGAAACAGATATCCAGGGCATCTGATGAGACGTGCGTGATGCCACAGGAGCGGCAGTCATTTCGGTGAAGTATTCAATGTAATGCAAAAAATCGTTAAATGCTACAGCACGTAGGCCGGCGAGGTTTCATACACCAAACTAGAAGATCGCTGGACATGGTGCAAGAATATGTGTTTTTTCGTAGCATTGTTATTAACTGCGAAACATTGACATGCAAGTCCCGATAGAAAAAGCGCTCTGTCCGAATATAAAGAGGTTTGATCATTAGGACTTGGAGTGCTAATGAACCCAAACTTATTTTCTTGAATTTGGCATTGCAAATTACACGGATAGTCTGGCTTGTAATGTAATGACCATCACCCAGTGCTTCCGACGCGTTAGGAACGGGGTACATCATCGACGATTGTAGAGATAGAACAATGAACTAAGGCAGGAAAGTGCCACTGTTCGTCCAACAGTGAAAGTGATCAAAGAATATTCCAGTCATGCCAGATCCGCCGCAGAAAATACTTGAAGAAATGCAAATTGTTCAGCGGTTAATTCATATTCAAGGCACTGCAGATTTGCATATTTGAAGGAGTGAGATTTATCGCTCATCATTAAGACTTGATAAGAAATATTGATCAAACATTATAGATTGATTATCAACGTATAAAATCGTCGATCATTGGAATTTAGTTTCTTAAATTTTCTTTTAGTTCTTATCTTCTCTGTCGACCAGACAAAGATGCAAGCACTTCAGATTATTACCTTTTGTTGTTTGTCATTGCTCATGTCTTTGCAATGGCGACCATTAACTTTGTAAGAGCTACAGTCATTGAATTATTTCATTCTGGTTGGTCGGTTGTTACCCAGAGGAGATTCGATTGATAAAGAAGCATCGCCAGATTATTGTGAAATTTTAATTCTCTCTTTTTGTGTTTAAAATTGTGGTATTATTTCGAAATTACATGTCGTACCTTCATGTATTTTGCAAGTCACTCGGAAAGAAGTTCTATTATTGCCGTTTTCTTCACTGTTTGAATTGAGAATGTCATGTTGACCGTTACATATTTTTTGGCGCCTTTTTCGCTTCATGCTTTTTGTCCACCACATTTATTCTATGACTTTCCTTTTATGTTTCGTAAACTTATTAAACTCTTGTGGTTAAATGATTGAAGTTGATGTAACAGATCTTTCGGGAAAATATTGCCTCTGTTTTATCGCGTCTTGTCTCAGGAAACCCATTTCCTTCTCTCTCTCTCATCCGTGAAGAAAGCCTCTCCCGGACCCAGGACATTTCACACACTCCCTCATTAAGCATCCACCCTAAAATCCCTCTTCCACAGTACGAGCAACTTCCAAGGCGACGTAACGACCGCACAGAGCCTGTTTACTGCTCCTTGACATTGCCCAAGTACTTACCCCCCTCCCCCCCTTTCCTTCTCTCCCCTTTCCCCGGTCCCTGTTTCCTTTCCCCTTTCCCTCTTCCATTTCCCTCTTTCATTTCCCATTCCTCTCTTCCCCTTCCTTTTCCCCATTTCACCCTTCCTTCCTTCTTTTGTCCCCCGTCTCCATTTCCCGTTTCTCTCTTCCCCTTCTCTTTCCCCATTTCACCCTTCCTTCCTTCTTTTGTCCCCCGTCTCCATTTCCCGTTTCTCTCTTCCCCTTCTCTTTCCCCATTTCACCCTTCCTTCCTTCTTTTGCCCCCCGTCTCCATTTCCCGTTTCTCTCTTCCCCTTCTCTTTCCCCATTTCACCCTTCCTTCATTTGTCCCCATCATCATTTCCCTCTTTCTCTTTCCTTCCCCTTTTCTCCTTTCCCCTTGCAAGGCCCCAACATCCCTCCCTTCCCCTCCTCCTCCCGCCCCAATCCCTATCCCCCCCCCTCCAATCCTCCATACACACCCTCATTATTGTGGCCTCACGCTCGCACCCTTCTCACCCTTGTTTTGTTTGTTTGGGTCTCGGGAGGAGAAGGGAGATTGCGAAGGAGGAGGAAGGGAGGGTGGGCGCCTTAGATAGCTCACAGTGGTCTTGATATGCGTGGATGTTAGCGTGCGTTGGCTGTAAACAAGAGGCTGGCATTGAAGGTGCTTGCTTCCGTGCGTGTGGAAGGATTTGTGGCGATAGTGTGGCGTACTGGTAAATCTTGTTTTGGGTTTGACTTTTCCTGGTTTGGGGCGTGCGCGCGCATGCACACACACGCTCACGCACACGCACGCACGCACACGTGTATGTGTTATTATGCGATATTATAATTAATTGTAATTATTGTTACTGTTGCCATTGTTATTATTACTACAACCACAATTATTACTACTACTGTATCATTATTAATATTACTATAGTAATAAGAATTGTTTAAGGCCCCTTTTACTTGCGCGAATAAAGAGGTGGTGAAAGGGGTTCCTTGTGACATGTGACAGCCATTAAGGGTAAGTAAGAGGGTGGGCATTGCATGCACGCTGACAGTTGTCGTGTTTTGCAAGCAGAGCCGCTGAGGTGAAAGGAAGTGGAGGGGGGGGGGCTTGGGAGGCCAGGGGAGTGTATTCACGCTCTCGTTGTGAACAGTGCTTGTGAATAGCATGTCATTTTATTTCTTGTTTACATTATTGTTCTTATTCTTTTATGATCACCGTTATCTCTATCATGATAATCAAAACTATTGTTAGTAGCACACTTATTATTACCAATACTACCCTATTATTGTTGTTGTAACTGTTATTTTAATTACAACGATTGGTTCTTATTCTTATTACTAATGGTTATTATTGTTGTTACTCTTTTCTTCCTTGTCTTTCCCCTCTACTTTCCCGGCTATTTGTTAAAACACTCCACTATTTCCTCGAACCCCGGGACCGAATAATGTGCATGATGAATCGCTTTTCTAGTCATCGCCTCCATCTTGTTTCTTCTTCCAGATTTCCCTCCTGTCCATTGTCTTGTGTTCTTGGCGGGTCTTAACACCTGCTTCCCCCGCCCTCCCCCGCCCTCTCCCACTCTTTCTCCTCTCTCTCGCCCTCTTCCACCCCACCCCAAACCCTTTCCTCCTTCCCTTCCCCCTCTCCTTCCCCCCTCCCCCTCTCCTTCCTCCCTCCCCCTCTCCTTCCCCCCTCCCCCTTACTGGCTCACGCGATTGTCGTCATTAAACTCCCTCCCTCCAGCTGCTAATTATCTTTATAACGTGACAGTTATTAAGGGTTGTTAACTGTGTTACTCATCCTACGCGAACGAGAATAATAACCGATAAGAAGAAACGTAGAAATTAAATAAGAGTGAAATGTCTTTTAATGAGCGGCATTAACCCATTTGGGAATGTCCGCATTTTCTGTCTCCCTTTGTGACTCGCAGCTAGGCCTATGCATGCAGCAGGTTAGCAGCGTGAAAAAGCATGGCACCTGAGCGGCTATGTAGGCTATCAGAGGGCGCATGTTGCGATGTCACCACTAGTTTCAGGACGGTTTGATTGAACATAGAATGAACGGGGAATATGAAATGCAAATTGACTTCAGTGGGAACAAGGTTTAGCGTGAATACAAAATATACAGAGGAACATGGAATGGAACAGTGTAACAACGCTAGGATACCGGCGGTGCTTTATTTCCAAACGCATTTAGTTTTATTCGTATATATATATTTCTGCTCTTCAAAAATTCGTTTGCAACCCCCCTTTTGAATATAATCCGATATTTCGTAAACTGCGTTAGACAGAGCGTACCGGTATTTTATTAGCGCCATTTTTGAAGCTCGCTTTATTTTTATTTTTATTTTCCATTTGATTTGCAGCATGTTTTGGCAGTGCACTCGTTTATTGTCGATTCATGGTTATTTCCATTTATTTGGCTCTATGGAGGCGGACCCTAAGGGAGAGAATCAATGCTTAGATCTTGTTAGAAGTTGGGAAGGAAGATTTACCATTGTGTTTCATGAAGCTTTGCGGATGTACACACACACACTCACACTCACACACACACACACACACACACACACACACACACACACACACACACACACACACACACACACACACTCGCTCAGATACACACACACACACACACACATACACTTGCACACTAACACACACACACACACATACACTCGCACACTAACACACACACACACTCACACTAACACACACAAACA
>NW_028234431.1:12955905-12963405 GCF_977035675.1 Penaeus japonicus
CACGTTGTTGTTTGTGTGTATATGTAAATGTGCTTGGATGTCTGTCTTTGTATGAGCTCCTGATTTTTTGCTGACCGAATTATAATCGTCGATTCATTTATTTTTTTCGCTTCTCTTTGATCTTTATGTGTATGAACGCTGGTGATATAAGCATTTCGCTGGTGTACAAGAACCCGCTATCTTGTACTTTTTAAAATACCCTTTTTTATCGCCAGACGTGAGACCAAAGGATTCATTTGTTAAATCCATTTTTATTTTTTATAAATACAGCATCAGGGGAAAAGGAATCTGCATTACAAATAAATAAATTGCTGTATTGTGTCATTTAATCAGCCAATGAGATTACACAATAAATAGATTTCTGTATTTTGTCATCCAATCAGCCGATGCAACTTACGTTCTCAGAAAATATACGCGGATTATGTTGTCAGGAGGCCTATTATATCGTTATGTTTTTCATTGCTTAAGTGCGATTTCGCGCAGGTGGTTGAGTCTTCGAGGCCGTTTTGTCGTCGGATCTCACTTTTTTGGTGAGGGAGGGCTGGGGGGGGGGCGTGGTATGTGAGCGTTATTCTCTCTTCTCCTCCTCTCTTTGCATTCATATCTTTTCCTCTCCTCTAGTCCGTTAATCTTATGTATGTTATCTCTCTCGTTTTCTTTTTGTTCGCAGAGACCGTCTCTTGTTCACGTTTTCTCCTTCTTGTTCTTATCTTCTCGGCTTTCAACCTTCCCTTGTTCTCGGCTCAATCTTATCGGTTCTTGCTATTCTCGCTCTATCTCTCCGTCTCTACCCTACTTCCTCCTTTCTCTTTTCTCCTCCTCCCCTCCCCTCCCCTCCCCTCCCTAAGGGCCTCGGCACGCCCACTACTTGACTTATATACGGTATATAGGCCACCACAGAACAGACAACGGGCGCCCTCCCTCCCCCTCCCTTCACCCTCTCCCTCCATCCCCCTCACCACTCCAGTCCCCATTCCTCCCTCCCGCTCCCCTCCCCCTCCTGCAACCCAGTCCCCTCCCTCCTTCCCCCCACCACTCGTCCCTTTCCTCCCTTCCTCCCTAACTCCCTCTCTCCCTCTATCCCAATACTCTAGTCTCCTCCCTCATTCCGTCCCTCAAGTCCCCTCCCTTCCTCTCTCCCTCCCCTCCAGTCCTCTCCCTTCCTCTCTCCCTCATTCCCTCCCTCCCGCAACTCCCTCCCCTCCCTCCCTTTCAACACTCCAATCTCCTCCCGCCCTTCCAGTCCTCTCCCTTCCTCCCTCCCTCCCTCCCGTCACTCCAATCCCCTCCCCTTCTTCCCTCCCTCCTATCACCCCAGCCCCCTCCCTCCCCTCCATGCGCCACTTTTTCTTTGCTTGTTGTCTGTGTTGGGCAGTCGAGCTAGGCAACCTCGTGGTCAAAGCGTGTTTTTTCTATATATAATCTTTTGCTTCCACGTGCTTCCGGTCTTGTAAGTGTGTGTGTGTGTGGGGGGGGATGGCAAGGCGGCCTTGTGGGTTTAGATGTTTTAGGTGTGTTCTCTGTTTGTTTACTTGTTGTTGTTTTTTTCTCATCGGTTTCTACTGCGGTTACGTCTCTTCCTCCTTTTCTTGTGTGGCTTGTCTCTTCTTGGTTTCTCTTATCCTCGTCCCTGTTTTTATTTCCACTCTCTGTCACTCTTCCTCTCTCTTTCTCTCTCTCTCTCTCTCTCTCTCTCTCTCTCTCTCTCTCTCTCTCTCTCTCTCTCTCTTATCTCTCTCTCTCTCTCTTTCCGTTTTTCTCTCTCCGAAACTCTCTTTGTCTCTATATGTCTCTCACTCTCTCTCCCTCCCTCTCCCCTCGCCCCCATTCCCTCCCTCCCTCCTGCCCTCCCTACCCTTCGCCCCTTTTCCCTCTCTCCCTCCCCTCTCATTCTCCTTTTTCCTCCCCCTCTTTCTCTCTGTCCTCATTCCATTATTTTCGTCCTCATTTCCCCACTTTTCCCCCTTCCCTGGTTCCCCTCGCATCCCTCCTTGTCGAAGGATGAAAGGGAATTAATCCAGGATCAATACTGCCTGGACGCCGTTAGCATGACCGATAATAGGCCAGGTAGTGCCATGTAGTGCCAGGTAGTGCCAGGCTCCCTCGTCATGCGGACTTCCTGGTGGTGAGGCAGCATGGCACTAAACAGCCTTGGATCGACTGTTCATGATTACAGACTGCATGCTGTGTGTGTGTGTGTGTGTGTGTGTGTGTGTGTGTGTGTGTGTGTGTGGGAAGGGGGGGGGGGTGAAGTGGGATGGGAGGTGAGTATGCGTGTGTGTGGATGTGTGGGAGGAGGGGGAAGGGGGAGGGGAAGAAGGGAGGTGAGTGTGCCTGTAGGGGGTGGGAAGAGTGGGTATGAGTGAGGGGGTGAGTTAGTGTGTGTGTGTGAGTTTATGTGAGTTTGTTGAATGTGAAGACGATGGTGCACGAGTGATGGCACGGCGCTCTGGTGACTGTGCCTGACTGTTCTTGGTTGGTATGTGTTTGTATGGGGATATCAGGGCGCATGCATTTTTCCGCTTTGGTCACGAAGAAACAAGAAGGTGTAGTGCAAGGCTGACGCAGGAACCTTCACGAGATCTCGCGTTGCAGAACTTGGACAAGCATAAGGTCAGGGACATGAGCGGAACAGGGACAAGGTTTGAATATAGATGTTAGCCTTTTATAGACCAGTGGTGGAGGTGAGGGGAGGTGAGGGTGGGGGGAGTGGGCAGGCCTCGTTGAGTGACTTAACTGGTTATCTTGGGGGAGGAGACGTAGTTCCGGGGGATGCTGGGGAAGGGGTCGGGAGGGCGGGGAGGGAAGGGGATGGGGCGGACGATACGGAAGGGGAGGCGAGAGGACGGGACGGGTGAGGAGGGGAGGGGAACAGATAGGACGTCAGGGGAAAGGAGGGGGGGGAGAGGACAAGAGCGGAGGGAAGGGGAGGGGAACTGATAGGACGCCAGAGGAGAGGAGGGGAAAGGAGGGGACCAGAGGGGATACTGGTGACCACGCCATCATGCTTGTCTAAGGCGGGAGATGGAGGCGGCAGTTGTTCTCTTGTTACTTCTCAACAGTGCACCCGGAAAGATTTTCTTCTGAAATTGCTATGGATTACTGCTTTCTCTTAGTTACAGATGCATGACCACGCGCACGCATGCTTATACCCACAAACAACCGACGTAACTATAAACACTTTTAGATATGTGGAAATTAAAAAAAGAAGGAATGAGAGAATTGGCAAGACAAACACGGATAGAAACCCCAAACAAAACAGCGAAAGGAATTGAAAGAATAGAAATGAAAAAAACAACTCTTGCCTCCCCCTCCCCATCCCTCCCCCCTCTCTCTCCCTCTGTGCTACTTGGCCAGGGAACCAGCACAGCAAAGCCGCACCTTCTCACCCGCAGTACCTTCACCTTGGTATTGGTAAACAAAGTCTCCGAGAAGGAAGCGAGGGATTCGTTTTGAGAGAGGTTGCTAGGTAATTGTGAGATTCGATTTGTTTTTGGTTCGCTGATTCGCTGCGAACTCCATGCGCTTGCAACGTGATTATGTTTTATCAGTTGTTGAACTTCAAGCAATAATTGTTATGATTATCATGATTGTTATAATTTTATACATATTTATATGTATATGTATAATTTTATACATGTGTTGTATATGTTTATTTATATATATACACAAAGATACATATATTCATAATACATTCTTTTCACAGAATGATTTGTACGTTCTATATTTTCACAAATGTTCCTTTCTATTGCATTTTAGATTAATGCCATACACAATTTATGTAGCTTTAATATTGATATCTTCCTATTTTGTTTCAGGTGAGTATCGAGAGCGTTCGCGTAACCAGCCCACGCATCGCCGGCTGTAAGTATCAGAAGAGAAAGCAGAATTGTTGCTGAATGTTGTTGCGAATATCCAAGAAAATAGTACTACTCTTGGGCTTGTTCACCCCAAGCGTTTTAGAAGATTCCAGAATTCCGGAATTCTTCAAGGGTCATAGTAGGTCGAGTGTGTCGTAGTGTCGTGGAGGACCTTGCACCTGGTGGAGTACCTTTGCATTTAGCATAATCCTCGAGTGTGCGAGAGTGTGTGGGAGGAGTGTCGCAGAGTACCCAGGAGTGCCTGAGAGAGATAGAGGGCGTTGGCACGGTATATTCTGGTCCTGCTCTGGCACACCTAGCATGCTTGTGCCACGGGGGGACCGCACCCCAGAAGCACACGCTGAAAGGGAGGACCTCATCTTCCGGAGTTTCCCCGAGGTGGGCTTGGGAGTTGCCTTCTTCGGCTTCAATTCTATACTTGACTGCCGCTCGGTTTGTTGGCGTCGAACAAAGGCTGTTGACGAGGAAATTTCGTGATCCGCCAGCTGTTACTAATAGGTCTAATAGGTGTGGTCTGTAGCTACGGAATGTTGGAAGGTTTTGTTTTCGATGGGGATTCTCATTCGTAGATGATATTAGGCAGGGGATATTTGTTGTTGTTTTTCGTGTGTGTTATTGTTACATGCAGCTGTAATAAATTCGGTTATGGTGGATGGTCAGACCTGTACAGATAGGCACACTATCCAAAAAGGGAACTTTAAAACACACCACAAACCGAGAGATTAATCGTCGTCTTATTATCTATCGAAAGCAGCCATTCTTTGAAAACTGCAAAACCATTTAACGTTTAAATAACTCATTTGGTGTCGGTTGGCAGATTTTACCCGTTCTAGCCAATGAACAAGGACGAGAGACATGAATAAATATTTTGCAGATGAGATTGTACATTCTATTGGCTTCCTCATAATCGAGTGAGGATTATATGCTATGCGGACAGATCAGGTGAGGTTCCTGAACAGCCGCTTTGTATTTATCTAATTGGGTTTATGTTGGGTTCACTGAGCCGTTCGAAATTTCCTTGCCAGGTTGGAGAATGTATTTTTTGTTGTTGTTGCATTTTCTCATACAAGGGTTGAGTGAACAGACACCGAGGAGATGTTGCCCGAAATTTAAGCATGGATGCATCGTTGCGTATGATTCAAGCATCGTGGCCTCCAGATGCAAGAATTCGGTACTGCGTGACCACTTCCTTGCCACAGACAGCATTGAACCCCCCCCCCTTCCCTCCCATTCTTCACCTCTTTCTTGCCCCCCCCCCCTCTTTGCGGCTCGATTGCATCTAAGGATTTCTTCCGGATGCCGAGCGTTTGAGGTTGAGCGAGCGCCCTCAGGTGTCGTCCTTAGCGGCGCATCTCCCGGGACGACGCCGCGCAATCAAACATGTAAAGGCAGTTTAATGAGATCGTTGGCCCGGATCCATGTTAGGCAAAGTTTGCAGTGATTAGCATGAGGATGGGGAGGGAGGAGGGGGCGCGAGAAGCGACAGGAAGGGGTAGGTGGGAGGGTGGGAAGGGGCGGCGTCCCCCGGGAAGGAATCCATGAGTTTGTGTTTAGAGGATTCTCCAGACTGCTTCCTCTCGCAGGCTGGCGGGGCCCCCGGCTTTTATGCAAGATGGGAGTTCGGAAGTTTGGAAAATCTTTTTAGGATTGCTGCTTTACCTGGGACGGGAGAGTGAGTCGCTCGCGGAGAAGTTATATGAGGCGGGTTTTATCGAATTACCCTTGCCGTCATGTGGAACACGCTTTATAGCATCATTATTTTTTCTGCAGTTAATTTTCTTTTTCAGTAAGATGCAGAAACGTAATCGCATGTAGCATAGCGTAGAGGCACGAGGGAGAGAGGGGGAGGGGGAAGCCAAACCAGCTACATCGGCTTAATGGCTCTGTTCTGTTATGAAAAAAAAAGTTCACAAAACAGAGAGGGAAAATGGAGGGTGTAAACTTTTGTGCTTTTGTTCTCCGTATTACCCGGGAATGGATATACATTTTTGTGCAAGTGCTGGTGATGCCTTTGTGATCCAGCGGATGTAATTAGTTAAGTTAAATATCAGAAAGAATAGAAACGCGTGTTGTGGAGGGAAAGAAAAGGAACATATCGTGCCCCATCAACAGGCATGGCCGGAGATCCTACACATCACCCGAGGAATATGATCTTTATCCGCGAATGAATAAAAAAAAAGGCATATCCACCAAGCATACGCGAAGGACGCGGCCACCATTTGGGAAATATAACAGCGGCGAAACGACCATACGGAAAATAGAACGACCGACTAGAGGGTCATTAAGACCTTTTAGGTAAGTATAACGCCCTTCGGGAAAGAACCGGGAGGACTATGAGAAGCCGACTGTGGCATCCGGGGGACGCTAAGTCCTGCGAGAAAATGGGAGCGTTAGGACACCGAGAGCTGCCGCCGGAGGGAAGATCGAGGGGAAGGGGGCGAGGATCATCCAGGCGTGGTCTGAGTGTCTTGAGAGCCAGTAAGTCGTCGATTGCGCGGTGCGGGTAGAGATCGTGGTGGCAAGTAAGTCTTTCGAATCTATTGGCGAGCCAGTACAAGTAGCGGTTCACGTAGAGCACTGCAGATGTGGGAATATCTCAGAGTGAGGCTTACAAAGAGCATGGGAGAAGTGAAGATGCATGACCTGGTCAGGAGCGCGTGAGAGCCAGCGTGACCTTCGCCTCCCCTCCCCTCTCCTCCTGTGCTTCCCCCTATCTATACCCCTTGTTCATCTCCCTCCCCCTCCCCTACTCCCCGGCCCGAGAACGCGCCGCTCGTACGCAGAAGGGACAGGCTCGAGTTACCACTTTAATTTTCTCGCCCCAACTTGTGGTGACCGCGATGGCGCGTCGAGGACGAGCGAGGAGAAGAGGGCTGGCAGGCGGAGGCTGTGTGGTGGCGTCAGGTGCGACCTCTGTCGGATATCCCCACGAAAAGATACTTCTCCTTGTGATATATATATATATATATATATATATATATATATATATATATATATATTATCTATATATAATATAAATATGTAATATCTATATATAATATATATATAATATATATATAGATATATATATATATATATATATATATTATATATATATATATATATATCATATGTATGTTTTTTTTTCTTTCATTCGTGTCGCTTTGTTTTTCTGTTTAATATCTATTTCAGTTTTATATTACTCACTTGGTACGCTTAAAGCTGCTCATTTTGCAAGCCCAGCTGAATGACTTCGCTGGCATCCGACTGAATGGTGCTTCCCAAAACCCAACTCTCACGGAACAAGTATCAGCCTCCCTTAGCGCCCTGTGCCCCCCCTTCGTCTTCAGGGACATCACCCCCTCCCCCACCCCCCTCACACACATCCTCCCCTCCTGGAGTTGAGTAAAAAAGGCTGTATCTCGACGGGAGGCAACAGTGAGATATTCTTTTGTCTGTCTCTTTTCTGTCCTATTGCTTTTCTTTCTCCATCTCATTCTTCTTATTTTTCCTTGTCTCTCCCCAGCCTGTCTTTATCTTCTCTCCTCTCTAATTATCTCCCCCCCCCCTTTCCCTTTCCATCCCACTCTCTCTCTCTCTCTCTCTCTCTCTCTCTCTCTCTCTCTCTCTCTCTCTCTCT
>NW_028234431.1:12983405-12993405 GCF_977035675.1 Penaeus japonicus
TTTGTTTGTTTTTTATCACTATTGATATTATATAGTAGTACTTCTCTCTCTCTCTCTCTCTCTCTCTCTCTCTCTCTCTCTCTCTCTCTCTCTCTCTCTCTGTGTGTGCTTTACTGACTGAATATCCCTTGTTTATCTTTTCCAGAGAAACGCGAGGTGTTCAGCCAGACATCGTGTACGGGAGGACGTGCGAGGAGCTGCCTTCACGGAAGCTGCGTCGCCCTCGACCGAAAGTCTTGGCAGCATTTACGGGTCCCGGAGGAGGGTTGGCCTCTGTGAACCGCGGAGGGCATCCACCTCTGCAGAGAGATGAAGCAGACCTAGACTACATAGATGCAGATGACGCAATGTCTGATGCCCAGCCGAATGCCTATGTCACTTCCCAGAAGCCTCCTCCACGTAAGAAACCCTATGCTGACATGGCCGCTTACTTCAGGAAGCGTGATCCTAAGTCGCCTGTTTATAAGAAAAGCAGTACGGGTGTTAGTGAGGGAAGGAGTATGGACTCGCTAGATTGTGAGGTGCCATCTTGGAGAGGGGAGGCACCCTCCCCCCTTTCTCCACACCCCGGCCGGGCTCCCCCTGCTGCCTTCCTACAGTTTGGTGATGGACCCCTCAATTATGGCCTTACCCTCCCCTCCCAAGTTGATGGCAGCGCAAATGATGGTTCTGGCTATGGGAATAGTGGTGTTGGTGCTAGTAGTTTTAGTTGTAATGGTTATGAAAGAAGTGATAGTAGTTTTGCCAATATTGTTGAAAGTTCCGCAAAAGCATCGCAGCAGGATGGTGGTTGTGAAGCTGCGTGGGTTGGTAGCACAGGTGAGCGCATCAACACGGATAACCTGGGCATGATGGAAGCTGTGCTGGTGAGCTGCAGGGATGAAGGTGGTGGGACGGTCAACAAGCTGCTTGTTCATCCCACTCCCTGCCCTGGCCTAGACAACAACCTCAACCGTGTTGTGGCGGCGGAGACAACAGAGACAGGAGCACAGGTCACAAATCCCACCCTAGATAACTGGACTAATGAATCCGAGACGCAGGGCACCAGTGTGACTGACAATGTTGACAGTGCATGTGAGAATGGAAACTACAATCCCGAGAACGACCCTCCGGATGACGATTCTGTTGAAGCCAACGATGGGGGCCTGGCCAGCCAGCGGGCCAAGTTCCTGACTCTGGATTTGGTGGAGGCTGGGGCACTGGCAGGTCAGTCTGCCTGGCTCCCCTTAATAGTTGACATCTGTCCAATGTGCACTTTGTGTTTTGAACGTTTGCACGTGAGGCACTGACCTACTTAAGGCAACTAAACAAGGAAATGTTAAGAAATAGAATTAGCCTTGGAGAGGACAGCATGTACACACCTGTGTCCAACCCGCCTGCTGACGGTGCTTGACCAGCTAACCTGCATGTAACACAATGCTACTAAAATGCTGATAGATGCATTTGCCCTTTCTATGAGATTAGATGTTAACCCTCAGGAGCTCTAACTTTTACCTTCTTTAAAACATGAACTATCAAGCCAAAAAATATGATAAGGCACTCATCCTATTTCTTGAAATTGTGCTCCTTTTGTTCACCTTGATCAAGTCTCTTATGTGTCCTGATAACACCCAGTCCACTGTCCTTTAATTCTTACATTATTTTTCTTCCAATATATTGACTGTTATTTCACTTCGAGGATATTTATTGGGATTTTTGTTTGTTGTCCATCTTGACATCTTTTGCATGAATTATTTCAGAGAAAGTGTCATCAAATGCTCTATCAGATGTGCTTAGGCAGAAATGACTTCATATCATCCAAAGAAAGTGGATTTGCCCAAAGTGATTAGTATAGCAAATGTTATGGAGCAGATTTTTATTAGAAAGTTTATTAGTTTTTTGCAGTTGCTTCATCATGTGTTGTTTTAAAATTAACCTTATTTGCAATTTTATAGTATTTGATTAATTTTTACCTTTTTAAAAATTTACTTTGAATATAATCAGCTAATATGTAGCCTTTAAACTAAAAATCTGAATAGTGATTTATTAAAGCTACTGATTGCTTATTGCTATACAGTATCTCTGAATTTATGTAGATATATATGTATGCATTTTAAAAATTAAAATCAGAATAATATGAACATAGATGATTATGATAAAAGTTTTAATGATTAGTTTATGTGCAAGTAGAACTTACTGTGAATGACATTTTTGATGATTTTCTCGAATTAACATTTATTTCAGAAGATTTCACTAATGGTTACCAGAAGAAATAGTGGAGCATTGATTTTTAATTCAAGTACAGTAAGCTTGAAATTAAAGATTCAGTTGATTTTGGAATGAGCTGAATTTGGGTTTGGTGGCACTGATATCACGGAAAATGTAATATAAAGAATAAACTAAGATTTTGTATCACTTGGTTACCATTTGGAAATTCTGTCTGATTTCATTATCTGTTCTCTGTCTGTTTGTTTTGCAATGTTTGGTATCCTTCCTTGGTTGTGTTCTGGTTTGTTCTTTGCTGCAGACTATGTTCTTTTTGTTTTTAGATTTAAATGTTTGTATTAGAAAATAATCTTATTCATCCTAGATATATTCTGATGTATCTGTAACATATAAACTTGCCAACTCAAAGGAGCTATGATGTTAAACAAAAATATGTTCTGTCAGATAAAATATTTCAAGTATGTTTATTGATTAGAAACTGTATTGTAGTTTTTACTATGCTAAACTTTCATTTAAAAGATGAATTTCTATTATGCCTAACCTTCCAGTAAAGTTTTGTGTGTGTGTGTGTGTGTGTGTGTATGTGTGTGTGCGTGCGCATGCATAAAAGTTTATAAGTATATATATATATATATATATATATATATATATATATATATATATATATATATATATATATATATATACTTATGTTTATATATATTTATACCGTTGCCTTTAATCATTTATATCATTTTACTTGAATGTTATGCAGTAATTGACAATTATTGTTGAATACACTATACCTATGTTAGAATAAAGTGGGTACAGTGCAAAAAATTAAGGTAGAAGCAAAACTTCAAGTGTGTGACCCAGCTATACAACTGGTTAGCCATAAAAGTGCTTTGCCCTGTATGATTGTGCTAGGTGTGTTGTGAACCTCAGTGTGTGTGTGTGTGTGTGTATGTGTGTGTGTGTGTGTGTGTGTGTGTGTGTGTGTGTGTGTGTGTGTGTGTGTGTGTGTGTGTGTGTGTGTGTGTGTGTGTGTGTGTGTGTGTGTGTGTGTGTGTGTGTGTGTGTGTGTGTGTGTGTGTGTGTGTGTGTGTGTGTGTGTGTGTGTGTGTGTGTGTTAATGCATGTGTGTGTGTGTGTGTGTGTGTGTGTGTGTGTGTGTGTGTGTGTGTGTGTGTGTGTGTGTGTGTGTGTGTGTGTACATGTGTGATTTCATGTATTTGTTTTGTATTCTTATATGCAAAACAAGTACAAGAATTGTACTTTCTTTTGCCAATTAATCTTTAAATCTTGATTTTTTTGTTTTACTTTTTATTGCATAGATTAGCTTAGTTAGATTTTCAGATAATTAAATATAAATTAATCTAAATGCTTATTTACTTAATTGCCCTTCTTTTTATTGGAATAACATGAAATATTACAATTCTAGAGTGTGCAATGTATCTGTGTAATTGTTATATTTTACCATTGTCAAGATTTTTAACAGTATACTGTATTTCCACATGTTTAGTTCCTGACCCAGACCTTAAGAGAAGTGAAACAGAGGAAATAGCTGGTCTTCTTAACTGGAATCGACCACACCAACGTGCCTATGGTCTTTCTACTACCTTGTATGAACGTCATCCTGTTACAAATGAACGTGCAGGTGTGTAGAATTTGGCGGGTATTTAAAGATCACAAAAAAGAAATATTTTGTTTGAGTGTTTGTCTTTTATGCCTTTTTTTCACAGTCACAGATATTGGATGTGAATGGTAGTCAATGCAACTTTGGCTTTGTTTTGTTTATAATAGATATGATATTTTAACTGGATGAGTTTTTTTTTTTTTTTTTTTTTTTTTTTTTACGTAAATATGAAACATCATAAGTCTTAACACATTAGAAAGAACTTTCGTTTCCATTTTTGAATTTTCTTTAAATGAGAAAGAAAGTTGCTACTTTCCCTTTGTACTTATTTATGGTATGTGCTTCCTTCAGGTAACCCTATTGCTGATGCCTTTGGTGTAGTGGCACGAGAGGATAGTGCCATTCTTGCCCTTGCTGATGGAGTCAACTGGGGAGAGAAGGCAAGCATTGCTGCCAGGTGTGCTATTCATGGGTGCCTACACCACCTCAACACTGCTCTATATTCTGCGGTGGCCACACCTCCAGAGACTACAACAGTTAGTAGATTTTCATTTTTGCTCTATCTCTCTCTTTTTATGTTTGTATTCCTGAACCTCTTCCACTTTGGTGTTCCTTTTTAAGAAAAAATGCAGATCCACCCTCAGACTTTGATATAGAATCTACATAAAATATACATTCTCTCAAACCTGAGGATTTAAAGGTAAAAACTTATGCCCTTCCATCATTCAAAATTAGGGTTAGGTATTGTGTAACTATTTGAGATTTATTTAGCAGTTTTTCACCTGGAAACTTTCATTAAACCAATATTGTTTTGATAGCTGATGATAGAACTTACTAAGACATCATGTGAGGATATCTACTGAAGTCATGCATGTTAACTGTTGATCAGATTCCTTTACTTCAAATTCTATTAAAGAGCAGTTCAGCCTTGCGTACTGGTTACATGAACTTGGAGCTCAGGTCAGGTATTATGACCTCTTTAGCAGATCTAGGAGAACTGTCTGGGAAACTAGGGAAGCCAGACCATGAAAATTCTTTGCCCAAATCCTACTAATTTTTTCAGGGGCATAAGTATCTGTACTTATGATAAAAAATCTTATGGACATCCTAGATGCACCAAGGGAGTATAATTGTAAAGAAACCAATACAGGTGGCTGGGCAGCCTAAGGTGACTCAAGGACCTTGTCTAACAGCCATATGCATAAACACATATATTGGAATCTCTGTAATATTGCTGTGTCCATGCATTGGGATGTTGCCCAAAAAATAGCATATATTTAGATGCAAATATGCAGATAGATATGATTTGTATACCTGGCATATTGGGTTGGTAACTTTGCTCTCTTATTTTTTTGAGAATAAGCTGGATAAGACAAATATCACTTTCAAGTAAAATGTATAATTTTATAAGACAAGCCTAATTTCATATGTAAAGAAGTTCTGCCATGAGGCCTACACGGACCACAAGTGATTTTTTATCTCCTTTTTTATAATCTAAATTACTATTGCTACCAACAATTTTCTATCCTTACTTAACCTATCCAAGTATATCATGAGATGATGGGCCCTTTTTCGGATAATGAGAGTAATTTTATTTACACAACGATATGAATGCGTTTTCCTATCATCATATTCTATGTATACATATCTACACACTGTATTTACATGGTGTATGCACATAAATATAATGTTTTGTGCATTTTGCTTCTCATTAATGAGTACTTGTATGAAATGAAATTGATATAAAGAAGCAGAGTTGGAAGTTGATAGTAGTTCTTGAAAGCAGAATACTTGTAATTCATTTATTTATTTTCATTATTTTTGTCAGGCTTGTCAATTAGTAATCTGATAATCGTTTAATGATCATTTAGAAGACCAGATGGGTAATGTGGACATCCTCATACTCTTAAGTGAATTAGTTTGTTGTGGTACCTTTGAAAAATACTAACCATGATCTGTTTACTTAAGTATGATTTTTTAAAATTCATCAAAAAAAGTTTCTGCCCAACATATTTTCCTATAATATACTCATGGATTTCTGGAATAAGCAATATCCAAAACTAACTGTATGATTTCAATGCAGGGCCCAGTGCAGGGTCCCAACATATCATTTAAGTATATGGCTTTGATTTTAGTAGAAAAACTCAGGTTCAAGGCTAGTGTAATCTAGATTTAGATTGATAGCATTATACAAGGTAGGGATGGGTTTTTACTATTTTATTGTTTTATTCTTTTTGATTTATTGATATATTTTAATATTTTTATTCTTACAAAAATAAAAGTATAAATTTCATGAATTCTTGCAAGTCAGTTTTCTGGCATTATTAACCGCCTTTTTACAATTAGTTGAATGTAATTGATAGTTTAACTGCCATTTATGTACTTTAAGAAGAGCCGTTAATTTATTTTTCCCGCATTTCATTTTTCAGCAGGACATCTTTGTAGCTTTATTAAGATCATTCCATGCAGCACATAGCCTCATCCTTCAGGAGGATGGCATGTTGACCACCCTCACAGCAGCTGTGGTAGCTCCTCTGGCTGACACCGACCAGTTTGTTGTGTGTGTGTGTAATGTTGGGGATTCCCTGGCCTACGTTTACTCACAGAAATATGGTGTACGGGAAATCACACAAGGTAGTTTGAGGCAATGCTGTATTAGTTGAAGATTTTGTGATTCTTAGTGTATATAAGTAGTTTTTATATTATTGTTTTAGCCTCCTATGTTTATCTTTTTATTATATTTGATTAAACAATATTGTATACTTGGGGGAAAAAAGTTAATAGATATATAGACAGACAGAAATATTAATATATCAATATATATCAATATCAATATATACATATATATATATATATATATATATTGTTATATATATAGTTATATATATATATTATATATATATATTGTTATATATATATATATATTATATATATATATATTGTTATATATATATAAATATATATATATATATATATATGAAAATAAATGTATAGTAATCCAGAATAGTATGAGCAACTGGAAACTTTTATCTTTCTTTTCTCTTCAGGCTCTCATGATATCTACAGCATGCGTGACATGCGAGATGCTCTAGGAGCCTTGGGCCCAGTGGATGGACAAAATCCAGAGCTCAACAACTTAACCTGCTCTCTTACTTACTGTGATCCTGGAGACATTGTCTTCCTGACTAGTGATGGTATCTCTGATAACTTTGACCCAGTAGTTGGAAAGTTTGCCATTCCTAAGAAAGAGAGAGATCCGAAAACTCGGGAATCACAGAGTGCAGAAAGACCAAGTACGGCAAAGGAAGGGAAAGATATCCAGAATGGTACACAGGAACCTCAGAATGCTGGAAATAAATCACAGAATCCGACAAGAGAGCCGCAAGGCAGTAGGCGTAATGGTGAGCGACATAATCAGCAAGGCCGACAAATGGCTCCTAATCAGCAGAGAAGTCGTTCGAGGCGAACTCAACAGGGAAGCAAGGGGCCAAATGTAGGACCAGGACGAGGGGGCAAGCAGGTAACTTTGTGAATACTTGCACACATGCACTCTCTCACACACACACACACACACACATACACACACACACACACACACACACACACACACACACACACACACACACACACAAAAGGATAATGTAACCTATACATAGCTATGCATAATGAAATCAAAATTCAATTTGGAGTCAAATTTATTCTTGTTTGATTTGTTGTGAATTATGTTTCAGCCTGTGACCAATGTCAAATCTGTTGGGGCTGGACTGCCAGAGGATGAAGTTGTCACAGACCCATTCCTACCCCTTGTTGAGGCTCACCAGAGACATGAGTTAACATTACTTAGGATGGAAGACCTCCTCAGGTGTGGCTTAACCAGTAAGGGTCCAGTGATGACAGCTCAAGGCTTGTGCTTAGAGATGGTGCATTTTGCTACGAAGTTGACAGTGGCAAAACGTCGCATCCTAGAAGATCCTGACTTATATCCTTCAACATCCAAGGATCTATCCCGGTCAGATCAGAGAAATAGGCGGAGAAAGGTGCGTTTTATACAGATGAGATACTTGAATAAAGGAGTTTGTCTTTTAGTGGAATATGTATATATTGCAATATTAAACCTGCTTTTAGTATGAACATATATGTTATTTTATGATATGAAAATATTGTAATATAAATGAATATATGTATATAAATATCTACTTATCTATGAATCAATCTGTGTGTATGTGTTTTATGTGTATGTGTGTGTGTGTGTGTGTGTGTGTGTGTGTGTGTGTGTGTGTGTGTGTGTTTGTATGTGTGTGTATATATATATAATATATATATATATATATATAATATATATATATATATAAATATATATATATATATATAATATATATATATATATTATATATATTATATATATATATATATATATATATATATATATATATTATATATATATATATATATATATATATATATATATATATATATTATATATATATATATATATATATATATATATATATAATATTATATAATATAATATATATATATATGTATATATATATATATATATATATATATATATATATATATATATATATATATATATATATATATATATATATATATGTATATATATATGTATGTATGTATGTACATAAACACACACACATACACATCTATAAAAAGTATTTATGATGTGCTAATTTTCTATTTTTTCATTAACAGGTGTGTGAAAAACTAGCCCTAGTCCCAGGCAAATTAGATCATGCAACTGTGGTGGCATACAATGTAGGGCATTATCGAGATGATGATATTTTAGAAGATCCGATTAGGAAATCACTTATAAAGAGTGGACTAGCAGCACCTCTTGCCTCTCCTGATTCTGCACGCAGTCTGGTGTCTCAGATGGAGGACTCCCGTCCTACAGACCTGCCTGTTTCTAGCAGAGCACTTCATGTGCAGAGCACTAGTTCTGACAGTCAAAGGAAGATTCATCAAGGACCTGCTGAATTGAAGTGGGCTGAAAAGGGGCCACAGACTTCACATACTAACTGCACTCAAAATAAAGAAAACTTAAGTCCTAATGCAGGTCAGGTACCTTGTAGACCAACGCTTATTGAAACTATAGTGTAAGACTAGCCAGGATATAAATGGTTTATACACATACACACATGCGAGCAGGTATGCATATATATGCCGACATAAACATGCATATATACATACACACACATAAATTTTTATTTGTTTATGTATATGTATATATATTTGCACATACACACACATATATATATGTTTTTTGTTTTTTTATTATCATTATTATTATTATTATTTTTGACCATATATTTAAAGTCATTGTTTACTAAGAACAAAAGAAAATGTCACCCTTATAACATTCCGAAGCAGCAATCATGTCCATTTTATAAACTTTCCCTTCCTTATTTCTGTCTTTTCATTTAGAGAATCTCAAATAGAAATCAGAGTGAATTGTGAATACTGAATTAGCATTATATGTGAAGTGGTTACACTTAATGGCAGCTCAAGTTCCTTGGCTCAGGAATGTTTTTTATACAGTTTTCTTGTTCTTTCTTTTCATCAACAGCTGTCTACAAATGATACAACAATCAAAGTTTTTTTTTTATTTCATAACTGATGTTGCTGTTTTTGTCTTGCTGGTTGTGAAGAACAAGAAATTTCAGATTGATTTTCTGAATAAAATCTCTATAGTTTATTGACTGTACAAAAATGAACCTTTAGAGACATAACAAAATTATTTTGGAGTATGTTCAAAAGTATACATTAAAGCAGTTGTCTGTGATGCTAGGAGACTAGGAGATCTTTGAGATATAACTTGTTGGAGACTTAATTGTATGTTATTTCATATCATTGATGAAAGCTCAGAGGCATTGAAATTAATGAGGAAGTAAAAATCAATGTACGTATACTTAATTGTTTATAAGTAACTTGTAAAATCTTATTCAAAATAAAAAATATTGCTGTGTGATTTTATAGCATATTCGGTGAAATAGGTTTAATTACCTTTTACTGCCACATTTCACATTAACATTTTTTGCATTTTCACAAGTCATTCCAATACACATAAATTATAGTCTAGTCCTTTGAATGTCTTTCATGACAGTGTGCAAGCCATAATCTAGCTAAGTTTCATGTCTTCTCATTTCATAGCTTTTC
>NW_028234431.1:12995905-13000905 GCF_977035675.1 Penaeus japonicus
CTGCACTTGATCACAATACATAAGGAAACCCTTTTTTCAAAGATGAGAGAGGTTAAAGAATAACATCAGTAACATAATACTGGACTCCTCAGCAGATGAAAGGGAATAAACAATTGGAATGAACAATAATTATAATTCCACTGATAAAGGTTCTTAGAATATATGAATCATTATGAATAACAATCACAAAGAGAACAATGAAATGAATGTACAAAGTGGTAATTAAATTTAATCTTTCTGACCTTCATCTGTCTCTGGAATAAATTTCTAATACTGTTCTTGCATTTTGCTATTGTATGGTTTTGCCAAAATATTTTCTGAACTCCCAACTAGAGTATAGTATCTATTAGGTATATTTTTTAATATGACAATGGTTTTAATTTCAAAGCATTTTAATGCATGATTTGATTGATAATGGAAATAATGATTGAGAACACAAAAAGAAATTCCAGAAAATGCCTTTAACACAAAGTTCCCATTTCATGATAGGTGATCATGACAGGAGGATATTAATAACAATAGGTAATAGATAAAATGATGATGATAATGTTGAAGATATTATACTGACAGTAAAGATGATACTGACAACAATTATGCTTGCAAAAGCAAGCATAAAAATGGTAATAATGCTTAAAAAAATCATAATTATGGTACGAGTAACAGTTAATAGCAATGATAGTATAATGATAATAGTTATTTGATCATAATAATACTAATAATGATAGTACTAGTAATATCAGTTATAATAATGATAATGATGCTAATAGTAATGATCGTGACTATGGAAATAATAATACTAATAGAACTAATAAAAATGATAATAATGATAATAACATTACTGATAAATAAAAGCAATTATAATAACAATAATGTTAGTGATCATGATGATATAAATTATAGTAATGATAATAATAATGATATTAATAAAAATCATAATGATAATAAAGATATAAAAATCATGATCATGGGGATATTAATAAAAACATCTGAAATACTATTTACAATAGAAATAACACTAACATAAAGAATGATAATAATTATGATAAGTTTGATAACACTGATATAAAAAATAACATCTACACAGTAATAATGGTTATCAAACTATTGAGAATGATTATGAAACAGTATTGATGATAAAATAACATTCTTAATAAGGATAATTATAGTAATAAGGGTAAGGATAAGGATAAGTAATGATAACAGTAATCATATAATAAAGTAATGATGATTGATGGTTATGAAAAAAGATGATGCTAATAATAGCAATAATAATAATCACAATAATACTAATACTAATAATAATAATAATGATAATAAAAAAAATAATAATAGTAATAATAAAAATTATAATAATAATAATGATAGTAACAATATTCATATTAATAACACTGATAATAATGATAATAATAGTAACAAGAATAATCATGATATTGATAATGGTAAAGATAAATATAACACAAATGAATAAATAAATAAATAAGACAGTTACTGCTACTACTATTGTTATTATGATGATAACAATGATGATAAGGATATCAATACTTTAAATAATGATGATGATAAAAATAATAATAATAACTATGATAATGATAATAATGAAAATGATGATTACAATAATAATGGTAAAACAATAATAATGATGACATTAATATAATACTGATAGAGACACAGCAAAACATTAACAGTAATAGCAGATAACAATAATAACAGCAATTTTAAAACTCTAAGTATTTTGCCATTGCCATTATAATCAGCGTTAGTACTTGTAACCGCTGTTGTTCAAAATAAAAAACTTTAATTCATTAGACAACTCTAGGAAGGCTTGACACACGTCACCTATTTGAGCAGCGGTGCGCGCGCAATTTCTGAGCAAGTGTGCACAGAAACCTTTTAATAGTATACTTTCTATTAGATGTTGAATCCAATGGTAACATCTGTCGCCTCTGCATTTTTTCATATTTGCTCACTAAGGCAGATTGGTAGAGTTGGTTTATTCGTTGTCGTACCTCGCGGATCCTGTCCTGCTCCATATAAGCGACGTCGCACAAAGTCCCTGTAAAGACATTTCCTGGAACAGATAGACACATGTGTTTTGTACTCTAACATCTGCTAGCTAGTTTCGAAATCAAGGATATACCGAGAAGGACATATATATTTATTTGTTAGAATGTGTTCTGCAAATATAGATATTATTCCTGAACATATACACAATTTTATATTACCTACAGTACATTGTACTCTACGCCATGCGTTACCTTAAATTATGTATTAAATTACGAATATCATATAATACATGTTAATGAATTCCCCTACATGCTCCTATGTATTCTCTCTTTCTCTCCACACGTGCACATGCTCACCCGTCCTGTGCACACACAAACGCACACACGCGCACATGCTCCCACGCAGCGTACACACAAACGCACACACGCGCACACAGCTGATGGTCGCCTGGCAGGGAGGGCCGAGGAGGCGAGGTCGACTACCAACACAAAACCTTCACGTCTCCGAACTTCCTGTGACTCACTCAGTTCCTCCATGCCTTGCTGAGGGAGAGCAAAACACCGGGAAGACACGGGCCTTCAGGTAACACAGGTGAGGCGCTGCTGGGTGTGCTCAGGGGAAACAGGAAGGCCTTTACACGAGAAAGGTCTGGGGAGAGACGTTCATATCAGTCGTTGGAAGCGTCATTGATTGTGTTTTAAGGCTAGAACTTAACAGATAACACGTCACTGTAGCCATGGTTTCAGGACCCAGGAACAAGGAACTTTGTGACCATAGCCAGCAAATTCTAGTGTCTTTCTGGAGCCTTTTAAAGAGAGTGATATGAGAATCGCTGAAGATCAGTCGGAAAAGAAGGGAACTGTGAGTGTATAGTATTCACTATTTAACAAGTAGGAAATAGGAAAAAAAATTATGGCAAAGTAAATGTGTCTTCCCAAAATTTGATAGGTATAGATGTGAATATAAAGTAAGAAATTCATAGCATGTGAATTACACCAAGAACATTTGTGTTCAGTAGCTGTGGCAGTCCATGGTTTTTGTGCCTTTGTGGGAAGGAAGTTGTGAGGCAGTGGTCAGTCTTGTTTCAAGGCCTAGGTGAGGGCAGACAAAAGGTCATTTAGCTTAGGAGGCTCCAGTGTGAAAATAGTGTAGA
This sequence comes from Penaeus japonicus, assembly GCF_977035675.1. Classification (NCBI taxonomy): domain Eukaryota; kingdom Metazoa; phylum Arthropoda; class Malacostraca; order Decapoda; family Penaeidae; genus Penaeus; species Penaeus japonicus. Next base: position 12,999,063 of record NW_028234431.1, read on the forward strand.
CATAGTAGATACTGATAATTTAGTTGAGAATTGTTTTTTTCTAACAATGCTCTTGTATGTAAAGGTAAAATGCTGTAAATGAGTCTCTCACTTATTTTGGTATTCATTGCTTATGTCCAGGGACTTTATATTGTTTCCAATTGTGCCAGTGGAAAAGTAGGTTGCACTCACTATATTGGGTACAAGGAAAGACAGAAGGTGAAGGCCATGCCCTGGAAGGAGGGAGAGGCAGCATATATCTCCATTGAATCTGAGAGTTTGACAGGATGCTGTAGGAATCACTGAACATAGAGCCGTAGTGGTTGCCTTGTGTAGAATATCAGTGTCAGATACTTATAGCACAAAGAAAATAGGGCATTGAATTGATAGATTCATAAATTCTGATGCATTTCTTTGTGAATTTTTATCTGACACCCTCGCATCTACCTCAGGCTTTTCACCAATTGGTTCAGCCATTGGGCCTGTCAGTGCTACAGCGAAAGCCTGCAAATCTCCACCCCTTATGTTCTGGCAAGATACAGCTTGCAGACCTCCCTTGCAATTTATTGGTCAAATAGGAGCCAAACCAAGCACCATCTTCCAGGAATATGTGAGAGGGGATTTGTTGACCTTTTCCGTGGCAAAGTGGCGAAAACATTTACCCTGTTTCGGGCCTTTGGGGCGTTTAAGGGGGGGGGTTTTTTGGAACATTCAGGTTCGGGGGGTTTTAAAGGGGGTTGGGGGGTGTGGGGGGTGGGGTTTGTTTGAGGGTGTGTGGTTGGGGGGTGGTTTTGGTGTTTTGTGTTGGGTGTGTGTGTGTGGGTGTGTGTTTTGTGTGTGGTGTGTTGTTTGTGTGTGGTGTGTGTGTGGGGGTTTTGGGGGGTGTGTGTTGGTTTGTGGGTTGTTGGGTGTGTGGGTGGGGGGTGGTGGGTTGTGTGTGTGTGAGTGTTGGGTTGTGGGGGTGTGTGGGTGGGGTGTGGTTGTTTGGTGTGTGTGTGTGGTGTGTGGGGGTGAGGGTGTTTTGTGTGGTGTTGTTGGTTGGGTTGTGTTTTTGTGTGTGTGTGGGTGTGTTTGTTGTGTGTGGGGGTGGGTGGTGGTGGGGAGGGTTGGGTGGGTTTGGTGTTATGGTGGTGTGTGTGTTTGGTGTTTGGTGTGTGTGTGTTATTGTATATGGTGTGTGGGTGGTGTGTGTTAGTGTGGTTGTGGTTTGTGTTGTGGGTGGTTTTAGGGGGTGGTGATGTGTGGTTGTGTGTGGTTGTGTGGGTGTGGGGGGGTGTTTGTGGGGGGGTGGGTGTGTGTTGTTTTGTGTTTTTGTGTGTGTGGGGAATGTGTTGTGGGGGGGGGGGGGTGTTGGAGGGTTTGTGTGTGTGGTGGTGGGGTGTGGGGGTTGGGGTTGGTGTTGTTTTTGTTGTTGTTTGGGTGGTGTGTGGTGTGGGTGTGGGGTTTGTTGTGTGTGTGTGGGGGGGGGGGTGTGTGGTGTGTGTGTGTGTTTTTGTGGTGTGTTGTGGGTTTTTTGGTGTGTTTTGTGTGATGGGTGTGTGTGGTTGGTGGGGTTGGGTGTTGTGTGTTTGGGTTATGGTGTGGTGTGGGTGAGTGTGTATATAAATATATAATATATATAGTATATATATATATATATATATATATTATTATAATTAGATATATATTTATAATATAATTATATATAAATATATATATATATATATATATATATAATGTGTGTTTTGGGGTGTGTGGGGTGTGGGTGTGGTTTTGTGTGTGGGTGTGTGGTGTGTGTGTTGGGGGGTTGGGGTTGGGGGGTTGTTGTGTGGGGTTGGGGGTTATGTTTGGGGTGTTTTGTTTGTGTGTGTGGTGGGGGTGTTGG
>NW_028234431.1:13005905-13023405 GCF_977035675.1 Penaeus japonicus
TGAATATTTGCTTATTATCGCTATCATCATTTTGTCCTTGTGATTGTCGTATTTGTTGTTACTGCCGTTGTCATTGGTGCTGTTATTATTGTCATGATTATTATTACCACCACTGCCATCTCTATCTCCACCATCATTGTCATTATCATTATCTTTACTATTATTGCCACTATTATTGTTATTCAATTTTTATTATAAATATTATTATTATTATTTAGCCTTAAATTAGCGATATTTTGCCTTTGTCTTTTATCTAGTTAGGGAAATTATTTTTGTCTCTAAAAGAATAGCTGATGAGTCATTGTATAATTTTTGCCTTAGTTTTTATTTTATTTTATTTTATTATTTTTTTAAGACGTGTTAAAAACTTAAGATTAACCCATTGGTCGCAGTTTTAAAAAAATATGTATGCAGTAGGATAGCGGGTTTACATTGTCTGGGACGGTGCCATCTATGTCTACGACTGATTCTGCCTTGGCAGCAAATCATGCCATCCACTGCTAATGGGTTAAATTTTATTGATAATTTGGTATTTTTAGTTAGAAGTGTTTTGTGTATATGGTTAAGATGTTTTATAGTGCCCTTATAGCTGAGCTCTTGCACTGTAGCTCATTGAAAAATGTATGTGTGATCATGAAAAATGTTCACAATTTGTGAAATTTGTTGTATCACAAACTGACAAATATACATTGAGGATGTATTTGGGAACTGGTTTCTTTTGAAAATATATATTTATCAGTTCATATACTTTTGCATTTACTTACTTGATTACTGATCCTAAATCATCTCATTACAGCTATGGAGCAAGAGGTGCTAATTCGAGTGACAAACTCTTCCCCATACAAAGCGTCTTTGAAGATTCACGCCTTCAAAACTACGAAATGGAGAAGAAGATCTGCTGAAGAATGTGAGTGTTACACCAAATTCTGTTGAAGTAATATCATTTTTGTGTTTGGATGCAGCTGAAAACCATACAGTCTCGTGAAATTAGCCAGCTTTCCATGTATCCATTACCAATCGCATGTGTGTTCCTCACTGGATATGAAGATGTCCGTAGGAATTCAAAGGTGTGCAGGATTTTGAAGTCATAGGGATTATTTATTAACTTATTAAATCCCTCAATTACATTGTCTTTGTATTTATTTTTAATAATTATTATAAGTGAAAAATGTATATGTAGAGTAACATTTATGTTTTATGATTAAACTAAAGTATGCAAGATTGTTGTCAGATTTGTTTTCACGCTAAAATCATAATGATAACTCATTCAAATTGAAATGCCATAAAAAACACAAAGCACAAAATCATTTGAACTTCAGATCTGAAAGGAAAATCCAAGGTGAGTATTGAAACTATTATCTCAGCTTTCAGTAAACATGTGTGTTTTCTGTCAGTATGGAATATATATTTGATTTGTGTCATTATTCTGATTGGCAGTGGAAGCTCTCTCGCTCAGCTCCCTACGAGTGCTGAAGAAGGAAATCGAGAATATTGCTCAGGGTAAGGAGAATTATCTTTTTATGTGGTCTTAATTTTCTTTTATTATTGATTATATTTTGGCTGTTGCTACTTAATTTTTCTTTTAGGTGTTAATTTTTTTGGTTTCTTTTAATTTCATTTAACAACTGATTTTTAGCTTGATTGGTATTATTTATTTGTTTACATTTTCTTTTTATATTGAAACTAAGTAATGAAGATAGATAAAGTTGAAAACTGTTTAATATAGACAGAGGTACATATTTTTCTATAGAAGTATCATGTTCTCCAACTTCATCTGGTAAGATATGTATAATCTTATTTTATTATAACAAGTATGTGATAAATATGTTAATTCCAAGAATCGTTTTCAGAGGCTTCTGGAGAGTTGGTTGGACTGTTACAGGAACGGCAGGGTTTGCAGGAGGAAGTAGACATAAGGTCCATTACCATTGAGCAGCTACTGAAGTTTGCAGAGAGACGACAAGTCCAGCTCGGGGAGCCCCTGGCAATACAAATGAGTGTCGTAAGAAATCACCAGGAGGCTAACGCTGAGAGTGGACTTGGGTAGCAAAGATTATGTGGCTAGTGCCAAGTGTACTAGGCTAGTCATAGCCAGAAGCAGATGGAGATATGGGGAGACCTATGTTTTATCATGACAAGAGGCCAGTAGAAAAGTAGCTGTCATGTTATAGTTTGGTACAATGTTTTAAAAAAATGACAATGAAGTCTGCTGCATTTCTGCTGAAATAACTTTTGTAAAATGGGATTCATTCCTATTTGCTATGTTAAGTAAAAAGAATTTGCATATCAATGATATACACTTAATGATATTTATGTGTGGTTTGCCTTTATTCCATGTGATAGGAGTTGTGCTGGTAGTTTTAACTTGATGTAAACACTTTTCCACTAGAAACCAACTTTTGTAAGTACATTCCTTTGGCTAATGGATATTAGTAGTTTGTTATTATGGTATGATTGGTGAGTGAATGAATGTTTGTTTTAATGCCTTTTTTCATTGATAATGAATATAATTCTTCAGTATTCTTTGAACATTTGTTTCAAACACATGTGACTCATGTAATATAAGAAAGTCATGTTTCAGATACAAGATGATTTTAGTATTACTAGTTTTTTTAAAGACACTGTTAAATACACACATTTTTCTTGGAGTAGATAGCAGAAGACATTGCTGTGTATATATATAACTTTAATGCCCTCCATTGTCAGAAATAAGATGACAAATTTTGTTAACCATTACAGTTTTTCTATAATTTTGACAGCAAGATATTTTTAGAATGCCAATTTTCAATATTTACTAACTAGAACTAAGATTTTCATCACTTTAATAAGCCAAGTGAATTCCTTTTGCATATAATATACATTGCAAGAGTGGGGGAAAATATCCCAAGGAACTTGAGTTAATGGTCAAGTTTTATATGATACTGATATATATAGCAGGTTTTTATGTACATTTGAAGTGGTTATTACTTTCCTTTGGATGGAAGCCTTTTTTCCAGCTTAGATTTCTTTTCAGTTATTGTTAGTAAGTGCTATCTATGAAAAACAGTGGTCTTTATAGATTGATTCATTGATAGTTATTACATTTCAACTATATATTTTGCAATATTCTTTATATGAATACATTCCACATAAACACATTTCTTTTGAATGTGTAGAAAGGATATCACGATTTATTGTATTATTCTTTAAAGCTAGAGTCTCAAAGAAATTTATACAAGTCATAATAATATAACAAGCACTCAAAATGCTTGACATTTTGTTGCTCAAATTCCTTTGAACATCATATTCTAGTAGTGCCAGCACAGTGTAATAAACTGATGAAGTGGGATGTCTTTATTGTTACAGTGCTTTATGAGAAACACTTCACCTAAATAGGGAATCTTTAAACTGTCAGTAAATTTTATGGGCACTTTATATCCAGTATTCACATCACTGAGGATAAGTTCCCATGCTTGTGTATATCCTTCTTGTGTACTGCATGTAAATGTCTTCTCTTTTGTTTTGCTGTAGTATGCACGCATCAATTATTAAATTAGAAGAATCTAAGAATGATTATGGCTACTAAGTAAGTTGGAATTGTTTCACTGAATCCAAATTTAATATTCTGTAACTTACCAGAAAGTATTCTGATATAGATTATGTAAACTTAGTGAAAAAAATATATAGGAAACTGTTTATTTTACAGTTTTCATCTGAAGAGATGAGCTTTCTTCTTTTCTGTATGGTTATGTTTTAAAAAAATCCAGGGAGGACATGATAAAAAAGTTACTTGCTGTTTTTTATGTTCTTTTATTTATGTTCTCTGCTTAGTTTACCTGCTAGAGATCTGTTTATACTACTAAATATTTTTTTTCTAGATTCTTTCTGAAACAAACATTTTTTTATCATCTTGTTGACAGTTATTCCATTCTATAAGTAGAAATAAATTCAGCTTTATATCTAATTATTAATAAACTGTAAGCATACATGTATTATATGTATATATAATGAAATAATGTTTTCATATTAATCTTATTAAGTTAATGCTGATTGCTCTCTAAGGTGATTAGTTTTATAAAGGTGATAAAATGCAAAATAGATTTTCTTCCTTTTCATCTCTACTTCCATTTAGAAAGGTTTGACTATACTTTTATGACATTTATTTTCTTTTACTTGTATTCTTTTAACTTTGGTTACCAAGTATCAGCATTATTTATCTTGTATTTCCAAGGATCAGTAATTTTCTCCCTTGGGTGGAAACACTAATATCCTATGTGAATAGTGGCATGTTATGTAGTCCTGTTACTCATTTTGACCTTTTGTTCATAGCCAAAGAATGTCAACAAATAGAATGCGTGTACTTTGAGTGGGAATGACGTATGTAGCTGAATTTCGAGTGGTTACAGTATGTGGTAGTGCTGTATGCGTTTTTTAATTTTTGGTTGTGATATCTGGCAGTATTTACGCAATATATTTTAGGTTTGAATTGGTGTTTTAAGAATGAGATGTTAAGGGCATTAGGCATGACATTTCAGTTGAACATTTCTGATACTATGTAAAAGATGTTTCTATGTAAATTTCAAATTTTGTAACTTTACTATCTTTTTGAAGATCTTTTTAAATGCATATCTCTTCAACTATATTTGTTATAAAAGTATTTTCAGGTAATGTTTTACTACTATTATGAATCATCTATGACTTATCATTGTTAGTTTACTGAAAAAAAAAATAAAAAAATACAAATACTCACTTTTTAAAGTAAATGATTCTATGGACATACCAGTTAACCCTATCTTGACAGGCCGAGCGATAAGTGGAAACCCCCTACGCTGGGCCTATGCAATATGGCATCAGGAATGTCACACTGGTGCGTCGCCCTGTCATCGGGCATTTAGCTGTGTCACACGGGTGTGACGCACCGTCATCAAAGGGTTAATAATAGATTTTCAAAAGAACTGGAATGTATATATTGATGAAGTTGGATATGATTTTTTGCAGTGTTTAGTTGGAAGATATGTGATAGAAATGAGTAAATTATGAAATTATGAAATTACTTTCATGGAGACATATTTCATTGTGAAAAATAAGCTATATAAGATATGTTCACAACTGTTGATAGAGAAGAAAAAAAGACAAGATGATAGTTTTAGTGTTTTATGAAATACATGTAAAGTCATTAAAATATATATATATATATTGGTGGTTGTGGTTAAAGTTATTTTCTGAAGTGCAGTTCATAGATTTACCTATTGTGAACAATTTTTTCTGTGGACATGCTGTGGATTGGAGTGTTTTAGTTTATGGAAAGTAAGTATCAACAAACATGTCTGAAATGTACCTACATTCACAATGAAAGGAGATTTAAAGGATTTCTTTTATGTTATTTTCTTGTAAATTCCTTGCCCAGTATTATTCACAGTATATTAACTTTTGTTTTTCAACCAGTTTCATTCCATTACTCCTGTGTTAAATAGAACGAAATCCAGTCCAGTGTTCTCTGTTTAGGATATGATTCTTAAGCTTTTGTTTTGTTTGAATAGCTTAACTAGGCAACGGCTAAACAGATTGATCTAGAACCAGATTCGTAAGTTAGACTTTACACAGTAAACTAAGCAAGAAGAATGAATGCAGAAATGACTGGCCGTAATTATTAACTATAATGATTATGTCAGTTAGTTATTTCATGTCATGTTATTCATCACTTCAGAAATTAATTAAATGCTTTTACTGTTAATCTTTTGACAAAATTATTATTATTTTATTTTATTTTTCATGATAATAGAATATGTTTGATTTGTTAAAAAACAATATTAAAACTATTAGATACTCTTTATGTTCATGAATATTCTATATGTGAAAATCCAATTGTTTTGTGTATACCTCAATTTGTCATATTTGTAGCCAAATGATAATTTGAATGGACCCTTTCAATTAGAAAATTTAGACTTTAGGACTTGTGTAAAACATAGTTAAAATGCATGTAATTATACAATAGGTTGGGAAAAGGTCCTACTTGATTCTTGTATGATATCAGTTTACTTCTGTGTTCACTAATGCACAGCACTGAACTATGTCATAATAGTGATAAAGTTGCTACAAACATTAACGTTTGTATAGTATGACAAATCAGATTAGGACCAGCTTAAGGGGGTTTTGTATTGTCATTCATACAAGACATTTCAAGACAATAAAGAGCTTTCTGTTTTCATTGTATAATGCAAATAAAGTTAATAATAATGCTTTCTTAGCTGACTGTAGATGTAGTAAAGTAATATGAATAAATACCAAAGGTTCTGTCTGTGATAAAAAATTCATACTGCAGGGCCTTTGCCACTCTTCTTGAATCACAACACGTTAATAATAGTACTTCAATGCATCCTGTGTCCAGCTTTCATCACATGGCTTGACTTTACAGCCAAGTAGAAAGAAGGAAAAACTCAATTACAATTACTCATGAACAACAAACGGTGGACTTATGAAAACTATTTACAGTAGTCAGTTAATTTATCATATTGTGCTTATGAAAAGGTTAATTTTGAACCATGTGTAGCATTTAAAAAAATTATCATCCTACAGTTTCGTGTATCTTCAGCCAAGAGATTGTCCAAGCTGTTAGTGTGTTCAGCAATTTTGACCAACAATAAAGAAAACACTGATTAAAAGCCAGTGCAAAGAAAGGCAATTGTCAGTGCTGTAATTTGCAACTTATTGTGTGCCTCCCGTAATAAGTCAGGAAATGTATTTGTCAACCTGAATTTTGATAGAATATTCAAGCCTGTAATTAGTAAATAAAAATGTCCAGCATATTTCTACACAGTAGAGCAGTTTATAGACAACTTTTCCATATACCTGTACAAGTTAATTGTGTAAATTTTGAGAGTTGTGTGATATACAAAAAATAAATATGGTGAAGAAATTTATTTTCAGTATCCTTAAACATTAACTCATCAGTTCTAGCAGACATCTGTATCAGGAAGAATAAAAGAAATAGAGAGAAATACATTATCATAGGACAGCATTACATTTTAAAAAATTGTTTTAGAATGAATACTAGGGGGTTGAACTTTGCAAATTATTGAATAGTCTTTAATTATTGAGATTGATATTTATAATCATATTTCCATATTTAACACCATAAGACTTGGTATTTAAAAATTTAGGGAAACAGATATACTTTCAAACATTTTAGAGTGTATCTCTGAAGTACAGCTCGTTGCTGTGCATGCTCCTACCGACACATTTCAACTGTTTAAAGCCAAACTCACTTCCGTCAATCTCCTGGCATGGAGAACGTGGACATTCAGGAAGGACTAGGAACAGCATATACATAAACTTGATGAGGAGGTCAAAGGCCATTTGTAAATGACTTCCCTTGCCTATCAAGCCCTGAGAAAACAATGCCAAGCCCTCCCTGCAGTCACTAGGAGATCCTAAGACTTGGATGAATCCCAACAGATCACTGGACACATAGAAAGCCTATATACCAATACTGAAAGTACTAAATTTGTGGTGGGATCAAGCCTAACTCTTGTGAATCCAGGAATGAGGCAAAAATGTGGTCTGGTACTAATGTCTTTCAACACTTGTTTAGACTGCATACTGGATAGAACTGTTATCCAAAGTCAGTATGAGGCACCACTGCGGTGACTGATGTAATATTACATTTCTCTCGAGGAGGGCAGCTGACATAATGTTACCTTTTGTGGTTTATAAGAATGTGTATGGGTACTCTTTTAATATCTAGCACCCCTCACCTCGATGCCTGGATTGCCAGTTCATCACATTGAGTAAAAATGTAAAACTAAATCATAGTTTGTAACCTCAATCCCAGCCAATATTTTGGTTACCTCTTTATTTTCACTGAATATTTTTAACAAAGGAAAACAACTTTTATAAGATGGATGGGTTTAGATCAATGACCTGGACTTGCCAATTACATTATTATTCTATTCAACTTTCTGGAGACCCTATCGATACATTAAGTAGTTAGGGGAAGTTCATGGGTTTAGAAGTCACTGGAGCAAGATCAAGATCCAGAACTATGGGGTCTGTTGGGAAAATCAAATCAATATATATGTACCTGTAACAAGGACATCAAAGACAGCTTAGGGCTCTTACTCACACAATTTGGGGCCATACAACTAAGGTTATATGACCACATGGTTTGATTCAAGATAACTATCCTGCTCATTAGTTGTCTCCTTTAGACCATCCTAGGGGAGGTCTGTGGGATGACTTCAATAGTTTATGGCTTAGGCAAATCCATCAAACTTATAATGCCTTAAATGACAAGACATGAAAAATAATTACCACCATATATGACAACCGGGGGCATTTGTGTGAATATTGCAGTGAAGGAAATAGTTTTTTTTTCTAAAGTTGAAGTTAAAATGATGTTAAGAATGATTTATGATCTTATTAGTGATAACACAAGGGTAAACGCCAATGGTAAATGCAAGAATATACTTATTTTTTTCGTCTTTGAAATATTCCAAAGTACATCACTTGATCCATTTTGTTTACTTGTTTTTTTTCTACATTTCATGAAGATTACTTTCCGAGCTAGATTTAATGATAGATAATGTCTTTTTAATTATAATTTGCAAAATATAGGATGCTTAAAATCAAACATTAATGGCACCAACAGGAAGACGTCCAGCAATTTCGACCAACAATATAGAAAACACTGACAATTACCTTTCTTTGCACTTGCTATTGGTCAGTGATCCAATTTACAAAACATATGGGAAATATAATTATAATCAATGAAATATGGGTTGTTTAAAATTCTAGACACCATTGGTACCACTCTTTCCTGGCACAAACAGCAATGACAGTCATGAATAGCACCCATCCACGATCTATAACGAACATAAATTTCACTGGTACCCATTTTGTGGTCAGAACAAGAACATTACTACCTGGAATCCAACGGCTTAATCATCCCGTGTACAAGTTAATTAAGAGAAATTTGCTTAATTGTAATATATCAAATTAATAATCGAACTTTCCACAGATAATACCTTAATGAAGGGTTAGCAATATTTCAGACTTTTTAGTGCAAATTTACCTGGTGCGGGGATACCAGGGATGCTGCCCCCCCCCCGGAAAAAAAAAAAAAAAATAGTTGCCGCTGTGTGGTAAAGGCTGTGGACAGTAGTCATTCAAAGCACGTATCCAACAGGGTAATTTTTTCCCCTTTAGTTTCCTTTTAACTGGTATTTAAACCAATATACATATTCAATATTCTAGGTTGTACTGTAGTGATATGCTTCGCCCAGAGTTCCCCCTTTTTGCCACGAGGGGAGGAAACAAGATATGGCGTTGCCCTTGGAGGACCTGCAACTTGCTCAATCCCTGGAAAAGAGGCCTATAAAACCCCCTGCGAGGCCTTGATTCGGCAGCAGATGGCCTTTTCTCATGAGCCTTTAGCTCGGCAGCTGCACTGCTCTCAACACGTATTGATTTTTATTATATGGTTTTAATGGGTTACGGGCATGGTTAAATTATGGCCAGGCCAAAGAATAATGGGAATGTGGGAAGAGGAGAGACCCTTTTTGTTTCTAAATAAAGAATAAAAACTTTGATCTGAATTCTTTTTTTATATCTTTTGAGACAGAACTTGTAAAAGACAAATGCTTGCCTGACTCTAGCCACGCCTGCTCGGCGATGTCCTGTGTAGGAACTGGACTTCTTACACATAAACTGACATGCACTTTTACACATCTTCCACTGTCTCGCATGTACATGGGTGCTGATCCCTTATCAGCCGATGGCAGCCTACCCCTACACAGGACTTGCTGCACGTTACCACAGGTTTAATCGGGAATTTGCTTTGGGGCAAGGGAATCTCGATAAATCACTACAGTACGTCACTGAAGTATATGGTCAAATATTTAAATACTTATCACTTTACTTATAACGCACGCCAATTACACAAATCCATGTTTTATCTTTTTATAAGCAGCCTTTTGAATATTTAATTAGATACACCATATACTTAAAAAAAAACTTTGGCCAAGATCTTTTAGCCTTGCAAATGCATGCATAAGGCTCATTACATCGTCTAGCAGTAAACTTGACTTGCATATACGATTTGTATTGGCCTAGCTCTCCCAAAGTTCTATGTATATTTTTGCTTGTTTTTACACTTCTTCTGCAACTGAAATTCGTTATAAATTAACATCCTACCGTTAAGATTTTGTTTCATATACTACTAAAATGGTCCAAGGGGAATGGAAAATGAAAAACAGGGCTTTTTTTTCATGCTAGAGTACCATAGGTGAATTTTGATGCAAGACATGTAACGTTTTCTACTTTGTAATGTTAATCCAGTTTCTGCCGCTCTCAAATCTTAGTATCCAATGCTCCAGATTTACAGAAGCTTACGAGATAGCTGGAGCCTCCGAGCAAGCTGTATGGATGTTGAGAAATGGCCAGTTAATGGAGATTCTTAAGTACAAACACTGCATCAATTAGAGTTATAGTTGGCAACTGTGTATGTATGATTCTGACTTCCCTTCTGCCGAGACTATTGAGAACACGAGCAAGATTTTATCGAGATGTGGGTTATCATTATACATTCTTTTGAATACAAATGTTTTTCCTGACATTTCACTAATTTCTTCCCTCCAGGATCATACTTAAGTCTTGCTAACATGTATGTATGCCACATATTCAAGTATGTGATTATGACCTCAGGAGAGGACTTAGCATGATGAATGAGATCAATTCTACTGTTATATAGTATACAGCTCCCCTGATAAATGTTTACTAACTCTGTATGCTTGTGATTAAACACAATCAGCCTTTTGTACTGTATATACATTTCAATATGTTGATATAGCTGTAAGGTTTTGTAAAAGATATGAGCCCAAAGAGGGACTAACATAAGGATGAGGATAACCAATGTTACCTCTCATCCCTAAGAGATGCAAGTAACCACCTGTCTCAGTAAACTCGTCAGTCAAAAAATTCCTCTCTCAAGGGTAAGGTGGCATCTCCTTTAAAAGACTTGTTTTACATGTAGAGACCATTATCCAGAGTAGATACCCTCCTTATAATAGGATTAAAATCCGTGGGCAGCCATGTGAACACCAAGCAGTTCACGATCGTATCACGATTACACACATGCATTCATCAGAATACTATAATGGTTTAGTGTGTGTGCCTGTACTCTAGTTTGTGTGGTCAAGTTGAATCTTAATTTTTTCTTTAAGTCTTGCCTTGAAAATAAACTAATTGCTCTAGTTATTAACATGAGAATGTCCATAAGCTGTAAATATAAGTAAACAAAAACCAGAGTTCATATTTTCAGCAATAAGTTTCCACTTTTACATGTATATTTTGGCTTTAGATACAATTTTTAAATGCATTTACACATCATAAATTTATCAAGAATTTTTAATTAAAGCTAGCACAACTCTGAAATAGTCAAATGGAAAGGGAAAATACAAAGAATTTTTAAGGCTTTTATTAAAAAAGAACTGACAAGGGATTCATAAAACCCCCAAGTAAATATTAGAACCAAGGTTTGCACTTCATTGTGATATCAAATTTAAATATTTGACAGACAAGAATCCATTTTTTCTCTTGCTGTCAGGAAAGGCTAAGGACGCCATCAAGTTAACTGGACGGAGCAAAATGACAAACACCTAAACTTATTCTATCAATAAATCCACATTGTTTCACAATTTGTTTTCCCTAAAAATATTTTTCCTTTTGCATTTTCATTAAAAAGAGAAACAAGGTGTATCCGCTATATACAGAAAAAATAATGTATACCTGCTTTTACAGTAAATGCCTAGCCAGTAATTGAAGATTTCTACTTACGTAATTTAACCTTTAATTTTAACCAAGAATCAAACCCTAAAGATTTCAAGTCAAAATTCTTTCGTGAAAGGAATTGTTATCTCCCTAACCGACATTCATTTATATTTCAACTCAAAATATACATTGACCACATGAATGGGCAATTATATAAAGTAATATTAATTTCTTCAAGTTTTTTTTTTTTTTTTTTTTTAAGTTTCTGAAATTTGTTTTTATTTCTTTCCTGTACAATTGTCACCACCAATATCAAGGTCTAACCAACTATGAGAGAGACCGGATCTAAGTTGGTAATTTGTCTGCCTGGACAATACACTGCACTGCCTAAAGAGAGAGTTCAGGAAAAATGCCAGGGTGTGAGTTTAGTCAATTTCAATACCACAAATATTTGCAATGACCAAAATTAAACTAATATCTAATCTTAAGCACTATAAAAAAGCTAATCCTGAAAATTGTAAACTTTTGTAGTGTATAATTAAATACTATCATTTGTATTTTAAATGCCAAAGATTGAATAATTTCAACTATAGAAGACAATTTTGTGCATTTCTGCAACCATGGAACAAAGGAAAATAAAAAACAATCTTTCTACCAACCTTTATTTAAACTGAAACCTTGCACAACATATTTTACCACCCTTATAATAATGGTTTAAAGACCATTTAAAGTAAAACCAAAGAAACTGGAAATGATGTAATCACATTAATTGGCAAAAAAATTACCCCCACCTCCCCCCTGGTTGAATTGTCTACATGCTGTTGTATATAGGCAATTGAACACATTTGTCACCAACAATATCAAGGCCAAGCCAACTATGAGAGAGACCGGATCTAAGTTGGTAATTTGTCTGCCCTGCCAACTCACTGCACTGTCTATAGAGGCAGTGCAGGAAAAATGACAGGGTTCAAAAGTTTACTCAATTTCAATACCACTAATTTTGGCCAATGGAAATATTTAAGGATATGCTTGTTTATTCCTTAATTTATAAAGAAGCACTCCTAAGAATTGTATACATAAAATTATCATTTGTATTTTAAAAGCCATAAATTGAACAAAACCAACTCCAAGATAGGAGATTTCTGCATTTTTACAACAATGGGACAAAGGAAAATAAAAGAAGGACTTTTCTACAGGCTTTTATTTAGAACTTCTGGAACCTCTTCTTGGTACCTGGGGCTGAGGTGACCTTGAGTACGTTGTAACGGACTGTCTTGGAAAGAGGTCTGCACTCACCGACTGTTACGATGTCGCCAGGCCTTACGTCCCTAAAGGAATACAATACCATTTCAATACCTATAGTTAGCTTCTTAGCAGTTTGTACAAAAAAAGAAAAATTACAGTAATTTATATTACATAATACTCTGTTGCCACCAATTTCAAGGCCCAACCAACAATGAGAGAGACCGGATCTGTGTGGACAATTTTTCTACCTGGACTATACACTGCAATGCCTAAGGAGACACTGCAGGAAAAAATGCCAGGGTGTGACGACAGCACAATTATCTTACCTGAAGCATGGCGAGATGTGTACAGACATATTCCTATGCCTCTTCTCAAATCTGAAATGGAAAAATTCAAATTTTACTCAAATATAAACTTGTTTGGTGTAATTTACTATCAACCAAATCTAATATATTAATTTTACACTGGAGTGTCCTTTTCACATTAAGCCTAAATGGGTGAATATACATAAAGAAAGCAAATATTTAAGCCTAAATGGGTGAATATACATAAAAAAAAGCAAATATACATCACATTCTAAATCACAAATGTGAAGGCCTAAGTGGAAAACTCACCGGTTGTACTTCTTGATGTAGTGCAAGTAATCACGGCGGATGGTGATGGTGCGGTTCATCTTCATCTTCTGGACGACACCAGTCAAGATGCGGCCACGAATTGGGACATTGCCAGTGAATGGGCACTTCTTGTCAATGTAGGTACCATCAATGGCCTATGGACAAGGGCAAAGAATGGTTTATTCCAAGAAAAAGAAATTACTAATATTGTACCATCTACTTCAATCTAATTTCAACTTGTCAAGTATTTGTGACTATAATGCAGTAAAGGGATAAAAGGACATTATATTAGCTATTAAGCTTCAAGCAAAAATTGGAGAAAATTTCTAAGCTTGGATAAACATATATAACAAATTGGTAATTACTGAATCAAGAATATCAAAAGGTAGATGAAATCACTTATGTTAATTTTCATAGTCAAAGTCAAAATTCAAACAATTGACAGAAAAAACAAGGGAGAGAGGAAAGGGAATAAGGGGAGGGGGGGGGGGTAAAAGAGAGAGGAAAGGGAATATGGGGGGGGGGGGGGAAAGGAGAGAGGAAAGGGAATAGGGGGGGGGGGGGGTAAAGGAGATAAGGGTGTAAGAAGGGGGAGGGGGAGGGAGAGAAGAGGAAAAGAGAAAGAATATGGCGGAATGGAAATGAGAAACAGGATAAAGGGAAATAGGAAAGGAAAAAAGGGAATTGGGGAGAGGAGAAAAGGGGGGAAAAGGATTAAGGATTGGGGAGAAGGGGAGAGACGAGAAAAAAGGGGAAGAGTTAATTCTTAAATTGCTTGATAACCATAATTACCATGCATAGAAAAATTTAAGAATTAAATGCCTTTCAACAAAATTATCTGAAAGCATTTAGCATTAAGGTGATACTTGGAACCTACAATCTTAAAAAATTGCTAAAAGCAAAGTACTGCTACTAAGACAATCTAACTACTATTAACTGCTCATTCTAGTTGTCGTCCTCAGTGAGGATATAAAGTTGTACATTATGTAGCAGCCATAATATATGCCTGCTCCATAAGTTCTTGGCTGTAGATTGTTTCAAGTTGCTTAAACTAATCACTTCACTCAAGATACCAAAATTATCTGCTCATCAAACAATTTCACTGTGTAATGACTGCACTACATCAACTCTTATCCACAATTTCTTCAGTTAATCTAACAATGTTTAAAAATGTACATTTCCTTAACATCTATAAAATCTATTAAAATATAGATCTAAAGCTGCAAAGACATGGAAAAATACCTAATCTTGTATAGTGATGTTTTCTACTCAATTTATCCCCCCCGCCCTACCTCTGTGCTCCATAGATTTCTGGCAAACTACAAAAGAAGTTAAACAAAAGCTTGAAGATTAACTATGACCCTAGCATAGAGGAGTTAGGACTGGTCTTGTTTGTTTTTTTGCTTCCCCCTGTCATCTGATTTCAGATATATATTTTTTAATTGGCTTTTATACTTTATATCTTAGCCATAGGTACCAAATATCACCATAATAACAGTTGCATTATTTAACCCTAACATTGAACTTCTCACTTACTATGTAAATTAAAAAACTGCACAATATAAAGTGATATTTCAATTATCCTAATATATCAAAATACAATTAAGGATTCATCAACAGGAATACAAGTAATTTCTAAACTAAGCATTACCAACCATAAAAAAAGGAGAAAGGGTTCTGAAGTAAAAAGTTTCCTTCAATTAACCCATTCACGCCGGTTGACGTGATAGCACGTATTGTGGTTTTCGCGTCAGACGCCCTGGACGCGCTATGAGGGGAAGCCGCGCGCTCGCGAGCGGGCAACCGAGGCTTGCGGCTTGTGCGCCTGAGAATCTCGAGGCGTTAGGCTTATGCTTTCGAGAACCCCGGTATTGCGACCGCGCAAAGCCGGAACTGCCCCGGCGTGAATGGGTTAATGCAGCGGTCCTAAACTTTAAAAACCCACATCCCCTTACACCTCTTTAAATTCTTAACCTCCTAGAAGATTGTTTTGACAACAAAAATACTTCAATACCACATTGCATCATTAACTGCATTATACTTGCATTAAAAAACTACCTATTACATTAAAAATATGCCCAATGCATGATTTATCTGACATTTACATTTTGAAATTGGGTGGGATCAATGGTAAAATATTCATTACATATACAATTAAATACAATTTTTTACCATTAAATAACTATAGATCCCACACCAGTAAAGGAAATAGGCTGAAGATAAGTTTTAAACCAGCATCACTGAATGCAACTGTTTTGTTTACATCAATCCTAATATTATGGTTGGACATGCAACATGGAACTTGTGCATTACACACTAGTTTTCATGTACACACATTAGAAACAAATCAAGAGCAGTGACATGCTGAAATAAATAAAACAAGTACATCATGGTTCTACTTTGCAAATAATAATGAAATATAGTGTCATGAGAACGGTTTGGTCATTGGAGTTCATACTTCTTTCTACCTCAAAATAAAAGAAAAAGCTACTACCTCTCGTGGAGTCTTGAAGCCAAGCCCGACTTTGATGTTTCTACGCTTGGGTTTGCCCTTCTTAATCTTGTCGGGCTTGGCAGTATTGAAGACTCTGAGCTGCTTCTGGAAAGCCTTTTCGTTCTGGAACAACCATGCAAGAATCTAGCATCAACAGGTTAAACACACAAGCAAGGACACAGCACAACAGTAACCTTAGAAGAGGATACCAATGAAAGAATCTTAACCAAGGAGTTAAGAGTACAGTTCAATTCTCGTCCTCTCCTAAGACCACTTTCCACAGCACTAGGAAGGATGCGTGGCACATTCAGCTTGCGAGGGGGTGGTTAGAGAGACAGCCCAACACAGCAAACACTAGGACAGCATGCCCTATGGCTGGTCTCTTCAGGGATAGCAGCAACCTGGGCTGCCAGCTTACCTCGCGGGGGGCTTTGAAGCCCAGGCCCACCTGGCGAGTGTACCTTAAACTACGCTGCTTCTTTTTTAAACCCTTTTTGCGGTTCAGTGGAACACCGGACTGCTTTTGGAAGGCGCGTTCACTCTGCAATCAGCTTTTGTGTTAACAGAAGTTAACATGGCCAAAGGTTTGAAGACAAATTTGGGTGAGCCAAGCTTTCTAGTAACAATGATATTTTGATTTAAATGTAAATATTACTAATCTGGAATCTACACCCATTTTGGTAAGTTCTTATTTTGACCAAAACATGTTAAATCCTACTACTGAACACTTTAGTCAAATTAATTTTGAATTTTTTTTATGAGTCAAATATAGCACAATCAACAGATTGAATTCAAACTTATGGACATGGTTGTTATAAGTTGAAAACATTTGAAATCAATAATCCTAGTGATATGTGAACAAATGATTACCGAGGCCAATAGTCTACTCCATGTAATCAGGCAAAACTGAACTTGGACTGTAATTTCTAGAAATAGTGTTTTCCTCTATAAATGAGATCTTTTCAATTTAAAAGATGGCAAAAAATATCAATATATCACTTACATGTACTGGTTAGCCTGTATTATACACATCTGTAAACCTAGTTAATCACACTGGTAAAAATTACCGAGATACCAGCTGAAAATGTAAACTGCAATGTCTCAGAAGCTACTAGATATATAATTGCATGAATATACTGATGCAACCAGCAAACTTTTGAATCACAATTATGTACAGGTTGAGAAAATTATTTGCTCGGCATTGACAGTAGTTAATTGCAATAGCCAAAAAGAATGTAACTTAAGACTTGGTTGTGATTCAATTGAAATTTAGCTTTATGAAAAATTCTAGCTCTGCTTTGTTTACTTTTACAGACTGGCAAAACTGGGCAAAGATTGATTCCCCATATAAGGATAAATTGTGAGGGAGGTGTACACGCTCTATCTAACAGGGCTGTTGGAA
>NW_028234431.1:13045905-13060905 GCF_977035675.1 Penaeus japonicus
CTATCTATCTATCTATCTATCTATCTATCTATATATACACATATTAGTATCTACACACACACACACATATCACAGTACGTATGTATGTCTTCATTGTAACAGAAAGAAAATCAACTTTTCAGGCGTGGGTATAATGTTCAAATATAGATATCAAAGTCTCCTATTATAATCCGATATTTCGCTATTTTAATTAGACCTGTAATAACATTATCATCGTTTGAGAACTATTTAGCAATTACCGCTCGTTCCAAGCGCTCCGAACCGAAGTAGAAACCTTCAAACCTCATCAGTTGTCTAAGGTTGCTGGAAGGGTAAGGTTGTGTTTCCTAAAGAGAAGCCAATTACATTTGGAATCTCGACGGAGAGGTTAGTTGATATCATAACCTTATTATTTGTTTACACTTTAAGTGTAGTTTCACCGTCTCCAAGAGATGAACTGCAAAACTCTTATAAAGGATGTTTTTTCACAAATACATATATGTATATATATATATATATATATATATATATATATATATATATATATATATATATATATATATATATATGGTTTGCTATTAATGCAAACAAAAGCATGTTAGTTGCACATAAGTTGGCAATAATCCAGTAAGACGAAAAGTTTACGAAAACTGCCCTGATTGCCCATAAAAACCTTTTTCCCGTGATTAAATAGACATTAAACAAAGATGCCAACTGTAGTAAAACGTAAACACGACCCGAGTTTGCTCTTGAACGAAATTATGTACATAAATATCCATTCTTTCTTCGTTACATCTCCACAAGGTAAATTCAGATAATTTCCTTTATTTAAGACCGAGATGAAGAGAGCACAAGACGTTTGTGTGTACAAGCATGGAATCAAGAAGCACACATTAGTAACGGCATCATACACAGCCGTACGGACACAGTGGTGCATGTGCAGAGAAAGGTATAAAAAGATGTTTAGGCGTCTAAGGCAGAAGCGGATGGTGGTTCTAAACAAGTGGGTTGTGACGCCTATACGGAGTCGTAAAGAAGCTTCTGCAGCGGGTTCTTCCAACGCTGAGACCAGGAAAACGTTGATGAAGACTACCCAAGGTTAGTACTTGCTTATATTCACTTTTTTTTTCTTCAGAAATAGGCATATCGTTCCCCCAGAATATGGATGTAGATTGATTTTGTTTTTGCCTCATCGTTCCCATTTTCTTTTTTTGATCTTCCATGTCCCTGAACTCTCTCTCTCTCTCTCTCTCTCTCTCTCTCTCTCTCTCTCTCTCTCTCTCTCTCTCTCTCTCTCTCTCTCTCTCTCCCTCCCCCTCTCTCCCTCTCTCCCTCCCTCTCCCTCCCTCTCCCCTCTCCCCCTCCCTCTCCCTCTCTCTCTCTCTCTTCCCTTCTCTTCCCTCTCCCTCTCCCCCTCCCTCCCTCTCTCTCTCTCTCTCTCCTCCCTCTCCTCCTCTCCCCCCCCCTCCCTCTCTCTCTCTCCCTCTCCCCCCCCCTCCCTCCCTCTCTCTCCCCCTCCCTCCCTCTCTCTCTCTCCCTCTCTCTCTCCCTCTCCCTCTCCCCTCTCTCTCTCCCTCTCTCTCTCCCTCCTCTCCCTCTCTCTCTCCCCCCCCTCTCTCTCTCTCTTTCCCTCTCCCTCTCCCTCTCTCTCCTCTCCCTCTCCCTCTCTCCCTCTCTCTCCCTCTCTCTCTCTCCTCCCTCTCCCTCTCCCTCTCTCTCTCTCTCTCTCTCTCTCTCTCTCCCTCTCCCTCTCCCCCTCTCTGTCTGTCTGTCTTTCGTCCGTCCGTTCGGTCTGATTCTTCTGTTCTGTCCCAGAATCTCACCCTTTCTTATTCCTTTACTATTAATTATTCTCACATGTCCGTTTACGCTTCATTCCCTCACCTTTTTTCGCTATATTTTGACAGCTACTGATGGTCATCGGGACCCAAGGAGAGACCAAAAGAGAAACAAAGAAGAGTCGAAACTCATCCCAAAGAACCGCCAAGTTTCCCGAGCCAAGAGGGAAACTTCTGGAAGAGGCCATTCCGCTAAGAGAAAGCGAAGACAAAGCCAAGTCCGCGATGAGGAAGGAGAGCTCACCATCTTGGGGATGACGATTGGCAGACGAGAGGACCAGGCAGTGAGCCCAATGTCCTCGCCTCAGGTTATGAACGCAGCAGCTAAGGCTACCGGGGCTGTCGGAGGGAATGCTTGTGGTATGAAGAATGGGACACCAAAAAGTAAGAATAAAGTTGATGTCAAGTCCCAAGAGAGGAAGCTGGATATCAAGGAGGTAGTGACACGAAGGAAGTTCGAGAAAAAAGGAGGAGGAGAAAGAGAAGAAGGAGAGGGAGTGGGAGAAGAAGGGGCACTGTCCAGATTCCTGTACCAGTTGCTACAAAGTGGTTGTGTGTGCCCACAAGTGGACCTTATTGTGCGACAGGTGGCAGGCAAGCGAGGTGAGAATACGGTGCACTAATTGTCCTCTTTTACCCTGTCCCTCCTCTCTTTTGCCGTTCCCCCGCCCTCACTCAACCCCCCCCCTCTCTCTCTCCCTCTCCCTCCCTCCCTCCCTACCTCTCTCCCTCTCTCTCTTCCTCCTTCTCTCCCTCTCTCCCTCTCTCTCTTCCTCCTTCTCTCCCTCTCTCCTTTTCCCCCTCTCTCCCTCCCTCCCTTCCTCTCCCCCTACCCCTCCCTTTGCTTCTGTCACTTCCAGTGTCTCTTTATCTCTCTTCAGTCTCCTAATGTTCTCATCAAAGGTATGAGATGAAAAACAAATTAATTTTTCTGTGTCTTTTCAAGTAGTCTACACTTATAAAACTGCTGCGTAAATGTCATCAAAGCAAACGCTTTTTATTTCTTTAAAAAGCCGGTTCATTGTTTGCGTCATGACGATTATAGGCTGGGAGAGGGCCTTTGTTTTTCCTCTCCTTTGTCTTTTCTTGTCTTAGTCCAGGGAAAAAATGATATGCGATTTTTTCTTGGTGCAGTCTGTGCTTTCGTGGACGCCATTACCATATCGAAATCAGGCATATCACAAGAACTTGCATGTGCTGCATCGTACGCCATTGTACAAATTGTGGTTGAATACTGGCAACGGTTAATATACAAAATTATTGATTTGATATACTAAACAGGCTTTTTTTTATAACAGCATATGTTCAAGTGAATGAGTAAATAGAAAGCAAGTGAAATTAACTAATCCAAGTGTAATAATCATGGGGTTCAGTAACAAGAGTAATAGGATTTCCTATGTGCGAAGAGCATGTCTAATCAAATCGTCCTTATCTGCTGCAACCGAATCATCAATGTCCTTAGGAATAATTTGTATATCATAATTTTCAGAAAGAAACCCGTTAGAATCCTTTTTTGATTGAGAAATTACATAAGTTTGACCCACAACAGCTGATTTACGGATGACTTATTTATTAAAGGGGCTTTTCCTGTATCAGTTCCTGTGACTTCAGTTCGTTCTTGTTCCTATGGTGCATATTCCCGTCCGAACTTGCTTCGAATTGATGTCTCGGTTTTATCGTCCGATGCCGAATTTAATTTGATTCGAAGCGTCTCAGCTGGTTGTTTCGTAGATTCTGTTGAACTTTTAATTTCGTCTTTGCAACACGTGTGTGCGTGTGCGTGTGCGTGTGCGTGTGTGTGTGTGTGTGTGTGTGTTTTCATATATGTATATATATGTATACACGTATATATATATACATACAAATATTCATACATACATGCACACATACATACGTAAGAAAGATGTTAGAATGCAGTAGCGCATTTTAATATAGAAATACAAAATTTACCTGCCTGACCCTGACTTGAACTCGGGTCCTCAGAGTGAGAATCCCGGCTCCTAACCATTACACTGCACGACCCAACAGAAGGATCATCTCACCAGGTGCTTTACAACTACCATGGAAGTTACTTATATACTCTTAGCAGAGCAGTGATGCCAAAGTTTTACAGACGATCCCCGTGGGCACTCAGCAGGAATGAATTGGAAATTCAAGTCACAGATCTGGTTACGGAGGTTATATCTATGTAAGAAAGATGGTAGAATGCAGTAACGCATTTTATGTAGAAATATAATTTTTACCTTCCATGGTGGTTGTAAGACACCTGGTTAGATGATCCTTTTGTTGGGATATGTAGTGTAATGCTTAGGAGCCGGGATTCTCATTCTGAGAACCCGAGTTCAAGTCAAGGTCAGGGAAGTAAAATTTGTAATTCTATATTGCATTCTACCATCTTTCTCACATAAATATAACCTTGGTAATCTGATTTGTGACTTCAATTTCTAATTCATTCCTGCCGATTGTCTGTAAAACCTCGCTATCACTGTTCTGCTAAGAGTATATAGGTATCTTCCATGGTGGTTGTAAGGCACCTGGTGAGATGATCCTTCTGTTGGGTCGTGTAGTGTAATGGTTAGGAGCCGGGATTCTCACTCTGAGGACCCGAGTTCAAGTCAGGGTCAGGGAGGTAAAATTTGTATTTATACATACATGCATATATGTACACATACACATAATTGCATGCATATATACATATATGTATATATGTGTCGACTTCACATCCCCGTGGTCGGCATATCGAGCCCCATCCAAGCTCGTGAGCTTCCACTGTCACCTGGCGGTTACTGACGTAGCTGGACACTGCGTTGGGTAAGGACCAAGCTTAGATCGAGTCAACACTCGTTGGCACATTCTCTCACGAGTCAGCACACGCTGACACAGGCGGGCTCGCCTCAGCGCATACAAGCCCGGCGTAGCACTTGCTCCGCAAATCTGGCTTATCCTTATCCTTACGTACACATACAAGTACTCGTACACGTACACGTACACGTACACGTACACGTACACGTACACGTACACATATGCAATGCAAATATATAGGTGCATACAAACAAAATGTAAACATACAAACACACAAACACACACACACAAGATATGTATGTGTACACACACACACACACACACACACACACACACACACACACACACACACACACAAACACACACTGTGTGTGTGTTTGAATGTTTCCATGTTTTGTTTACTAATTAAGCTCCAGTTTGCCGAGTAAAGGCGAGGAAAGTCTCCACCTGAGGATCACATCAGACACACACAGAAACCACACACAAAATATGACGCCAAAATACTGACACAAACTTTTGTTGATTATGAAAACTTTTTGGTTGTTTTGAGTTTCTCTTTTCTTTCGTGTCTGTCCCAAGTTTCCTTCAACGCACCCCATCGCCGTTCGTGTCTCTTTGCTTTCTCGCGTGTGTTCGTTTTTCTTACTTCGCATAGATGAAACAAAATCCGTCATGTCACATGTTTACCTAATATGTCACGAAAACTTAATTAAAACAGACGGGTTTGATTTATTCTAAGATTCTACTGTCATTGATTTATTGCAATGTATTGTTGATTTCTTTGCATCTATTTTACTACAGTTTTCATCCATACTTTTTTTTTATACTTTTCCATAGTTATTATTGAATCTTTCTACAGCCCCTACCCGTCTCGCTCTCTTTCCCACGCAAGCAGATGGCGCTTTCCGCCTGGTGGTGAGTGACGACCGGCTCTCGAAACTCCCTGGAGCTTGGGAGGACCTGATTGACCAAGGACACAGTCTTCCAGAGGTCGTCCAGGCCATGACCACGCTGGCTACAGTTCCTCAGATCCGCAATTCATCTCTAGTCCTGCTGGAGAAGATCTTTAGGCTGGAAGCATTGCGTGAGAAGAGGATGTGTGTAGTCGTCTCGGCTGGGAGCTACGACTGGGCCCTCTCGGCGAAATCGTGCAAGGACAGGGAGAGGGTCGTCCGGGATTTGGTGCTGTTTAAGTCTGAGCTCGAACGTCTGGGGAGAGAGTCGTTTCCTTGTCGAGAGGTGTTCGTTGTGTTGTGCCCCATTGTGGAAGCGGCGTTGGATAAAGGAGATGAAAGAAAGAGAAGAGAGGTAAGGAAGAATCAAAAGGAGGAGAAAACAGAGAGAAAACTAAAAGGCAGGAAAGAAAGGGAAGAAGGAGAGATGGGACGAATTGAAAATAGCCGAAAGAACGAAGAAAGAAGAATTGAAGGAACGGAGAGGGAAGAAAAGGAAGGGAGACTGGAAGGAGGAAGCTCCCGTGCCCTGAAAAAAGTTAACAGGAAGCTGAGAAAGGAAAACGCAAATCTCAAAGTTCCGATCTCCACCTCCTCCCCGCGCTATTGGAAGCACATGATGAGGGACTTTAATGAGGCTCTCTCTGGGCTCGCTGATCCCCAGCTGCATGGTGATAGTAATAGAAATGTCTGTAGAATTCTGAATGACGTATTCAACGCAATCACGACTTCGAGTGGTACGGCGAATGATGCTAACAAAGCGGTACATCAACGTGACAAAAGATGTAAGAATTTTTTGTATTTATCTATGAGTAGAGATATTCGGGTTTGCATTTCTTTTCAATATCATCTTGTTCGTTTTCTTTCGCTGAAATACATGCCTAGGATTCTCATTAGCTCAAAATACACCCTGAAACATTTAGTTTAAGTATTTTATGATTTTTGAAGATTTTTTTAAATGAAAATGATTAATTACAAGTGTATACTGGTTCATTACAAGCAACAATTTCATCTCCCCAGCAATGAGCCTCGAGAACGGGAGACCCTCGCACGAAACGTGGCCAATGAGCTGGAATGGACCGAGGGATAATTCGGTAGTGTACGCGAGCAAGAAGCGTGACGGGTCGAGGAACACGGAGCGAGAGAGCAGCCGGAGCGAGAGATGTACCAGAAAACTGTACTGTGAAAGAATGTGAAACATCGATGTTTGGCTACAAAGGATGTGAAGAACCATAGAAGAAAAATAGAAGAAAAATAGAAAATAAAAGAAAGAAAATAGTAAATCAAAGAACTCCAGGAGCAAGAACACGATAAGAATTTGAAAATTGGATTATTAGGGTATGTGGAAATACGAAGCATCTAAGCACCTGAAAGGCAAAGACACAAACAATGTTTGTAAGTAGAAATAGTAATAGGGAGATGAGGAAACGAAGGCGGGGTCGAGGATTGGTCAAATGGAATAATTTAAAGGCCCTTTTTCACGATGGTCCCTATAGCATATGGTTTATCAGGGATTCAAAGATGTTAAAACAAATATGTCCTCTTTTCGTTTGTGGACTTGTTGGGAAGTGTTGTTTCTGCAACCTGATGATATGATTGATAGTATCTGCAAAATGTGATTTTTAATAATTAATGTTAACAAGCTTATTTTAGTTTCAGTTCTTTTAATGAAATTTAACCACCAAATGTGTTCATAATTTGTATTCTTTTTACAGTTGTTCAATTTTGAAATTCAGTAACACTCATTGAATAAATGTCTTTTGTTCTCAATGCAGACGCTTATGCACATTTTTGCATAACCATTGAAGACAAGTTTATTATTATTGTAGATTTTCTCATTGTTCTATCCAGATGAAAAAGGTGCATGTTTTAGTTAGGTTATGATTTACATAAATGATTTACATCTTTACGCTGTGATGCATAACACATGCATTATTCATACCGCCCTGTGTTACTTTTTGTTTTTCTTTTAATGTTTTGTTCGATCCTCTTCAAAATCGTCGCGAAAAAAGGTGCACGCACGCACGCACGCATACGCATACGCACTCACGCACCCAGGCTCCCACCCACTCCCCCTCCCTCCCGCCCACTCTCTCCCCTTCCCACTCTCTCTCCCTCCTACCCACCCACACTCCCACTCTCCCTCTCTCCCTCTCTCTCTCCCCCATCCCCATCCCCCTCCCCTCCCCTCCCCTCCCCTCCCCTCCCCTCCCCTCCCCTCTCCCTCCCACTCTTCCTCCCTACCTCCCTCCCACTCTTCCACCCTACCTCCCTCCCTTTCTCTTATTCTCCCTCCTTCCTCTTACTCTCCCTCCTTCCTCTTACTCTCCCTCCTTCCTCTTACTCTCCCTCCTTCCTCTTACTCTCCCTCCTTCCTCTTACTCTCCCTCCTTCCTCTCTCTCTCTCTCTCTCTCTCTCTCTCTCTCTCTCTCTCTCTCTCTCTCTCTCTCTCTCTCTCTCTCTCTCTCTCTCTCTCTCTCTCTCTCTCTCTCTCCCTCCCTCCCCGTTTCTTTCCCTATTTTCATATCTTCCAGGCTGACTTTGCCTTTATGTTATCATCATATAGAATTCATAATGTTAGTTTGGCAGAGAGCGAAAATATTACAGGCATTGTAATTAATGGCGAGTCTGCAAATTCTCAGACATAGATTTAATTGGCTACACTTTGGGGAACTATATATTTTGGGCATTATCTCACTTTAGAGAAGCATATTGTCTGATATTTTCTGGAGATTATAATTACTTAAATTGGAGTAATTACTTAAATTAATTATACCGAGATTCTTCATAAAAATGTTGGTGAAATTAATGCTTGTCGTCCGTGTGAATTGTGCAACTGAACAGACCGCTATAATATTTTTTTCAGTTATTGAACGTGTTTTTGTTATATTAGTACTTGCTTATTTGTAGCTTTTCCAAATCGGTGTACTTTTGTTTATCAATAGGTCTGTCTGTTTATTTGTAAACACAATGCATATCTCTCAATATAACTGTGGTTTTTTTGTATGTATGTATAGCATATACGTATATTTACACAATTCGGTCCGAAACCGATATTGCAAGTATCTACTTCTGTTTTGATCCACCAACACCAAAGACTTATTTTCCAATAAATAAACCTACAGATAAACTGATTCCACGGAGCAACGAATGATTTGCTGCCTTTCGAAAATATGTAATTGGATTTTGCTCCTGCCAATAAAATGTGCGTTTCTAGTATACGTTTTATTACCATTCTTTGTCTATTGACATTCCCACTAATTTCAAAGTAAACAGTTTTTATAAGGGAAATATAAGTAAGCAATTGTTTTTTACATCACAGATGCTCTCTTACAACTTTGCTGCAGACGAGGATTGAGTCTGATCAGACCTTCACTTGCGGATCCCCAGCTGCTTGTGAACCAGATCGGAACTCGGGTCGTACTCCGCCTGGTACAAGTTGCCCGCCACGAGTCGCAGGTTGTACTTGGCGGCGAACTTGCGGATGCTGAAGCTGCGGCGATGCTCGGCTGCGGGAAGGAAGGGAGATAGAGGGCTGTGGCTGTCATTTTTTAATCGCTCATGGCGTCACATCTGACAACCATGCCTTAATAAGAGCGGTCGGGTCTGTCTGATCAGAATGGGAAAGTTGATATAGCTAAGCTAATGAAACTTTTAGAGTACCAAAAAAGATAATGCCACATTGTATCAAATCGAGATAAGACAAATCTGAGAGCTATATAAACTGATATCTGCACAGAGTTCCCCACGCGTTAATGCGGATATTTTTGCAAGGGTGAAAGAATATATGATTTTGAGCAGAAAATCCTGCTTAAGCAGTATTTTCCCTTTGGGATTATTTTAAGCGTTAAGCTAGTTCAAAATATGCAAGGAAACTAAGCGAGATGGCTGAGTCGAGGCAGTAAGTGGAAGCAACCAAGCCAATTGCAATTTTTTTCATTATGATTTTTTTTTTAATGCAAGATTTGGAACAACATTAGAGTATTTTCATATGGGACATCATCCTTATAGCAGAATAAAGATAAAGAGGCTGTAAATAACAGGAGAAATAAAGCGTTATATGGCAACGTTTACTATGATCTGATTGTCGTATGCTAAGCCGAGTTTCGTGCGCATTTGATTTTAAAATCCCATCATCACTTAACTAAACTGAACTGAATCCGATTAATGCAAGTGCAGTGATGATTTTCACACACACACATACATGCATACATACATATATATAGACATATATATATATATATATATATATATATATATATATATATATATCTATATATGTATGTGTGTGTGTGTGTGTGTGTGTGTGTATACATGTATACATACATACACACATACACATATATATAATATATATATATATATATATATATATATATATATATATATATATATATATATATATATATATATACACGCACACATACACACCCATATACATATCTATGTGTGTGTGTGTATACATGTACGTATGCATGCATATTATATATATATATATATATATATATATATATATATATATATATATATATATATATATATATATATATATATATATAAATAAATAAATGAATATATATATATATATATATATATATATATATATATATATATATATATATATATGTGTGTGTGTGTGTGTGTGTGTGTGTGTGTGTGTGTGTGTGTGTGTGTGTGTGTGTGTGTGTGTGTGTGTGTGTGAGGGGTATTGGTATTCATTAATCTATATTCATATTTCATTTGTACGAACAAACACAGCATGAAACTTACCTGAATTCTTCGGGATAATTGGTTCATCGCACTCAAGGGGGCCTGGCTGTTCGTAGACAATGAACACGTACCGATGCAGACCTGAAAGGAAAGAAATGCCAAGGAGAGAGGTTTCAAATATTTAGTTATCAAACACAGAATATCGAAGGTAAACGCGGGTAATCTTTAGAACATGGGTGGTGGATTCAGATGGATTTATTAATAGGCTTGTGTGCAAACGTAGCATATGTTTAATAATGCTTAGATGTGCAAAGAGAAAATTTGCAAGTTGCATTTAGCTCTCGCAAGATAAATGAACAAAACGAGGAATTTTCAGGTTCTCTTCGAGTTTAAAGACAATATCATTATAGAACATACATAGTTCCCGAGTCTTTACTAAAATGTTTCTATTTGATGACTGTTAGTGATGGCGTTCTAGGCGACTGTCTGAGACATTGGTTAATGGTCGCAGTACCAAGGGTGTGATGAGATTAATGAGGCTGGCCTTTGCACTGGGGCCGATCCTTGCACACATTACCACTGTTATATCTTGCAGGAAGCGAACAGTCCCTTGGTAAATCCGGATGGTATATCGCAATTATTATCGTTGTCACTATAACTATCATGCTACTGCGTTCCCGCTGCTGTTTATATTTTGTTGTTGATGCAATTATTATAATTGTTGCGCTGTCGTGAAAGTGCATCCTTGCCTTGCAATATTTTCATGATTGGGTGTTTCTCGAATTTCTTTCACATAAGCTTTATGCTTTACCTTAGGGCCTATTCATGATACAAATGCTTAGCAATAAAGCAGATCTCGACATCTGCAAAAACCTTTTAGAAAAAAAGTATTCCTAACCCACCTGTGTCCCTCGGAGGTCCGGAGCCCACGTAGTCGGAGAGCACTTTGCCTTTGGCGATGTCGCTGCCGGGGATGTTTACGACGAGCCAGTGGTGGAACTCCCGGAACTTGGGCTCTTGGCGGCTCGGGGCGTCGGGGTCTGGGGGCGCAAGGCAAGAAGACGAATATCAAGCAGGGCGGGGGAGATGCGTGAGTGCGGTGGTCAAGTTTCGAGATCTGATGTAAGTCTTGGGAGTCAATAAAGTGAGGTACAAGGGATGACTGATGGAGTATGGAATGTGGAGAATACCAAACAGAGTGGAATAAATGCGTAGTCAAACTTGCCTACGTAAAATAAGGTCTTAGGGTCAGTGAAGCTGAGAGCAAGCAAGCTAAGACTAATGGAATTCAGGTTCATAGGGGAAAAATAAATCGAATGAAAAAAAAAAGTGTGGGCTTTAAATTCAAATTAAGAAATGTGAGATCGGTCTTTGAGTCAGCGAAGTTCAGTGCAAAAGATGATAAGAAAATGGAAACGCGTTCAGGTTTAACTCTGTTTAGTTTTGAAGATATAAAACAAATGAATAAAGCATAACGTAAATAAATTAAAGATTTAAGAAATTATTTCAGGGGTTAGCATCATGAGAAAAAAATATGAAGAAAAAAAAAAGAATGAAAAAAAGAAAACCAGATTCCTTAATGCAAACCATTTCTTTCAACAACCAAAGCAACCCCCCCACCAAAAAAAAAAAAAAAAAAAAAAAAAAAAAAAAAACGATTAGAATAAAGAATGGAAGTCTGAACTTTAGAGCAGACGGGAAAAAATATATAAAAAAAATTCTTTAAACAGCACAAGTTCTTCAGATTCTCTTCATTTCTCGTAATGATATTCACTTCTCGCACAAGAGTTTCGTACCCATAAACGCACTCTCAGCCCAAAGCAAGTAAACAAAAGAAAAAACGAACGAAAAAAGGAGAAAAAAATAGTGTACTCATTTGAATATCTGAGTGACGATGATATAGTTGTTTTTATTTTTGCAATTTTGTTACTGCTATCACCATCATTAGTATTATTAGTGTTGTTATTGTTATTATTCTGTTCGATTTTTTTTATTCTAATCATTAATAATGATAAAGGTGATGAAGATGATGATAATAATGATGGTAATGATAATAGTAATAAGAATGGCAATAATAATGATGATGATGAAAATGATAATGATAATGATGTTGATAACAACAGTGATAAGATGATAATGATAATGATAAAGATAATCACTATAATAATACCAATGATATTAACAACAATAGCAATTCGTAACAATGTTAATGATAATGATAATAATATCATTATCATCACTATAATTTCTATCATTACTACAATTCATAATACTATTATTATCATTATACTATCGATATGATCATCATTATCATCATTTTTCCTAGCACATAATTATTATTTATGTTGTCATCATTATCATCATTGTTATCATTATCATTATCATTATTATCATCATGATCATCAGCATCATTACTATAATTACTATCACTATTATTATTATTACTATAATTATTATTACCATCATTATCATCAATATTATCATTATTGTCATTATCATTATCATCATTATCATCTTTATCTTTATTGCTATTATCCTCATCATTATTATTCTTATCACTATTACTAACATTACTATTATCTTTACCCTTATCATTATTGTTATCATTATTATCATTGTTTTATTACTATTGTTATTATCATTAATAGTATCATGATCATAATTACCATTAAGATATCATTGTTATTATTACTATTACCTTTATCATCATTGTTATTATTACTATTATTTTCATTATTGTCATTATCATTACCGCTATCATTATCATTATTATTACTATGGTCATTTTTTTATATTATCATTATAATCATTATCATTATCATTATTATTTTCAGCCTTATTATTATTATCATTATTTGTATCATTGTCATTATTATTATTATCATCATTTGTATCATCGTCATTATTATTATCATTAACATTATTATAATCATTATTATTATCATTAACATTATTATAATCATTATTATCATCATCATTATTATAATCATTGTCACTATTATTATCACTATTACTGATATCATCCTTATCGTCACATTCATCACTGTTTTTATCGGTAACAATATCATCATTGTTATTATCAATGATATTATCATCATTATTATTATCAACATTATCATCATCAATATCATTATCATTACTATTATCAATATAATTATCGCTATTGTTATCAATACAATTTCCACCATTACTGTCATGATTATTTCTTATTAATGTTTGTATCATTATCATCATCGTCATCATTATCATTATCATCATCATTATAATTATTATCATAATCTTATTATAATCATCGTTATCATAATTTTATTTTTGTTATCATCGTTATCATTATTGTTATTATCATAATCATTATTATTATTTTTATCATCATTATTTTCATCTTTATAATCATTGTTGTTGTTGTTTTCATCATAGTTATCATCATTATCATAATTTTTTTTTTATCATTGTTACCATTATTACCCTTATTATTATCATCATTATTATTATTACTATTTTCATCGTCATCATCATTATTATCATTATTATTACTATTCTTCTTCTTCTTACTATTATCATTATCCTCATTATCATTATCACTCTTATTATCACTGTTATAATCATCATTGCTGTCATTATAGCTATCATCATTCCCATCATCATCACAATCATTAACATTATCATCAATACCATTACAAAAAGAGATATACAGAAACTTGCATCTCGCAATTAAGACTGTTATCATTATCATCATCATCATAATCATCAAAATAATGAAACTGGAAATAATAACTTTAGTCTTAATGATAAGATCCATGCAATTACCAACGAAAGCCTGACCTGTCATGCACAGTGTATAGAGAGCATTTTCCTTCACTGGCCATATCACTTGGGTGGGCGGGGTCAGCACCTGTGTGGGCGTCAGTACGTTGCCATTGTTGACCTCGGCATCACCGTACTTGACCTGATCGATGTAGAAATGGTAAGTAAGTTCATTGTAGTACGTATGACCTATCTTTCTGACTATCTTTTTGTCTTTGTGTACCACCTACCTTTCAACTAGTTAACCATTCTTCAGGTCTGTCTCTACGTATCTATCTGTTGCCTTTCCGTTTAGTTATTCTACCTGTTCAGATAAAGGTATAAGTGAGAATGAATAACTTCACGGCGTAAGAAATGTAATTGACTCGTCTCTGTTGAATTATGCAAATTCTGAAGAAAATTAAACCGAAATGCGTCAGTTGCATCTCTTGTGCTGTTAAGTTTTTTTCTGTCTCATTTATACATTTATATATACAGATGTTATGGTAGACTGAAAGCTATACGGAACGGCAGTAGGTAGATAGTTAGATATGGATGGTGAGGCTGGCTGAAGTGTGGGGGATTTATATGTCTATCTAAATCTCTTTTGTCTAAATAATAAATGTGAATTAGACAAGTCGAGAGATTGATATAGTTATATTATAAGATTTCATAGGGCTTCCACGATGAAATAAGGCTGTAAATAGAGTCGCAATCACACGGATAGATGGATTTAGAGACAGAAACGTGGACATACAAAAAGGTGGATGAAAAATATATATTAGAAGAATGACGATGATCACCAGCTCCACATACAAATAAATGGATTGATGGGGCGATGGACAAATAGATAGATAGATAGGTAAATATATAATTAGGTATATGAATAGAGAAATAAATAGACATAGCAAAAAATATCGAAATGGCAAACAGT
>NW_028234431.1:13075905-13080905 GCF_977035675.1 Penaeus japonicus
ACACACACACACACACACACACACACACACACACACACACACACACATATATATATATATATATATATATATATATATATATATATATATATATATATATATAGAGAGAGAGAGAGAGAGAGAGAGAGAGAGAGAGAGAGAGAGAGAGAGAGAGAGAGAGAGAGAGAGAGAGAGATAAACTGATAAACAAATAGAAAATAGATAAAAATAGCAAACCAAACAGTTATAATAATAATTATAATTCTCACTATACATTTCGCATTTCATAAAAATCAAACTAATAGCACAGTAATAGTAGTACCAACATTTCGTAATGATAATGGAACCATATAACTTGATTCAGACCATTTAGTGTAACAAATCGCCCTTAATCTGGGTGATTGCCTCACAAGTTCTCACGCATTGGAAGTTTAGCACTATGATATCTCACATTCATGAGGCAGTTCTCGGCAGGTTTATTTTGGATTAATCAGTATATATGATGTTTAAAGTCGATTATAGTTCGGAGGAAAGATAATAACTAAAACTATATTCCACGTATTAACTGAATTACTAAATCTCTGTATACTTAAAACTTCCATATTTTAGTACTGTAGATTATGTTCCTCTTAGCATTCGGAAGAATAAGTGTTCTTGCATTAGAAAGTTGTCTAATACTGTCTAATTAAACATGTTTAGGGAGATGATTACAACGTTTGTCTCTACATATAAATCTGATTAATTGAATGATCACGTGTTAAGAGGATCGCAAGGGATATGCATTTCTGGCAAACATTGTAATAGAGCTTTTCCTGTAATTATATGTTGAAAGTCAAGTGATTTATGTGATGTATTAGAGACCCGTTAACTACTTTCTTTCTCCTAGCTTTATTGTAGCTTCGCCTATCTACATCATTTGCATGAATTCAATATGAATCACAAATTGACTGACAAGATATTTCATTTTTGACAGCCAGATACCACGAACCATTCCCATTCGCCCGGACTTGGGAGCACCGACCTGATGACCAGTCGACTATTTATTTTTTGTGACCAAGCATATCTATGTATGCTTGTCTTGTACAATGCATGGATCCGGAATTGCAAATTGCATTCCATCGTACAACATTAATATAACTGATGTAACATATGATTGTTTTGCTTGATCGGAATAATCCTTTATTAGATTCTACTGTTAGAAATACGAAATTCGAAATGCGGATAGAATAATAGCTGATACACAATAAGAAAAGATATACCACGTATATCAGGGTTGATTCAAGAGAAAATTCCTGATGTTTAGTCTTAGAAGAAAGAAAAGCATTGAGTAATGGGGTTTGCGGTCCTCGCTGTTATTTCAGGAATACTTGTTTTGGCCCAAGTGAAATTACGATGGTGTAACCTGTCATATCCATTTGTATTTATATTTTATGTTTGAAGTCATTGTTATTATGTCCATTAAATATTATTTACATATATATGCTTTTACCATTGTATTCTATACAATGCACTCATCCAAATAATTTGTATTACAGTCCATGGAATTTTAATAGTTACATATACATCTACCACATATATACATACATATACGTACGCTCGATGCTTCACCGATCTATCTACCCCTCTCTTACTGTCATGTAGACATATCAGTGTTGTTTTGTCTTTCCGTTCGCAAAATCTATGTACACATACAAGATTTCCTTCTTCTCATTACAATGTCACATGTCACACACGCGATTCACACATATCCTCAGACAAATCATACATTGTGGTAGAGTCTCCTCTCGGGGAGCAGAGAAGCAACACCTCGCTGCTCTTCGGAGGAGCAGGCCTCACTCCAACGCACAACTGTTCAAATTCGAGAAATAAAACTGAAAGCTGTTCCGGCCATGTTAGTCACACCCTAAGCCACGCTACCATTATTCTTATAGAGGTCGCCACCCAAACTTATACAGAAGGGCGATATTCAGAGAGAGGGAGATAGATAGATAGATATAGAGAGATATGGGATGGTAGAAGAGCGGAGACATGAGTGAAAGGGACGGGAGAGGAGAGGGGTAAAGGTGGAAAGGGTGAAAGGTAGGGAAGCGAAGGTAGGGGAAAACAGAGAAGGGAGGGAATAGATGATGAAAATGGATGGGAATGGAGAGGACATGGGAGGGGAGGAGAGAGCAGGAGAAGAAATGAAATGGGAGAGGATAGGAAAGGAAGAAGAGGAGGAGATGGAGGGGAAGGAAAAGTGGCAGAGTGGGAACCGGATTTACAAGGGGGCAAGGGGGGCAATTGTCTCGGGTTCCCCTGCAAGAGGGGTCTCCTGGACTAAGGGTGTCCTTCATGAAAAATAGTTTTATTCTTGAGAAGAAATAATATAGTGTGTATGTGGGGAGGGATTAGAAAACTGAAAGACTGATAAAGAATTATTTGAGAACCACGAAGACCCAGGAAAGACTACGTGTCCTCAAGATGATATAGGTTGATGAGTTAATTAAAGATTTTGCAGAAATAATTTTTGTAGATATTGTAGTGAGATGTATAAATTTGATGTATGACTAGCCAGTTCCAATTACATATGTGATGAATGATTTGTAGATTAAAATTTTCGAATGACTTAAACAGCCAGTTCCTTTTTTATTTGTTATGCAAGATGAAGTCTACGCCAGCACTATATGAGAACGAAGGTGAGGTTGAAGGGAGAGAGAACAATTTGTAAATGAGGGAAGTGGATGAAAAGGAAAAGATAATCGTGAGAAGGCAAAATCCATTAGCTCTGTCATCCATTACTTCTCCAAGTATAGCATCATTATCCAATATACTAACGCTACAGATTGCCATACTATCCGCTCATCAGACAGTATCTAAATATCAGTAATAAAAATAAGTTTTTAATTGACCACGGGAAGGCTTACGCATGCGAGGAACGGATATGCATGACGTCACTATTTTTTAAACTTGATCGTTTTGTATAAAGTGATATTTCTACTACGTTGAATAGAGCATTTTTTGGTATCGTACTATACAAGAAGTTCTAAAGATGTATGTGTGAACTATTTATTTTACTTTCCTGGCCGCAAATATGTGGATGAACCGATTCGAGACTTTGTTCGTTCTTATGGGTTATTTAAAGACTTTCTTAAAATTTCTATACTTTAAGTAATCCATATATATATCACAGTAAATTTCATACACACTACTAAAGAGCATTAGAATACACAATATGAGATGATCTGAATGTATTAAGTAAAACAGCAACACACAGAAACGAACAAGACGAAGTATAAGTCTCCGCCCAGGAATTCGAATGAATGTTTTGATTCGAGTGAAGCACGTAAACAGAAGCGAATACGAGAACGCACAATTGCCATCACGTTGGATTTCTATATTTTAGATAAAATGTTATGAACGGTGTCAATATGGGTGATGGTTAGGATTTACAAGTACTCGAGGCCGCTGCTGATACCTACGGGGAATTTAGACATTGTTTGATGACCAAGACGTTGCAGGAAATTCAGGTATGCAAAGGAGTTATTTAATCAGACTGATATTGGGATTCGTAGACAAGATTGTTTTTTTTTTCCATTTTAGCAACACATGTGAACTTCCTACAACTAAGGTGGTATTGTGGCAGTTTGCCCTCATTTCGAAAGTCGTGTCACCCATTTGTCTTAATGGTTCTAAATTAGGTAAAAGCTATTATCGAAATGCATAGATATTGAATGTACAAAGGTGTGTTGAATGTGTATAGGGCCAAACCAACTAAATTATCTTTCAAAATATTAGCTTTCCTAATTTATGCTTTGGTGATTCTTACTGAAAGGTCTGCAATGCAAATACTAACTGTATTGGAATTGACAAAATGCATATATTAGCATTGCTCATGCTAAGTAATTTTTGCAAACTGACCAACAGTAATAATATATTGTAGGGAAATTTTCAGAATACTACTACATGACTACCACAGTAGTGGCAGTGATGGATTCCTCTCACCTTTTACTGTTCTTATGTAATTATAATTTGTAACCTCCCCCTCCTATACTCCACAATCTATCACATATTAGTAGGGGAGGGCATGAGGTAGATCAGGATCCTTAATCCTCAATCCTGCATGAATAATCAGTTGACTGATGAGTTTTTGTTCATTGTTGAGCACTTGCATGGAGCCATCAATCAGTAAAAAGTTCAGAATGGTAAGTTCATCCATAGATGGCAGGCAAAGAGAACTAGTCCTAGATCAACAAGCCAGTCATAACAGTTTCATGTTTATTATTGTGTGTAAATCTGTATGCTTGACTTTATGAGCTAGTTTTGAGTCTGTTCCTGGTGTTTGTTCCATTATGGGATATATTTTAGTAATGCTGGATGTACAGTAATGATGGTTTATCATCTAAAAAGGAACCAATGCAAGCTCAATCTTGCCAGAATATTTGTGGAGGATGTTTATTGACTTTTAAGATGTAGTGTTATAGGCATGGCGGCAACCATGATTGCTAGGTAAACGGATGCCTTGAGGGTGAGTAGATGATATGGAAACCATGTCTTTTACAATTTATTTTTTAGTAGATTTGTGGCATATATCATTACATATTACCCCATGATTTTCCTGATCTACTTCATGCCTTATCCTAATATTTGGGCCCAGATTGTAAGGTATAGGAGGTAATTACAGACTATATCCACTCTATATGAGTAGTATAGGGTAAGAGGAATCCATCAGTACCACTTTAATTAATGGTATTTAATAAAGTGGCAATAACCTAAAAATTTATCAGATTGCATTGTAAAAACTAATCACATTACTAAATTCTGGAGATCAAGCATATAATGATCTTGCTTGTTTTCTTGGGGTCCCATGGAATACTCCTTGTAGAATAGTTGTATGAAGGTTTCATGAGTACTAGTTGAGAGTTGATGTTTTGCTGCTGTCAAGTTGAAATTACTATAGCGAAAGTACCCATGATGCTCCAGAAAGGAGCAACCCCCCACACCCACCCACTATGGAATGTATGGCATTTCACATTTTTTGG
>NW_028234431.1:13085905-13098405 GCF_977035675.1 Penaeus japonicus
CTTATAATTATTTCTATTGCTTATTATTACTATGATTTCTCATTGTTGATAATACTTATAATTATTTCTATTGCTTATTATTACTATGATTTCTCATTGTTGATAATACTTATAATTATTTCTATTGCTTATTATTACTATGATTTCTCATTGTTGATAATACTTATAATTATTTCTATTGCTTATTATTACTATGATTTCTCATTGTTGATAATACTTATAATTATTTCTATTGCTTATTATTACTATGATTTCTCATTGTTGATAATACTTATAATTATTTCTATTGCTTATTATTACTATGATTTCTCATTGTTGATAATACTTATAATTATTTCTATTGCTTATTATTACTATGATTTCTCATTGTTGATAATACTTATAATTATTTCTATTGCTTATTATTACTATGATTTCTCATTGTTGATAATACTTATAATTATTTCTATTGCTTATTATTACTATGATTTCTCATTGTTGATAATACTTATAATTATTTCTATTGCTTATTATTACTATGATTTCTCATTGTTGATAATACTTATAATTATTTCTATTGCTTATTATTACTATGATTTCTCATTGTTGATAATACTTATAATTATTTCTATTGCTTATTATTACTATGATTTCTCATTGTTGATAATACTTATAATTATTTCTATTGCTTATTATTACTATGATTTCTCATTGTTGATAATACTTATAATTATTTCTATTGCTTATTATTACTATGATTTCTCATTGTTGATAATACTTATAATTATTTCTATTGCTTATTATTACTATGATTTCTCATTGTTGATAATACTTATAATTATTTCTATTGCTTATTATTACTATGATTTCTCATTGTTGATAATACTTATAATTATTTCTATTGCTTATTATTACTATGATTTCTCATTGTTGATAATACTTATAATTATTTCTATTGCTTATTATTACTATGATTTCTCATTGTTGATAATACTTATAATTATTTCTATTGCTTATTATTACTATGATTTCTCATTGTTGATAATACTTATAATTATTTCTATTGCTTATTATTACTATGATTTCTCATTGTTGATAATACTTATAATTATTTCTATTGCTTATTATTACTATGATTTCTCATTGTTGATAATACTTATAATTATTTCTATTGCTTATTATTACTATGATTTCTCATTGTTGATAATACTTATAATTATTTCTATTGCTTATTATTACTATGATTTCTCATTGTTGATAATACTTATAATTATTTCTATTGCTTATTATTACTATGATTTCTCATTGTTGATAATACTTATAATTATTTCTATTGCTTATTATTACTATGATTTCTCATTGTTGATAATACTTATAATTATTTCTATTGCTTATTATTACTATGATTTCTCATTGTTGATAATACTTATAATTATTTCTATTGCTTATTATTACTATGATTTCTCATTGTTGATAATACTTATAATTATTTCTATTGCTTATTATTACTATGATTTCTCATTGTTGATAATACTTATAATTATTTCTATTGCTTATTATTACTATGATTTCTCATTGTTGATAATACTTATAATTATTTCTATTGCTTATTATTACTATGATTTCTCATTGTTGATAATACTTATAATTATTTCTATTGCTTATTATTACTATGATTTCTCATTGTTGATAATACTTATAATTATTTCTATTGCTTATTATTACTATGATTTCTCATTGTTGATAATACTTATAATTATTTCTATTGCTTATTATTACTATGATTTCTCATTGTTGATAATACTTATAATTATTTCTATTGCTTATTATTACTATGATTTCTCATTGTTGATAATACTTACAAAACTTGTGTAGGGCATGTCTGATTGGTCAAGTGTAGCACAGAGGAACATTCATCCCAAGTGCGATGTACAACTACAATATGGGTTTTAGAATGCAGGTTCCTATATACAATTACTCTAAGTAATGGATGATCTTACTATGAATAAGGATGAGCAAGCACAGATGAAGAGTGTAGCTGAAGGGCCGTCCTCACACTCATGCCCCCAGTGTGAAAAGAAATTCAAAAGAAGAGTGAACTTTGAAGCTCACCTCAAATCCCATGAGCCGGTTGTGTGTTGGGTTTGTGGTTTGGTGCTGTGTGTGAGGGGTTTTGTTTTGTTTGACACACAAATGCCGTTTGGTTGGTGGTTTTAAACGGGCAAAAACAATATTCGCAGAGGAAAACACCACCTTGCTTTACTTTAGTCACATTTGTTATACCCAAATCAAGAAAATTCAAGTGCAGGTATTATGTTGGGGCAGGGTTTATGTGGGGTTGGTCTAGTCTATACGCTGTCCACACAAAAAGATCTGATGGATATACATGTTCACTCAGGGCAGAGTGAAGGTGACTACTCATATAAACTAGGGCAGCATATGAATGACAAAGATGTAGAACCAACAAAGAGAGAAAATATATTGCTTGATGAAAAATCTGATCATAGGTCAGAAGTGGTATCACTTGTTCCTGAAAGAAAAGACTGTGATGCTGATATGAGCATTGAAAGTGATGTTGATGTGAATATTAAATATGATGCTGATGTGAGCATTAAAATTGATACTGATGTGAGTATTAAATGTGATACTGATATGAGCATTAACACTGATGCTGAGGTGAGCATTAAAGATGGTGCTGATATGAGCTGTAAAGGTGATGCTGATGTGAGCATTAAACGTAATGCTAATATGAACATTAAACGAAATGAAGTGAGTGAAGGACACAAACGCTTGAAAGATGAGTGCTTTATTTCCATCAAGAGGGTCAACTCTGGAGCTATTATGGTGCAGAAAACAGAGAAAAAATCATTATTTACTATGAAAAATGTTGGCCTTCAGAATAAACCAGATTTACCTATAGGATGTTCTCTTGCTGAATTCTTTGGAAAAAGGACAATTACAGGAGGTGAGCCTGGTAGTCCACACAAGTCAACAAAGATAATGCGCAAGACTAAGAACTCCCCGGATGTGAAGAGTCCCAATAGTTTCAAGCTAACTAATAATAA
Source organism: Penaeus japonicus (assembly GCF_977035675.1). Classification (NCBI taxonomy): domain Eukaryota; kingdom Metazoa; phylum Arthropoda; class Malacostraca; order Decapoda; family Penaeidae; genus Penaeus; species Penaeus japonicus. The sequence continues at coordinate 13,088,950 of NW_028234431.1, forward strand.
TTATACAGTGTCCAGTGGCATTAGGGTTAGTGTAACTAAAGTAAATGATTGCCAAAAAATACAAAGCGAAAGTGTGGCTAATGATATTGTACCTCTCCGAAGAAAAAGAAAGGTGAATGCTGAAGATTATGTCCAAATCTACAGAAAATCATGTAACAAAGAAATAGGGACTGTTGCTCAAGAACAAGTGGCTTATCAAGGAATCAAACCTGGTGGTAATGATAGCAAGGATGGCATAAAAGCCAGTAATAGTGACCTGAGGAAACTATACTTAGCCAACAATTTAACTAAAAGAAATGTACAATTTTCTGAAAAATCCACTTGTTTATCAAAAATAGGGAATTCACAAACTGACAGGCATGTTGTGTTGGATAGTGGCAGAATTGATAACAATGATTATGTAGAACTTAAAGAAAAAGTTGAAAATGACATCTTTAGAGATTTATCAGTGGTTGCTCTGCCCAATATGAAAATTTTGTCAGCAAAGCAGGAAAATGAAATTATGAATTACTACAATACCCGTACTTGTAGTTTTGAGTGTGTGCCTTGTAAGAAAACGTTCAAGTCTTTGATCTCATTCCATAACCATAGGGTCTATCATATTAGTAAGGTACAACAGTCCTCTAGTGTAGATAGAAGTGATGCAGATGTAACTGAGGAGGAAGAAGAAACTGATGTAAGAATTACTGTAATAGATAAAGGTAAAGCTTTACCACTCTTTTTGCATAAGCCTAAGCCAATTAAAGTAAAGGTAAATTTTGCCACAGAAGCTAGGAAAAAATCACTATCATGCTCTAAATGTAGGCAGAAAGTTCAGCATCAGCGTGGAGTTGAGGATTATGTTGGGGCTCCGCAAAAACATTCAGGTGCTGGAGAGATGGTCTGTATCTCAAGATTCCCCAAACCATCAGCTGTTTCTAGTGGGAAAGTAAAATTCCTGTGTTCTTGTAACGAGAATCTAGCAGAAGTTGTAGATGAAAATAAAAGCAATGATACCAGTTCTGCAGGCAACTCGGCTGGCCTCCCTGTTGTAGTGAAGAAAGAAATAACAGAGGATGACATATTATTTAGAGAGGAATTGGAAAGAGCTTTTGCGTCTAGTGGAAGATCGGAATTGCAGTGTCCTAGATTAGAGAACTCTAGTGGAGTTGCTGAGAAAAAGAGAAGAGCACTTGGAAGTAATAATGACAATTCAGCAGAGATCTCTGGCATACTAGAGGTTCGTGTGAAGCAAGAGGAATCCGAGGAGGTTCATGTGAAGCAAGAAGAATTGGAGGAGGTTTCAGTGAAGCAAGAAGAATCAGAGGAGGACATTTTATTCAAGGAAGAGATGAAAGCTTATGAATTTGCAGGATTTGATATTTCAGATTTGAGAGTAAGTAATCCAGAAGCCTTTGCTAATGTTGAGTGTGAGTTAAAAGATGTTGATATCGTAATCAAGGAGGAACATGATCCAATATTGTAATTTGTACATTTTAGACCAACTCTTTTGTTGATATTTTTAGATTATTGCTCAGAAATGTCATTATATTACTGGAAAAAATCTTGAACATTTTCACTACAAGATGTATTATAAGCATATTTTCTTTCCAATTCAAAAATATATGTTTCATTACATTATGTGTAGGAAATGCTTTTAAGTAACGGTTGTAAGATTTTCTTTATAAGAACATTCTTATTTAATTTTAGACTTTTAGATTTTATATTCACAAGTTTTATGCAAAGAAATTATATTTTATTCCATCATTGTAGTTCTGTTATGCATTAAAGGAGAACCAACAATTTGGAAATACCCTTTATACGTTATACATTGATATTCTTTATTGTAAACCTGATTTCAAAGTCTCGTCTCAGTGAATAAAGAAACAAAACAAATGGTATTTATTGTGTATCTATGCTGGTCCTCATGGTTAATTTTAGATTTCTGGAATGTGTTACAGCGATTTATAATAATTAGTTAAGAGGGATTTAGGTATAGTATTATTCATAACTCGAATAATACTATCATTATCCCAGTGTTGTCACCAGGATGAATCAGTGAGAGGGATGGGGGAGCGCGGTAGAATACAGCGGGTACTATGACTCGCATGAATTGGAAAAGAAACAAGCAACTGACACTAGAAAAATGGGGTGGATTGGAAAATAGGAGGGTTTGGCCTCCTAGTGACACCCATGGTGACGCCTATATATAACATGTAAGACAAAAATGTAGTTGAAAAGCCTTTCTCTTTTACAGCAATTACGTTTTTTTTCACCGCCGCTAACCCCTTTGTTTTAAATGATTTTCCTTGCGGAGTTCAGACTTTGTAAAGCTGATTTAATGAAACCACAGCCAAATCGCTTTTGCAGCACCATTTCATGGTAACTTGAGTGTTTATTAACCATTGGTGTGTATGTGAGGATGGGGTTGGGGTGGGGAGGGGGAGTGAGTGAATGAGTCGAGTGTGTCCAACAAGAAATACTTTGCACACATCGCATTTTCCAAGAGCAAAGAGAAGCAAAACAACGAAAATACAAAAGAAGGAAGTCTTGGATATGAAAGAAACAAACATGACAATATGAAGAAAGACAACGATAATGATAAAAATTATACGGAACAAGTAAATTTAAATAAATGGGATTGAGAGTAACAATAGCTTTAATAACAGTAATGATGATAATGATGGGGATCATGATGTTAAAAATAACGATAATGATAATTATGATAATTATAATCATAAGAAATATAATTACCATCACCGAAACAATACGAACAAAAGCGGTCCATATGAAATGCTAACTGTGACACATACAATAGAAATGGAAAACTTGGGCATAGAACCCTGTGTACTGTGCCTTTATGCTCGAAGCAGGCATGGCCCCTCGTACCCAAATCACCATTCACAATTTACATTTGAATACAGATGTCCGACTTGCCGAAAGGGGAGTAGTTTTTATTCGTGAGCAAGTTACAGAATTTCCACAATGCGTGCTCCTTGTGAGAGTATTCACGTAAACTCATTCAAGTCAGTGACCCTGATGGAAAATAGTTATTTAACTGTTGATACTGCAAGTCAAATGAGGTTTTCACACGTGTAAACTAGGTTACAATTAATAAGGTTTAATAATATGAGAGGTACTATTGAGTTTCAAAAAGAGTATATCAAAGGCAAAGTGTAATTTCTAAAAGTTCGTGAATGCGATAAGAAAACAGTAGAAACTTCGATTAAGTAAGGTTTGGTCCATAAATTTGCGTACCCGCTTTTCACGAGATCATATCTGAACTGATGCTGATGAGGACATATCCCAGCAGACTTTACGATCTTTCTTCCACCCCTACTCGCCTCCTCAGTCTCCCCCTAGTCATCCTACTTGGACACCCCTCCCCCAGCACCTATCCTTACCCCACCCCTCTCGTTATCCTTCCTGGACTCTAACTCCCCCCACCCCTTCGCCCAGCCCCAAACCCCTCGCAATCCTTCATGCATCCTTACCCCACCCCTTCGGTCCCTCATCCTGCTTCTCGGGACACCCAGCTACCACCGCTCCCCGCCCTCTTTACACCTATCTATCGTTACTCCCATTAACCATTCTTTTCGCCCCCTCCCCCCATCCTCCATCCCTGTCTTACCCTCCTCAGCATCAGCATCATCCCTCCTCGATCTCACCAGCATTTTTATCCGATCAATCTCCTCCCTCAATAGCGAACGCGCCTTTCGGTCCCCACCCGCGACCGTCCACCGCTCAGATTACTCCGTCCAGTTTCGGACACGTCCTCGTACGGATTATGAAGACATGACCTGAGACGATCCTTTGTTTCGGACATAGCAAGAAACTGCTTCAGCGACAGTTTGCAAGCACTTGAACAACCAAAGAAATTCTCAAGCGAAGTGAGAACCACCGGGTCGTGAAGGAGACTTCTGTTATTTGAAGACGTCCAAAATCAGGTCATATAACTTCAAGTGCTCCCGACTTCACGCGAGTGCTACCGGTGATTAGCGATTGACGACTCGTACGATCGAAAAAGATACCCGTAACGGGTATGAAAGATCGGAAGCGAATATTGTAGTGTTTATGTCCTACCTGAATGGTGATATTAATTGTTTTATCATTCCATATAACAGTGGTCGTTTGTTTTATTTTGTATGATGTATTGATGCTATTTTTGTATGTTTCTTAAGTGAATATAATCAATGATACTACTAACTGTTTATTTTCTTTCCATGTGAACAATTTTAACGATTATTTTTTATGATAAACAAAATTAAGTAATATAAAGTTAAAACAAAAGTATTACATGCGAGGAATTAAAATTGCTTATTTCTAATCTTCGATGATAATGGTTGCTGGTATATATTGATTGACAGCCTCTAGTTCCGGGGTGGCAGCTATTACTATCCTGATTATCTAAATTGCTTACATATATAGTCAGAATTACCCAAGAATCGGTACACCTTGACCATCCCTCCTCCCCCCCAGCTCCCATGCACCCCCCTCCGCATCCTTCTCAGATCCCCCAGCCTCCATCACTGCCCAACACCCAGTAAGAATTGTAGCAATTCTTACAGATATTTCTGACTATATATATGAGTGACTTGTGATGCACACTAACCTGGCTGAACTGAGAGGCTGTTATTCAGTGTTCATTAGCAACCGTTAGTGGTACTTTATGAAAGAAGTATACATTATTCATCCTTTCTCTTACTTATTTTACATTTTGATTCCGCATTTATTCTTTTCATGATCATCCAGTTATGTTTATATTCGTTAGTCTTATTTAGTTTTATTTAGATTGACTCAGATTGACTCGTTATAAAGAAGATATAAAGTTTCGAAGGGTTCAAGTGAAATGGAGACTGGTAAGCGATGCTGTATTGATAAAATTTGCATACAGCAAGAAAAAAAAACAAACACAAACACGAGGAAAGATAAAACATGTAAGACAAACACGTAATTAAATAAACCAATATTACCAAACCGAACACACACACACACACAAAAAAAAAAAAACGCGAATGCGTAAAACTTAGTTTAATCTACTGCACAATACCGCAAACATTATACACACGCGTATCATTTTTTCCGGTTCTTTGTGCGAGATTAACAATGTCACTATTACTGCACGCTATCATTCGCATAATGTTTGGAATAACGGGAGAATTTAAGTTCATGGGTACAATGGGTACTTGACTCTGCCGTTCACCGTCTGTTTTGCTTTCATTCCCGTCTGCTCTCTCTCGCATACTGTCGCTAAAGCAGTTTCTGATGATATACGAAACAGAAAGGGTCACCTAAGGTCATGCAAGGGTGGTGTGAAAATAAGTCAGTCGTTGTCTAATATTGATTTCCAGTATTTCGTTTTAGATATACGTCAATATCCACTCATGTTAGATATTCGTTTAAAAGTGATTGCTCCTCTGGTATATGTGTATAATCTCTCTCTACCCTTCTCTCTCTCTCTCTCTCTCTCTCTCTCTCTCTCTCTCTCTCTCTCTCTCTCTCTCTCTCTCTCTCTCTCTCTCTCTCTCTCTCTCTCTCTCTCTCTCTCTCTCTATATATATATATATATATATATATATATATATATATATGTATGTTTATATGTACTTATATAAATGTTTATATATAGATATACATATACATACATATTTATGTATATATATATATATATATATATATATACAAAATATATATATATATATATATATATATATATATATATATATAAATGTTTATATAAAATAAATCAATAAATATATTATATATATATATATATATATATATATATATATATATATATATATGCATATATATATATATATATATATATATATATATATATATACATATATATATATATATATATGCGTGTATATATGTGTGCGCGATTGTATATATATATATATATATATATATATATATATATATATATATATATATATATATATATACATACACACACACACACACACACACACACACACACATATATATATAGATAGATAAGTGTGTGCTTGTACTGAGCTCCGTTGGCCTTTAGGCAGGCTGCCTCACTACGCCCTCTCAGCATCCTTCTCGGAATTCTCAAGCCCTCGTAGCTCCACCATCCTTCTCACCCTCGCCCCCACCCCACCATCTTTTTCGCCCTCCCCCCCCTTCCAACCACCCACTCCCCCATACCATCCTCCATCCCTACCCGTCAGCATCCATATCCTCACCATCCTTCTTGGACTCCTCTCCTCCCCCATCCCCCCCCTACCCCCCATCTCCCTCTTCCTGATACGTCCTGCGTTGTGCGTGCAGGATGACGAAAGGATATATTTTCATCTCAGCTTTTATGGCAACTGCTGGCGACGTCTGCAACTTTCAAGATATGTCATGTTATGTGTGACACCGAGGCTGCAAAATTGAGCCTGGCCGTAGATATTGTAAAATTTTGGTGTTTATTTGTTTTCTTAGATAATCTTTAGAGTGTAAATCCAACCGTGCTTCTGCTATAGCGACCACCTTATTTTATTTTTATGGCTGTGATGATTATGATGAATATAGATATTAATATTAATGGATATGGGGATGATTATAACAACAATAATGGTAACGATAACGATAAAAGTAATGGTAATGATAATGATAATGGTGATGGTAATATAATTCGTTTTGAGAAGATGGTAGAATGCAGTAACGCATTTTTAATATATACAGGGAGGTAAATATTTGCATAATTCGTTTTATTATCAATCATTATTATCATTATCAATATTATTGTTATTATTGCTATTATTATTACTATTATCATTAATACTATTATTACTATTATTGTTATCATTATTTATATTATATATATAATCACCATAAGCATGATTAATATTGTTATTGTTATCATTACCATGATGGCGAGACATATATAGGACAGTAAGAGACGAGGCGGGATTTAGTGATTTAATAAGGGAGTGAATAAGAGTCAGAATGGCAGGAACCGTACATGGAATCTTGCTGAATGCAGAATTGCTGAGTTCAGTGTGGGTGAGTCTAGAATGACCTTCGCTGACATTCAGGTGGATCCGGTCATGTCGTTTCATATTCTTTGTTGTGAGGTTGGGTTGCGGAAGGTCGAGGTCACATGCTTAGGTCAAGGGGAAAGTGCAAGGGTTGGTCAGGGAAAACATGAAAGGGAAAGCGTCTGTAATATTTATGATTACTTCTACAAATGTTGCTACTTTTACGTCTATTTATTCATGATAAAGGTTAGAAATATTGATAATGGTAAAAACGATGACAGATAATAAATAATCGTCATTCAACACTCGCTATCTATAACTATTCGACTATCACTTTTACCACTATCACTACCATTATCAACCGTGACCATTACTGTTACAATGATCCAACACCAACAGCTCAAAGTCAGTATCATAATTACATCATTATCCCAAAGCATGATTGGTATCAATATTACCGCATACCTAGTAAAAAAAAGGTATAGACGTACCGAAACTACCACCGTTACTGTTCTAATGGACGAAAATTTCCCATGATGATTTTCTGGCACAGCACCGAGACACTCCGTAATGATCGGATTTCGCTGAGTGAGCAAAAATTGTTCCGTGTCCTGTCCTATTCGCATGAAGATAACAGAGAAATAGAGGAAAGGAGATGAGATGAGATGAGAAGGGAGGATAAGCGAGGAGGGGAGAGGAGAGAGCGGGGCAGAGCGGAGAGGAGAGATGAGGTGAGGTGAGGTGAGGTGAGGTGAGCGCGGAGAGGAGAGTAGAGGAGAGGAGAGGGGAGGAGAGGAGAGGAGATTAGAGAAAAGGAGAGGAGAGATGAGGTGAGGTGAGGTGAGGTGAGCGCGGAGAGGAGAGTAGAGGAGAGGAGAGGGGAGGAGAGGAGAGGAGATTAGAGAAAAGGAGAGGAGAGATGAGGTGAGGTGAGGTGAGGTGAGGTGAGGTGAGGTGAGGTGAGCGCGGAGAGGAGAGTAGAGGAGAGGAGAGGAGAGGGGAGGAGAGGAGAGGAGATTAGAGAAAAGGAGAGGAGAGGAAGGTGGAGAGGAGAGTAGAGGAGAGGAGGGCGGAGAGGAGAGTAGAGTAGAGGAGAGGAGGGCGGAGAGGAGAGTAGAGTAGAGGAGAGTAGAGGAGAGGAGGGTGGAGAGGAGAGGAGAGGAGAAGAGAGGAGAGGAGAAGAGAGGAGAGAAGAAGAGAGGAGAGAAGAAGAGAGGAGAGAAGAGAGAGAGAGAGAGAGAGAGAGAGAGAGAGAGAGAGAGAGAGAGAGAGAGAGAGAGAGAGACTGAAGATGGAGAGAGGCTGTTGATGGAGAGAGAGAGAAAGAGAAAGGAAAGAGAGAGAGAGAGAGAAGAGAGAGAGAGAGAGAGAGAGAGAGAGAGAGAAAGAGAGAGAGAGAAAGAGAGAGAGAGAAAGAGAGAGAGGGAAAGAGAGAGAGAGAGAAAGAGAGAGAGAGAGAAAGAGATAGAGAAAGAAAAAGAAAAAGAAAGAAGAAGAAAAATAAAAATAAAAAGAAAAGGAAAAGGAAAAAGAAGAAGAAGAAAAATAAAAATAAAAATAAAAAGAAAACGAAAACGAAAAAGAAAACGAAAACGAAAAAGAAGAAGAAAAAGAAAACGAAAAAGAAGAAGAAAAAGAAAAAGAAAAAGAAAAAAAGAGAAAAAGAAAAGAAAAAGAAAAAGAAAAAGAAAAAGAAAAGAAAAAAAAAAAGAAAAAGAAAAAGAAAAAAAAAAGAAAAGAAAAAAGAAAAGAAAAGAAAAAGAAAAAGAAAAAGAAAAAGAAAAAGAAAAAAAAAAAAAGAAAAAGAAAAAGAAAAAGAAAAAGAAAAAGTAAATGAAAAAGAAAATGAAAATGAAGAAAGAAAAAATAAAAGAAAAAGAAAAAAAAGAAAAAGAAAAAGAAAATGAAAAGAAAAACAAGAAGGAAAAGAAAAAGAAAAAGTAAATGAAAAAGAAAATGAAAATGAAGAAAGAAAAAAGAAAAGAAAAAGAAAAGAAAAAGACAAAGAAAAGAAAAGAAAAAGAAAAAGAAAAAGAAAAAGAAAAAGAAAAAGAAAAAGAAAAAGAAAAAGAAAAAGAAAAAGAAAAAGAAAAAGAAAAAGAAAAAGAAAAAGAAAAAGAAAAAGAAAAAGAAAAAGAAAAAGAGAGACAGAGACAGAGAGGGTGAGTGAGTGAGTGAAGGAGAGAGAAAGAGAGAGAGACAGAGAAAGAGAGAAAGAGAGAGAGATAGAGAGAGGGGGGGGGAGGAGAAAAGAGAGAGAGAGGAGAGAAAGATAGGGAGAAAAAGAAGGGGAGGGAGATGGAGATGGAGAGGGCGACGGAGAGGGGGAAGATGTAGAGGGAGAGGAAGATGGAGTGGGAGATGGAGTGGAGGAGGGGGGAGGAGATGTAGAAGGAGAGGAAGAGGGAATGGGAAATGGAGATAGAGACAGAGAGGGGGAAAGAGAGGGAGAAGGAGAGGGGGGGGGAGAGGGAGAGGG
>NW_028234431.1:13208405-13215905 GCF_977035675.1 Penaeus japonicus
AGAGCCCATTGTGACCATAAATATGAATGAAGTGAAGGAGGCAGGCGGGAGCGCCGTCACGGGCGTGAACGGGCGTACGAGACGACCGAAGTGCTAGCACAGAGGGCCCTGGCAAAAGAACTTCCCAGATGGATACTCCAAAGCAAACAGGAAATTCTCCCGTGGGCGTTATTGTGTCACGCGCTGAACACGGGCGTCAGTTTACACGAGCATCCAAAGGTCCATTGAGGGAGAACTGTTCACATTCTACGAAAGAAGAGCTTTGCGTAAGCTTACACGTCGAGGAGAGCTTCTTAATGGATCTAGAATCTTTTGTTTAGAAAAGGACATCTTCGAAAAAGGGCATCAAATTGGATTTAGAGTCAGAAAAGATAAAGGGAATGCTCAGACAACCGGTTTTTTGTATTTTCAGTAGGAATAAGAGACAAAGGATGTACCGCGTTTAAAAAGATGTTAAGTGAATGAAATTGAATAATTATACGTTATGTAAATGAACCATTTCGTTGTAATTTAGTCATCGGAATTACATGAATTATATATATTACGTGTAATTTGGATGAATGCATCACCTCCAAAAGAGACTTCATGCTTTATGAAATTATTCAATCTTAGTCCTGCCTTTTCTACTAATAAACCTGAAGATCTTTATATAGTTTAAGGAAAAAAAATCATACCCAAGTTTCCACTCTTATTGGACATGAAAGAACATCAAAATCGGATATTCTACGCTCAAGAGGCAGAACAATGTAGGAAAGTAGTGTAAAAGGCGGCAGGCTTTTGTGGTGGTAATCTACGTCTGACATGATGTTTAGTTTTATAACTTGCAAGGAGAAGAGAGACAGAGAGAGAAAGAGGAGGAGCGAGACTGACTGACAGAGAGAGACAGAGAGATAGATAGATAGATAGAGAGAGAGAGAGAGAGAGAGAGAGAGAATTATAGAGAGAAAGAGAGAAAGAGAGCGAGATAGATAGATAGATAGAATGATAGATAGATAGATAGAGAAAGATAGATAGATAAAGAGAGAGAGAGAGAGAGAGCGAGATAGAGAGAAAGAGCGAGATAGATAGATAGATAGATAGAGAGAGAGAGAGAAGCAGATAGAAATACAGAGAGAGAGAGAGAAGTAGACAGAAAGGTAGAGAAGAGACTCGTCTCGCACTTCTATTCAGATATGGCAACTCCGCTTTCCGCAACACCTTCCTTAACTCTTCTGTAATTGGAACCGCTGCCTAGAAGATTACGTCGCATGCACGGCAAGCTGAGTCTGAGTCAGGAATTGGTTTGACATTTTTCAGATAAGATAACCTGATGTTGCACACATGGCAAGTGCAGGTGATCTTGTGGGATCACTTGTCTTATGGGATCCGCCTCAGCAACGGGCAAGGAAATGGAGATATGAATGAGTACGTCGCTTCATATCCTTCCTTATAAAAAAAATCCATAACGGATTATAAAATGCTGTATCTATCCTGTCGCCCCTCTTCAGTGATTTTTATTTCTCCTCCTTTCAAAAAATCTTCCTTTCTCTTTGTTGTTACATTCTTATTCTTAATTTCCTACTCTGCCTTCTTCTTGTTCATTTATTCCTTTCCTTCTCCTCTCTCCTTTACCTCTCGGCCTACAACTCGGGCAAACCATGGCATCTCATGGTCTCGCAGTGTCATAGAAAGCTTGACCCTCCTCCCGGGTTTGAGGGGACCAACCGGTGGGCCTCCCTGGTGCTTCCTCGGGCAGCTGGCACGAGCTCTTATCCCCCGAGGGAATAAGAGCTTTGGCCCAGGGTACTGTACCTCCCTCCTAGGGTACCGGTACCTCAGCCCTAGGAAATGGGCCCCAAAGCTGCCTCCCCGCCCAGGAGAATGGATGCCCCGCAGTAACCACAAGAGTAGTAAGAACAGTGAAAACAGTTCAAACAAATATCTGTTTGAAAGGAAAAACGGAAACGCGTCTCGCAAATCGGCAGTGTTCCGATAGTACTGAACATAATACTGTGCTTCATCGCGACAAAAAGGTCTTTGGCAAGGTTGGTCATCTGTGATCCGATTAGAAAATTCCATTGGCTGGATGGAACCAAACAAGCCCATAACAATGTTTTTAGTTCATCCGACCTCAGAAAACCCAATAACACGACACGGGATAATGAGAACATAATGTTGGCAACATTTGCAACGGACCCTCCCTTTCCTGACTGGTCGCCATCACAAAAAAAGAAAGAATATCTGGCTTTTCCACATCTTTTGTGAAATTATTTCTTAACAGTTAAGTCAAAGAAACAGACTCATCATGAGCCCTCTTAAACAGATCAGTCTAATTGAAAACAAAATGGACTTGTTGATTGGAATATTCTCTGAACATCAGTCTGCCATCAACAACATTATGTGGCAAGGTAATGTCTCATAACCAGCAAGAAAGCATAGAGGATGCATCCATCACACCAGAACCGACCCCCCCCTACCCCCTCTACCCCCCTCCAACTTATCCATCCACACGCCCCTCCGCCGATGAGCCCAACCAGCACAAAACCGACACACAGATGTCATGCAAGTGTCACAGTAACAATAAGGGGCAAATAAATATAGCCCGAATTATTTGTCAATTCTTAACGCTTTCCCCGACAATGTGAAAGGCTTCCTAAACAAAAGCGATGAGAATGCGCAACGCCGTCTAGTCAGCATGGCCGGTGGCTAGATGACATAACATCATAAGATTAGAACACGTAAACGGGTAGTTTTTTCTTGGACATTTTGAAGAAATTGTAAGACTAGTTAAGGAGAGAGACATATTTGTATTAGTGAAACATGGCTCCATCAAGAAATTATCCAGACGCACTCTATGCGACATATGAATCTTTTGAATGTCCGGAAAACTTTTTTTTTGAGATGGGCCGTCGAGAGAGACTTATATGAAAACTTGATTAAATCAAACGCTAAGTTAGAAAAAAATAGTAAAAGAAAAACAAAAAACAATAAACACAAGAATTGCAGAAGACATCGTCTATATTAGATATAAAAATAACTAACGTATCGGATGTCAGGCTCCATTCAAATGTCATCCCGTGCCATGATGCCGACCATGAACTCATCACGAGCCAGCCATTGCCGATGGAGATAATGCCCATCAAGTTCTCTAAAGGAACACATTTGAGGCAGCTATTCAGGCAGTTTATAAAACAAAAAACGAAAATATTAAATCATTACTTTCATTCTGCAAAAAATAATTATTTCAGAAGTAAATTCGCTGATTGTATAAAAAAAAAAACTCTGCTAAAACGGAAAATTGCTAAAACATTTGAGCCTAACGACAAACACCACACAGATGATTATGCAATCATATATAGCTCAGAGCATTTTAATGACTTCTTTACAAAAGTTGGAAAACTAACTTATGAACAAACAAAAGCGCTACATTACAACAAAACGCATTAAACGAGGCTAATTTTAGACCATAACCACTGGATGTAAAACCTATTATCCTAATAATTAAACAACTTCCTGTGGGAGTAGACGTTATTGCATCATTATTAATACCTCTCTGGTATACATAACCATAGAATCCGAAGGCTGCTTTATCCAAATTTCAGTGGAAAATCAAGGAGTATGCAATTAAACAGATGTATGGCATTTGAAACTCGTGTTAACAACGTACGTAGGAAAATAATGGGCATACTAATATATAATGATCACATATAAAATCAGTCACATAGCATCACGGTCGTGCAAACTTCAGCTCTAGGCATCATTAACGAGTGCACAATGATTTGGGGATCAACTAACAACTAACAAAATCCCATGATATGGAACCTTGCTACCTGTGGATGTTAGAGACATTACTAAATTAATTAATATCAAAACCATATAAAAAGATCACATCTTAAATAGTCAGCAAAAAATATACAATCAAACATTCATATTTTATATATATATATCTATATCTCATTCTGTAATTTACTATTCATGAACAAAAGAATAACTGTAATTTATGGCATAAAGTATATGAATCACTAACGTCCGTTTTCTATTCAACTCATCGGTTCCCCTGCATTCGAGGGGACACTGAAGAGGAGATCATCGTCACACGGGACAAGGGAGCTGTCAAATTCAAGGAATCCAATCAGCCCGAGGAAAAAATCTTTTGTAGCCGCCGGAGTAATTCATTTCCTGAAAGGTCTCCCGAAGGCACAAAGTCTGATTCTTTTAGACGCTTTATTTTTGGGGTAGATATAGATAAAGAGATGGACGGAGAGAGAGGAACGAGAGAGAGAAAGAGGGAGGGAGAGAGGGAGGGAGAGAGGGAGGGAGAGAGGTAGGGAGGGAGAGAGGGAGAGAGAGAGAAAGAGGGAGGGAGAGAGGGAGGGAGAGAGGGAGGGAGGAGAGAGGGAGAGAGAGGGGGAGAGGGGGGGAGGGAGAGAGGGAGAGAGAGAGAGAGAGAGGGAGAGAGTGTGGAGAGGGGATAGAGGGATGAGAGATGAAGAGAGGGAGAGAGAGAGAGAGGTAGTGAGAGAGAGAGAGAGGGATGAGAGAGAGAGAGGGAGAGAGAGTCGAGAGGAGAGAGAGAGAGAGAGAGAGAGAGAGAGAGAGAGAGAGAGAGAGAGAGAGAGAGAGAGAGAGAGAGAGAGAGAGAGAGAGAAAGGGAGAGAAAAAGAAAGAGAGAAAGAGAGTGAGAGGGGGTTTGAATGGATTCCACCGCGGCCACCAGTTTGTGCTGGGTGTCTTAGTGTGTAGGAACTAATAACCCAACACAAATAAGGTAGCCGATGCCAGTGACAGGGTTTGAACAGTTCAGGTTTATTCCATAGCGCAGATAGTCTGCAGTTATGATGTACGATAGATATATACACTACAGCACAATGATCACAGTAATAAACACTATCACAACACGTATAGACAGGCGGAGAAATCAGGCGTCAGCGGTAACGTAGTCGATTGCGGTCTACCTGCATGTTCCAGACATCCTGCTTATATGGAAGGGGTTCGAATCCGTCGTCCCCAACGGTAGTTATGCGGGAAGGTAGTCGGGAATGTAGGGTGGGTGACAGTCGAGGGTATTAAGCTCTTTTTGAGGGTCTTGGCACTTGGGAAGGCAACTATGTGTGAATTACCCATCCATCAAAGTTGACCTGACCTGACCCAGCGATTGCCTTGCGATATTCATTTGATATTCATATTTGATTTATTTCTGTATTTATACATTAGCATTCCATATAATTTCCACAGAAGGAAAGAGATAGATAGATAGATAGATAGATAGAGAGAGAGAGAGAGAGAGGTAGCAAATCCCCTGAGGTTATTGATTCCCATTCGAAAGTCCCCAACGGTATCTTCGAGCGGTTTTAAAGGTCTGGATTCAAAAACAAGAAAATCCCAATCTCTTTACAACATTCATGCAATGGAGCTTTCCCCGCACTTGGGAGGAACACGGAGGATATCATACTTTCTTTGCCCAATAACGACTTCGTAAAACTCGTGAAGTTGTGGGTGAAGTTTGAATCCTTTGAGTTTTCAGGAGAGGAGTCCCGAGAAGTAAGTGGTTCGGCCAAGCGGCTCTGACTTGCACCCTTATGGAAATGTTTATGAAAGTGTTATCGGCATCTGTTTCATATGGTTGTGGTGCACATATAACGTTTTTGTAATCGTCCCTAGTCGAAGTATACTAAATGCCGTACCATATTTTTATGCTATAACTTAGAACTTCTATTTTAAAAGATAGACAAAACAGATATTCCTCTGCCTATAACAATAAACTAAATAGGATGTCCATACAGGTTTCTACCCTAAAACATGAAAAAAATAAAACTGAGAGAAAAAAAAACCCTGCTTACATCATAGACAAGATCCCCATCTCTGTGATCTCAGGCACGATAAGTGATAGCCAACAAGTAGCAACAAAAAAACGCGAGTGCTGCCTCCTCACAACAACCCAAACACGCCATTAGAGAACGCAAACCACGCTTAATGCCCTTTCCACTAAGATCCACGAGTAAATATCAATCATCGTGGTGGTTCAGTAGCAAACATGAGCCAGGAGACATCTTAACTTCACTGGAAACAAGCGCCCGCGATACGAAAGGGACTTAGCAAACAAATAGGAGACATAGTGGAAACTCTTTGCTTCGCGACATTCAGAGACACGAGGGTCAAAACTTTTTTTTTAGGAAATAGAGAAAACTTCGTCAAGTTCCCTGATATATATATGTATTTGTTTTCTTTCTTTTCTTTCTTTTTTTCTTTCTTTCTTTTTTCTTTCTTTCTTTTTTTTTGTTTCTTTCTTTTCTTTCTTTCTTTTTCTTTTTTTTTTCTTTTCCTTTTTTTCTTTCTTTCTTTTCTCTCTTTCTTTTTCTTTTTTTTCTTTTCCTTTTTTTCTTTCTTTCTTTTTCTTTTCCTTTTTTTCTTTCTTTTCTTTCCTTTTTTCTTTTCCTTTTTTTCTTTCTTTCTTTTCTTTCCTTCTTTTTTCTTTTTTTCTTTTCCTCTTTTTCTTTCTTTCTTTTCTTTCTTTCTTTTTCTTTTTTTTTCTTTTCCTTTTTTCTTTCTTTCTTTTTCTTTTCCTTTTTTTCTTTCTTTTTCTTTTTTTTCTTTTCCTTTTTTTCTTTCTTTCTTTTTCTTTTCCTTTTTTTCTTTCTTTCTTTTTCTTTTTTTTCTTTTCCGTTTTTTCTTTCTTTCTTTTTCTTTTCCTTTTTTTCTTTCTTTCTTTTCTTTCTTTCTTTTTCTTTTTTTTTCTTTTCCTTTTTTTCTTTCTTTCTTTTTCTTTTCCTTTTTTTTCTTTCTTTCTTTTTCTTTCCCTTTTTTTCTTTCTTTCTTTTCTTTCCTTCTTTTTTCTTTTTTTCTTTTCCTTTTTTTCTTTCTTTTCTTTTCCTTTTTTTCTTTCTTTCTTTTCTTTCCTTCTTTTTTATTTTTTTCTTTTCCTTTTTTTCTTGCTTTCTTTTTCTTTTTTTCTTTTCCTTTTTTTCTTTCTTTCTTTTCTTTCTTTCTTTTTCTTTTTTTCTTTTCCTTTTTTTCTTTCTTTCTTTTTCTTTTTTTCTTTTCCTTTTTTCTTTCTTTCTTTTCTTTCCTTCTTTTTTCTTTTTTTCTTTTCCTTTTTTTCTTTCTTTCTTTTTCTTTTTTTCTTTTCCTTTTTTTCTTTCTTTCTTTTCTTTCCTTCTTTTTTCTTTTTTTCTTTTCCTTTTTTTCTTTCTTTCTTTTTCTTTTTTTTCTTTTCCTTTTTTTCTTTCTTTCTTTTCTTTCTTTCTTTTTCTTTTTTTTCTTTTCCTTTTTTTCTTTCTTTTTCTTTTCTTTTTTTCTTTCTTTCTTTTCTTTCCTTCTTTTTTCTTTTTTTCTTTTCCTTTTTTCTTTCTTTCTTTTATTCCTTTCTTTCTTTTTCTTTTTTTTCTTTTCCTTTTTTTCTTTCTTTCTTTTTTTTCTAATACCTTTCTCTTCCCATCCTAAAATTCTTACGTAAATACAGAATATCATCATCAAAGTAGCCACATTCCATCGCATATTGAAAAAAAACGCTATCTATGCTAC
>NW_028234431.1:13235905-13238405 GCF_977035675.1 Penaeus japonicus
GGGGAGTACGAAAGGGGGTCTGAAGGAAGAGACGTCACCGGCGGGGGAAGGGGAGGGGGAGCACGAGCGGGGGACTGAAGGAAGAGACGTCACGGGAGGGGGAGGGGAGGATGGGGGAAGTACGAGAGGGGTCTGAAGGAAGAACGTCACGGGAGGGGGGGGGGAGGGGGAGTACGAAAGGGGGGGGGTCTGAAGGAAGAGACGTCACGGGAGGGGGAGGGGGAGGGGAGTACGAGAGTGGGTCTGACGGAAGGGGAGTCCTATTTTATCCGGGAGGTGGAGGGGGCGGTGGAGTCCGAGAGTGGGTCTGAAGGAAGGGGCGTGTAGGGGGCGGACGTCACGGGAGGGGGAGGGGGAGGGGGGGGGGAGGGGGAGTACGAGAGGGGGTCTGAAGGAAGGGACGTCACGGGAGGGGGAGGGGAAGGGGGAGTACGAGAGGGTGTCTGAAGGAAGGGACGTCACGAGAGGGGGAGGGGGAGGGGGAGGACGAGAGGGGGTCTGAAGGAAGGGGCGTCACGGGAGGGGGGGGGGGGGGGATAGTACGAGAGGGGAGTCTGAAGGAAGGGCGTCTCACGGGGAGGGGAGGGGAAGGGGGAGTACGAGAGGGTGTCTGAAGGAAGGGACGTCACGAGAGGGGGAGGGGGAGGGGGAGTACGAGAGGGGGTCTGAAGGAAGGGGCGTCACGGGAGAGGGGGGAGGGGTGGGAGGGAGGGAGGAGGGAAGAGGGTGCTATGGGAAGGGGTTGGGCGGTGTAAGAGGGCAATATGAGGGGAGAAGAAAAGGGGAGGGGGTGTTATAGACGGGAGAGAAAAGGGGATGCAGGGAGAGAGGGGAGGGATGTTAAGGGAGAGTGGGAAAGAATATCATTGAGGAGGGAGAGAGAGGAACTGTTAAGAGAGAAAGGGGCATGGAGGGTTGATGGGGACTAGGGAGGGGGGGGGTGATGGTCGATAAAAAGAAAGCTTCTTACGATCGGATGTTATACCTGTAATATCTTTCTGGAAACCTAATACCTCGAGGGGAAAATGAAATTAATAAGTAATAGATGTACATATATATAAATATAAATTATATATATATATATATATATATAATATATATATATATATATATATGTCTATATATACATATATGTATATATATTATATATATATATATATATATATATATTATATATATATGTGTGTGTGTGTGTGTGTGTGTGTATGTGTGTGTGTGTGTGTGTGTGCGTGTGTCTGTGTGTGTGTGTGTATTGTGTGTGTGTGTACATATATATATATATAATATATATATATATATATATATATATATATTATATATATATATACTTATAATATATATATATATATATATAATATATATATATTCTATATATATATATATATATATATATGTATATATATATGTAGATAAAGTGAAAAGGCGAGAGAAAACGTAGACCGGAAACAAAACCGATAACAGGAGTACCTACCACAAAGAAACAAAAGGGTGAGGATGAAAAACAAAGACACCCATATTCTAGGTGGCATGTGAAAGCTCGTCTATTGCGCCTACAGTAACTCTGTGACATGAATGTTTTTTTTTCTTTGGAATTTCGCGTTGCCAGGCAGAGCATCCGGAAGCAGTAGTTTTGACGGATCAAAATATTGTGAGACACTATAATATTCCATAGAATTAATGTCTAGGTTTTGATCTACTCTCTCTGAAGCAAACTCGCTTTTAGAAAAATCTATCTTCCGGGGGCGGTTTCAACTATGTCATGGGTTGACTAAATCTCACATGCTTTGGCCACAACTGGATTATCTCTAGCCAGGCACCAGAGATTAATTTCTGTTTGATCTTGCTAACAAGATCATTGCATCTACTGTGGGATGGCATAGCTGCCGACAGCAATGTCAACACGGCAGCCTCCCGAGTTATCAAATGATTGCTCGCGATCATGTGAACACGTGTACCACATCATGTAGTGTTCTGGAAGATGGATCTGTCGGAGCTCACTGGCAAGTCTCGTTTTGAAAACAGCTCGGTACTGTTGATAGAAAATGCAGTGGCGACCCCTGATACAGGGATAAGCCGAACGTCAAAGAAGAAGAAGAAGAAGACCGATGTTGGTACTAACGTTGCTTCCTTGGAGAGTGCTTGTAATCAGTTAAGCATATATAAATAACAAAAAGAGCAGATGTACAGTCCTCCTGGCAAGTCACGTTTTGAAAAGAGCTGGGTACTGTTAATAGTTATTGATCCTTACCGACGTTGCTTCCTTGGAGAGGGCTTGTAATCAGTTAAACGCATGTAAATAACAAAAAGAGCAGATGTGCAGTGCTCCTCGCGTTTACTGGATTTACTGGACGCCAGCTGAAACGACTTGTCATGACCTACGCCTTATTCTAGATCACAAACACGACCCCGTCGCCACTCCCACAGCACAATTTGTATTCTAAATCATGAATAGTGTCGGAAAGTATTGGCTCTTTGCATCGCGAGAAAGAGTAGAAGGATT
>NW_028234431.1:13268405-13270905 GCF_977035675.1 Penaeus japonicus
TCTCTGGGTTTCCCACCTTCATTCTCTCTCTCTCTCTCTCATTCTGGCTTTCCCGCCTCATTCTCTCTGTTTCTCTATTTCTCTCTCTCTCTCTCTCTCTCTCTCCCTCTCTCTCTGTTTCTCTCTCTCTCCCTCTCTCTCTGTTTCTCTCTCTCTCTCTCTCTTTTTGTACTGTCATCCTGAAAATAATAAATTTTGAGCCTTTAAATTTCAGAACATAGACTGACCATCAACCCGTACTTTTCAAAAGAAGTATCCTTGTATAGTTGAACCCTAAAAAAAAAAATCAAGGGATACATCTACTACAAATTTAGTCGTCCATTTAATACCTGCTTTACTTTGCCGGAATTCTGAAGCCTATAATAAATTGCAACAGAAATTACATTGCATGCTTTTATAACCGCACCAATAGCAACCATCAGTTTCACTAACTCTCAGTAATTAGTTACAGGTATGGGCGAGGGGCCGAGCGAGAATGAAGCAAAATTGTTGGGAAACGGTGTTTTGGCAATAAGGGTGGGAATTTGCAATTGCGAATTGCTAGGAGCAAATATATTTTGTTCACATAGCCACACATATTCATGGACGCACATACATAAAGGACAAGATGTACGTTCGTCGACACACATACACACGTACAAGCAAGTGTGTATATACTCGTACACAAAAGCACAGACAAACACACAAACACACATACACAAACACCCACCAAAACTGACACACACACACGTACACAAACTCCCACCAAAACTTACACACACACACGTACACAAACACCCACCAAAACTCTCTCTCTCTCTCTCACACACACACACACACGCACCCACAGCCACATATCTAGCCCTATGAAGAGTGTCATCTCCCACTGATCTCTTGGGATTCCCCGGGTGTTTTGCTTGCGACTTTCCCAAGCGTCCATCGCAGCATCTGAACCGCCTGCTCGTCCCACACGTATATCTTTCTCACTCCGCTATTCCAACGTTGCAAAGGGGATTCAAGCCAATTTCGCCTTTCTTGTGCAAAGAGGAAATGCAACATGATTCCTTTTTATTTTCTTGATCCTCCGCTTGAAAATATGATATGTGTATTAAAATTGCTGCATTTCTCTAGGAGATATTTAGTATTCTTTATTTAACACACACACACACACATACACACACACTCTCACACAATCACACACACACAAACAACACACACACACACACACACAGACACACACACACTTACACAAATACACATAGGGAATTGGGCCAAGTGTGTGTGTTGACACAACCGTGCAAGTTCTCCGAACTAGATTTTGGTAAACGACCAACTGCTCGTAAAATCAAATCTGATTCAAGAAATATTGGAAAAAATCGCCAAAATACAACCGACGTAACTCGCTTACAACACAATATGAGTCGAGTTTAGATAGACATTTAAAGGTTAAAAGAATATCATCCACGGACTGAGATAGGGAGTCCAGGCCAAATAGTAGCCCCCAAATTGCAGTCAAACGGAATCTCCTTATCTCTTGGCGAATCGCCTCGGATTACTGACCTCGCCGGTATCGGATGTGAGTCTGTCTGACAAAAAAAAAAAAAAAAAAAAAAAAAAAAAAAAATCATCCACGCTAATAAAAAAAAAAGACTCGTCGCACTCGGGGAGAAAGGAGAGATTAAAAGAAAAAAAAAAACGTATTAATTAAAATATTTAGCAAATCATGTTAATCGTATACGGGACAAATACACGCTATTGACACAAAGAATTCACGGATACGCGTCTATCCAAAGTTCATCATAAATCACATTAGCGAATTATGACACATTTTAGTTCATATATCCAACGTATCAGTAGCTGAATTAGTAGTATTCATCAATATTGATATCAGATCTCCAATATCCATCTTAATAAAGGGGGCTACCAGTTAAACCATGAAGCCGAAAAAAAAAAATATTTCTTGAATGAAAAATAAAGACAAATTCAGTGACTTCCTCCAACACCAACGATCCTTCATGATAACGACCCTTTCATCAAGAAGAAAACAAAAGGAATAGACGTCTGATCTTGTGGGTCTCACAAGAATGGATTTCAAGTTGATGAGTGGGAACCAGATGGCGGAGAAGTAATCAAAGACTTAAAATCTTGTTGCGAACTCGAGAGCAGAAGAAAGATCAATAAATGCTGCAGCAAGTTGAAAACAAAAAGCCCTTCGGCATAGTCGTGTGTTTTTCTTTGTTCCCCTTCGTTGTTTTGTTTCCAACTTGTTCAGCATGACTCCTTCACATGCTACAGTAACTATTGTTCTTCGCAAGGATAAGATTTTCTGCATTGTATATTTGTATGTAATGTCTATTAAAAATGTGTAGCTGCTAGGATAGTGCCATGGTAAGCGTGCCGGCCTCACGTCTCCGTGGTCGGTAGATCGAGCCCCGACCAGACGTGAGTTTCCACTGTCGCCTGGAGGTCACTGCTGTGCCTGGTCAGCGTGGGTGCCTGGTCAGCGTGGTGGGTAAGGACC
>NW_028234431.1:13353984-13363984 GCF_977035675.1 Penaeus japonicus
ACAGAGAGAGAGAGAAATGCAGAGAGAGAGAGAGAGAGAGAGATGGAGAGGGAGAGAGAGAGAGAGAGAGATGGAGAGGGAGAGAGAGAGAGAGAGATGGAGAGGGAGAGAGAGATGGAGAGGGAGAGAGAGAGAGAGAGAGAGGGAGAGGGAGAGAGAGAGAGAGAGAGAGAGAGAGAGAGAGAGAGAGAGAGAAACCATATCCTACACATTTACAAAGGCTCCCGGGATTGACAGTAATCCTTCCCAGACGAACGAGGGAATTGTCCGAAATCCTTTAATGCATCTAACACATAACTAATACAAATCCATAGGTTCAAGGGGTCGTATTATAGCAGAGAGTTATGGGAAATGAGAGAGAGAGAAGAAAGAGGCTAGAGAGAGAGAGAGAATGAGAGAGAGAGAGAGAAGAAAGTGGCGATCTTGGTGTGTAAAGAACTTAGGTGAGATATTTTGTTTGATTTATTTACCTAACTTGCAAGGGAATTCTGCTAAACATTATTAAATTGCTCAAAGGATATATATATATATATATATATATATGAATCACGTATATGACATCTTGCCTTTTCGAAAGGGAAAAGGCAAAACAGCACTGACATGAATAAAGAGCTAGGTGGAGCAACGAACACACCTATTTGCATGTGTTTTAATGAGAGTAAAAGTGGTAGATATCACGATGATAGTGATAATATTATCAATGAATATACATTATTAGTAATAAACATTAATCTTTATATCATTGACATTGCTATTGCTTCTACGGCAACAGCTGATATCAATAATAGTACTAGATCTATCACTATTACTGTGATTGTTATCCTCAGTGCCATTAACATCCTTATCATTATCACAGTATTTCCATAATCGTACCCTAAATATTATTATTCTGATCGGGAATAACTTGGAGCCTCGGCACAATATCAGGCGAAAT
This sequence comes from Penaeus japonicus, assembly GCF_977035675.1. NCBI lineage: Eukaryota > Metazoa > Arthropoda > Malacostraca > Decapoda > Penaeidae > Penaeus > Penaeus japonicus. The sequence goes on from NW_028234431.1 coordinate 13,354,919, forward strand.
TAGCTCCGCCCCTCCTCACCCCTTCTCCCCATCCAGCCAATCAGGTTCTTCGCATTTACTCGCCCATTTTGTATCATGCGATTGTATTTGGTTGTGGATGTATAATATCGCCAGACTGCGTTGGTGGCTATAGAATTCATCTTCGCTTCTCTCCCACAATTAATAAAAGCCGAACAAATGCACGAACAAGCAAACATAAACAAAGCAAGAGATAATAAAGGATAGTGGTATTCATCAGTCACACGTGAATGCAAGACCTTTCACATCAAAGGCTGCATTTCAGAGTGCAATTAGTCCAACGATCCGTTTTTAATGTGATATCTTCTTTTTTCTGTGGTTCATCTGTCTCCATCATCTATTATCTGCTTCCTCTTCAGTCAGACCAGCTGCTCTCATATCTTCTCTCACTACGTTCATGAACCTCCTCTTAGGCCTTTCTCTCTTTCTTCTCCCCGGTGGTTCTATACCTAATTCGTGCTGCAGCTTGCCTCTTGGTTAGAGCTACTGTCTCCAAACCATACAGCATGGCTGGTCTTACTGCCACCCTATAAGCCTTCCCTTTCAAAGTTGCGGATATTCTCATGTAACAGCTCACTCCCGACACTCTTCTCTAGCCATTCCACCCCATTTGTACTCTCTTTCTTACCTCCCTATCGCACGTACCATTGCTTTGCACCGTTAATCCTAAATACTTAAAACCATCCACATTTTTCACTTCCGTACCATTTATTCTACATTCTTCACACACATATAATCTGTCTTATTTTTACTTACTATCTACCATACGCCTATTCTGTAGTGCATGTTACCGCCTTTCCAAGTTAGTTTCAACCTTCTCTCTAGTATCTCCACAGATCACTATGCCATCGGCAAATAACATAGATTCCTGTCTAATACTCTTAGTCATTCTGTCCATAATCACTGCAAACAGGAAAGGGCTCAGAGCCGATCTCTGGTGCAATCTCACCTTTATACCAAACCATTCCGTTGTTCTGACAGCACGCCTCACTGCTGTTAAATTGTTCTCGTACGTATCCTATACTACACTCACATGTTTATTCACCCTAAACTTCCTCATGCTATACCGCAATTCATCTCTTGCCACCCTATCATACTCCTTCTCTAGGTCCACAAAAACACAGTGCAACTCCTTCTGGCTTCCCCTATACTTTTATATTAACATTCACAATGCAAACATGGCATACTCCTACCTGGCTGAATCCATACTGAATGTTATTGTGCTCTTAGTCTAGCTTCTACCACTCAGACTATAACTTAACAGCTTTATTCCACGATAGTTTGTGCAACTTTGCGCATGTTGTTCTTGAAGATGTGCACCAGAATGCTCCGTCTCCCCCTCCAAGATTCTGTTAAACATCCTTGGTAGGAATATCACTGCTACATTCCCTAGGCATCTCCACACCCCCACTGGAATATCATCCGGACCCAATGCCTTTCCCTTTTTCAGCATCTTCAAGGCATTCCTTCCTTTAGCCTCGCTTACACGCACCTCCCCTCACACCCTCGGAGCTTCGTCCGTTATTTCCTCTCTCGCATTCTCCACATTTATTTTGCTCTTTAAAATATTCTCTCTACGTCTTAGCACACTCGCTTCCTCAGACAGCACATTCTCATTTGCATCCTTTATGGCCCATACATGCTGCATATCCTTCGCTGCTCGATCCCTCTGCCTGGCCAGTCGGTATAAATTTGTTTCATCTTCTTTTGTATCCAACCTCTCATGCAATGCGCCCTACGCTCCGGCCCTTGCCATTGCCATTCCCTTTAACTTCATGTCTCCTCTTTCTAAATTCATGTCTCTTTGTCATTTGGCAATTCCTCATTGCCTCTAAGTACTTTTACCGTTTGCATTGCTTTCTCTCTAAAGTTCACTCTGCATTCTTCATTCTTCAGCTTTCACCATTCCACCACCATTCGGTCTGAGCTCATTTCCTTCCTTTTCACACGCACACACACACACACACACACACGCACACACACACACACACGCACACACACACACACACAATATATATATATATATATATATATATATATATATATATATATATATATATACATATATATATACATATATATATACATATATATAATGTATATATATATATATATATATATATAATATATATATATATATATATATATATATCTATATATATCTATATATATACATATATATATATATATATATATATATATATATATATATATATATATATATATATATATGTGTGTGTGTGTGTGTGTGTGTGTGTGTGTGTGTGTGTGTGTGTGTGTGTGTGTGTGTGTGTGTGTGTGTATGTGTGGTATATGTAGAGAGAGAAGGGGGGGAGGGGGAAGGTAGAGAAGGGATTTATTCCTGCAAAAACTCGTACAGAAAGTGTATGACACGCGATTCCAGCCACGCACACACGTAGGATACAACCTCCCAATAATTACCATTGGTCTTACACACAGGAATTAATTACTCGCTCGGATGCCTATGGTAATGAGATACAACGCTTCTTCCGACGACACCTAATTCACGATCGTTACTCCCTCCCCTTCCAAACCCTTCCTTCCTCCTCAGACACCACCTCCCCTCTTCAGACACCTCCTCCCCTCCTCAGCCTCCCCCTCCCTTCCCCAGCCTCCCCCTCCCTTCCCCAGCCTCCTCCTCCCCTCTTCAGCCTCCCCTCCCCTCCCTAGCCTCCTCCTCCCCTCCTCAGACACCTCCTCCCCTCCCCAGTCTCTCCCTCCCCTCCCCAGCCTCCCTTCCTTCCCCAGCCTCCCCCTCCCTTCCCAAGCCTCCTCCTTCCCTCCCCAGTCTCCCCCTTCCCAGCTTCCCTCTCCCCTCCCCAACCTTCTCCTCTACTCCCTCTGCTTCCTCCCCTTCCCATTAGCCTTCTACCTACTTCCCTTACCCCCCCCCCCTTCATTAGTCTTCTTCCCCGGAAAAGTGAGCGATGGATTACGGGATTGTCTGCGATGCCTCCTTGTTGTGACGGGTCTTTGAGCGTATATGTTTACGGTGATTATTCACAAGAACCTATTCGCCAATGTACTATGTACCGTTATGCATACAAAGGATAATAGCTATTCACACGCACACAGTCACACGCATTTACATGTATAAATCTCTCTCTCTCTCTCTCTCTCTCTCTCTCTCTCTCTCTATATATTATATATATATATATATATATATATATATATATATATATATATATATATATATACATATATATATAATAATATATATATATAATATATTATATATATATATATATATATATATATATATATATATATATATATATATATATATATATATATATAATAATATATAATATATATATACATATATATAATATATATATATATATATATATATATTATATAATATATATATATATTATTATATATATATATGTATATATATATAATATATATATATATATATATATATATATATATATATATACATATATACATATATCACATATTATTCTATATAAGAATATCCTCGTCTTTAAAATCCCTTTCCAAAATCCCCCTGGTGAACATCCATAATTCTCTATTCAAAGCATATGTACATGACCATCCGCCTCGAAATCCCAAAGGAGAGGGACAAGTTTAATGTAAATTTCCCTTAAACCAAGATGAGACTCCATCCAGATGTTACCGGAGATCATGCGTTGCGAATTACATAATATGTGATCTCCGAATTATATGAAAGCTCAAGTTTTCATTTCTTTTTTCCTTTCCGGTTTATCGTTACATTATCAAGCATTATCGTTACTACTATTACGATCATCCTCACTGTTATTGATATCATATCTATCATTAGCACTTTTATCTTATTAATAGCTTTCATTTCGTTATGCATCAACTGGGATTTTGGTGTACGTTAAGAAAATGTGCAGAAAAAGGAGAACCTGATATCCTGGCAGCTATCAATTATGTAAAAATGATAAACATAGATAAAAGAATTAAATAAATATGAAGCCATTTGCGAAGTAGAGGTTCCCAAATAGAGTTCGCATATCCTTTGGAATATTAAACTAGGACACTTCGTGTTGCCAGGACTTACGTAAGCAAGGACTCCGGTCAGCTAATATTTAGATATCTTATTATTGAATAAATTTCTAGTTTCGTTTATTTCAGTTCCAAGAATTCAGTTGATATCTGAATGAGTGGAGAAGGAAGAGGAGCCGAAGAATATCACAAAAAGTTATCTAATCATCATATACCTTCGAAATTCAAATTCAGATTCACTTCGTAAGATACTATCACAGCGCTATGACATTGTCTTAATTAATGAAGATCCCAATCCTTATGTGACCCATACGTAATCTCTCACACCCTCCAACGTGGACGTAACCTCAACGACCCCTCGCCAAGGCTGAGACGACGGCGAGGACGGTCAGCAAATAGCTCGGCCAACTTGGGTGTCTGGAAGTTGGATCCTTTTCAAGTCAAATTTGAAAGGAAACATGGCTTGTTAAAAAAGAAAAAAACACGCTATACGTAATATAAATTTATGGAACGATGAGATTACAGTTTCCGAATTCCCCTAAATCATAATTCCAAGTGCGAGGAGGAGGAAGGGAGGAAGATATATTTTGCATAGATTGGTTTTGCTACTAATTCATCAGCGTTCACCGAATCTTCGAAATCCGTATTACCCCGTAATAAAATACACTAATTCATATAAAATTCTTCCTTCGTTTTCATCATCATACTTATCATCAAATTCATTATCATCATCATGTAAATGGTATATATATATATATATATATATATATATATATATATATATATATATATATATATATATATGTGTGTGTGTGTGTGTGTGTGTGTGTGTGTGTGTGTGTGTGTGTGTGTGTGTGTGTGTGTGTGTGTGTGTGTGTACATATATATGTATATATATACATACATATATATATATATATATATATATATATATATATATATATATATATATACATATGTATATATATATATGTTCATATATATATATATATATATATATATATATATATATTTATGTATATACATACATATATGTATATATATATATATATATATATATATATATATATATATATATATATATAAACACACACACACACACATATATACATATATGAACACATAAATTCGTAATCACGCCGCTAATACCAGAGTACAGAATTTCCCTACCGCAGTCAGCCGTCCGTTCGCACAGCCCTTTGTTTACCTTACGCGAACGTCAAGGGAACACGGAAAGACAAGTCCATTAGCGGCAGTAGGGAGCAGATAAATGCACTTAAACCGGCTGGTTCATTACCGAGACACGAATCATGGAGAGAGATTAGTATTTAGAGGTGAAATCAGATGGATATCCGACATCATTGTCAGTAGAGTAGAAAGTCTGTCTGTACATGCGGATTCGTTTTCTATATCCGGACAGGTATCAGGATTTATCATATCAGAGGGTTGGGCCGATGGAGTTGAGGTGAGCGGATGTTTGTTCTACTTAATAGATTTTGAGATTGAAATCGCTATTGTTTGGATAAGTGGTTGTGCTACTCTTAGGTCAACAACGGCGCAGCACGGTTTCGGTCAGTGTGACGTTGGTACAAGTTCTAGTATGACTTGTAGGTACGGATTCGCTTCGGAAAATAGGAAATATAAACTATAGGAAGAGGGAAGGGAAGACAAGAAAGTGGGAAAAGAAAGGAGATTCAGCCTTTTGCCCTAGATTAAACCTTGATTTGAAATGATAATGATCGTTTAGTTCCCTAAGATTACAAGGAATCTAGAACGTATTCAGGCTCCTCTTCTCTTCACATAATTTCGGTTGCGGGGAAATAAACCGGTCACAGGATAAGCTTGTTTATATCGTCTTTAGAATTTCAATATTTGCATACTGAGCAGATATTTCTTCGTTCACTCCCACCTACGCGGCGACAGAAGGAGAAGAATATTCAATATTATAAGACAGATGGAAGTAAAACTATTCCTGCGATAAAGTTCACCGACATCATTATCATATTTTTCAGCCGTATTTTAGGAAAAACAAATCAGAAGTTCTCCGTCTTCGGAATCTTTTCTTTTTTTGTCTCCCCTTTTTTTCCTTTTCTTTTCTCTTTTATCCATGCAACTATCTGTTCCATTATGCTTTTTACTTATTTCCGAGAAAACTTCTTGGTAATTGGTGATGGGTGAGGATGACTACACTATTTCATGTATTTATTTATTCATGGTGCGTGTTCATAGAGCCTAGAAGTACGTGCTATGCTTATGGACTCCCTGTTCGGGAATATATCTTCATTTCACCAAAAGAAAAAAAAACGCACATATATCACAGAGAATAATGGTTGTCAATAGTACTCGTGCCTGCCAGTTTTCAGTATTTAATTGCCGTCCATTTTGACTCTCATGAAGTTGGTGGATATCTCACTTTACTTCATGTCTTTATCTATGAGAGAGAGAGAGTAAGAGAGTGGGGTGGGAGTGAGAGCGAGAATGAGATAGATAGAGAGAGTGAGAGAGAAAGAAAGGAAGAGAGAGAGAAAGAGAAAAGAGAGAGAGAGAGAGAGTAAGCGTGTATGGGTTTGTGTTTATGTGAGTGAGTGTGTGTGTGTGTGTGTGTTTGTGTGTGTAAGTGTATGTGTGTGTCTGTGTGTGTTCCTACCATGTTGATACAGTTGTAGAAAAACCCACTAAACACAACCTAAATATTATCTTCTAAATTTCCTTGTTTGTTTGTTCTGTGAATAGATTCCTCGCTTCCCAAATCCATAGACCGACCAACGCCTCCGCTTCCAGATACTTGTCCTTTCGTGCCGTGTTGCGTCTCCCTTGCCCTCTTATATACCCTTCCTCTCCTCCACCTCTTCAGACCTAAAGACGAAATCCAGGAGACTTCCGAGACGAGACTGTTGTTTCATCTTTTAAAAAACGTCATTTATGTATTAAAGAATTTGCTTTGTGTATTTGTGTGTGTGCTTGTGTATATATGCGTGCGTCTGTATATGTTTCAGTTTTACTACGTGTCACATCGAGATATATGTTTTTTGTGCAGGAAATAAAACAATGAATCCTACACATCCGAGCTGGTCCCACTATTTTCCGGATCAACTTTTCAGTCGAATGGGTTTATTTACTCGTCTTATTTCCTGGGTGTATTTGTTTGTTTGCGAGAGATTGGCGGTAGAGAGGATGAGGTAGAGAGAGGGCGATGGAGAGGGAGAGGGGTGGTGAAAGAGAAAGAGAAAGAGAGAAATAGAGAGAGAGGGGGGAGGAGAAAGAGAGAGATAGAGAGACGGAGATATAGAAAGTGTGTAAAACATGTATAGATATTACGAACAAATATATTGATAGATAGTACGCAAAAAATAGAGAGGATCCATGCACACACTCCTTCAATATGAAAAATAAAGTAAACTATACAGCAATACCAATATCCAATAAAGCAGCGCAAGTATCACCTTTCCTTCATAAGCGGTTAAAATGTGGATATTCAGACGTAGAGGTGGATATTCAACAGAAGTAGATCTTCCGGGATGACAACACCCCTGACCCGCTCCCTCCCCATCCTACCCACTGACCCGCACCACAACCCCAACTTCACCCCTTCGCCCCGCCCCCCAACCCCAACTTCACCCCTTCGCCCCGCCCCCCAACCCCAACTTCACCCCTTCGCCCCGCCCCCCAACCCCAACTTCACCCCTTCGCCCCGCCCCCAACCCCAACTTCACCCCTTCGCCCCGCCCCCCAACCCCAACTTCACCCCTTCGCCCCGCCCCCCAACCCCAACTTCACCCCTTCGCCCCGCCCCCCAACACCAACTTCACCCCTTCGCCCCGCCCCCCAACACCAACTTCACCCCTTCGCCCCGCCCCCCAACCCCAACTTCACCCCTTCGCCCTGCCCCCCCAACCACAACTTCACCCCTGTGTCCCACCCTCAACCACAACATCACCCCTTCGCCCCGCCCCCCAACCCCAACTTCACCCCTTCGCCCCGCCCCCCAACCCCAACTTCACCCCTGTGACCCACCCTCAACCACAACATCACCCCTTCGACCTACCCCCCAACCCCAACTTCACCCCTTCGACCCGCCCCCCAACCCCAACATCACCCCTTCGCCCCGCCCCCCAACCCCAACTTCACCCCTTCGCCCCGCCCCCCAACCCTAACTACTTCACCCCTTCGCTCCGCCCCCCCAACCCCCACTTCACCCCTTCGCCCTGCCCCCCAACCCTAACTACTTCACCCCTTCGCCCCGCCCCCCAACCCCAACATCACCTCTTCGCTCCGCCCCCCCCCTACCCCAACTTCACCCTTTCGCCCCGCCCCCCCAACCCCAACTTCACCCCTTCGCCCCGCCCCCCAACCCCAACTTCAGCCCCATTGACCCGCTCCCCCACCTCCCACCCTTACAACCTCTTCAAGACGCCGTTGCTAAGGCCTCATGACATTCCTCTTGGGCGGAAGAACCTCCTTTCAGCAGCTTAGAGACAGGGCAACTTTAACCAACGTGTCCCTAATTAAGCTGTCGTGCCTTGATCTTGATTGGCTGTTGGAGTTTTCGCCGACGAAATATTAACAATACAGGTTACATTTCCGGGTCGCCAGTGCGTTTAGGAATTAATGATATTAGTGATATATGGATGGAGATATGCGTAAATAATCACGGTGAATATATATTGCATTTTGCGTCTGGTGCAATTTGCTGAATCATATGCGTTTGACTAATAAAATGTATGTGCTGAGTCATTGCAGTAATTAAAAAAGAGTATTGCCAATTTCACTCCAGGCACTATAAAGGTTCAGGCAACGCATGTATTGCTTTGCATCAGAGACAAACAGACATATAGAGAACGAGAGAGAGAGAGAGAGAGAGAGAGAGAGAGAGAGAGAGACGAATATATATATATATATATATATATATATATATATATATATATATATATATATACATATACATATATATGTATATAGATAGATAGATAGATAGATAGATAGATAGAGAGAGAGAGGGGGGGGGGGAGAGAGAGAGAGAGAGAGAGAGAG
>NW_028234431.1:13371484-13388984 GCF_977035675.1 Penaeus japonicus
TTGTACCGACATTAAGCCTTGTTCCCTTAACAGCTGCCTCGGGAAACGACCGATGAATCCACAACTCCTCTGACGCAAGCATGCTAAAGCACGCCTTAAAGAGAGGCCTTAAGAGAGGGCGTCGGAGTGGCGGAAAGCGCGGGATGAAACCGAACAATAAAAGCCACGGTGAAGTGAGGGTAGGGTCGGGGCGGGGCGGGGTGGGGGTACTGAGGAGGGGGGGAGGGGGTTACGGCAAGGAGAATCTCTCAAGTCAAATCTGTCGCGTTGATTTTTATTCCGGCCGGACGTGGGAAACGAGCGTGGTTGATTGAAACGAAGAGGAAGTCATTGTTGGCGCTGATGGAGATTTATCAGCGAGTCCAGCTGACCTCTTTCCTTGCGTGCATTTGTGTGTGTGTGTGTGGGGGTGGGTGGGGTGATTGTGAACTCTTTCAAGGGTTTTTGACTTTAGAATCTGTTGTCCTTTGATTGGGGCATTATAGAGTCTTTCTCTCTCTCTCTCTCTCTCTCTCTCTCTCTCTCTCTCTCTCTCTCTCTCTCTCTCTCTCTCTCTCTCTCTCTCTCTCTCTCTCTCTCTCTCTCTCTCTCTCTCTCTCTCTCCCTCTTTCGCACACGCAAACCCACACCCAACCTACACTCATACTCTCACCCTCCCGTTTTCCATTCTCATTCACACGCTTCCTCCCCGTTGGAAAAACTCTCGTCAACAGCTGCCAAAAGGGAAGCTGTTCGATTTTTTTTTTTATTACATTATCGGTCTACAAGTCGAACGGAGAATATACATTAGATCCTCTCTGTCTTAGTTCAATCTTTTCACTAAGTTCCGTAATGGGGAGGAAAAAGACGGAGGGAATTGGCATTATTGAAGTTAAGTTAAAGGGAGAGTCCTCTTTGGTGCCAATAGTTTACAGACAAAGAGACTGATGCGCTTTAATCATCATCATTATCATCATCATCATCATCATCATCATCATCATCATCATCATCATCATCACCATCATCATCATCATTCCCAGTGTTATTATCAACATACTATTATCATTTTTTTTTCCTTTTTATCATTGTTATTATATTTTTATTATAATCATCATTATCATTGCCATCATTATTAAAACTATGAGTATTATTATCATCATTATTGACACATCATTGTCATATTGACATGATTATTATTATTTTCATTATTGCTGTTTTTATTATCATCATTACTATTATTGTTATCATTCTAATTCCTTACTACCAGTACTGCTCTCTTCATTATTAATAGTAGCAGCAGCAGTATTAGTTGCAGTATCACTGATATTATCATCAGCATCACCATCATTATTGTTAACCGTGTGAGTATGATCATTTTTATTATTTTTGTCAATGCTACTATTCTCACTACTATTATTTTCATCGTCATCATCATTATGGTAAATGTCATTATTATCATCATCATCATTATCATTGTTATGATTATCATCATCATCATCCTGTTTCGTTATTACCTTTAAACTTTTTTTTTCTTTTTTTTTTTTACTTTTTTCATCATAATTACCATTAGTGCTCTATCAATACTATGATTTTAATCTTTATCACCATCAACAGCATCATCATCATTATCAGCATCATCATTATTATCTTCCTCTTACTCCTCCCCTTCATTATCATCATTATCATTATCATTACCATTATCATTATCATTATAATTATCATTATAATTATCATCATCATTATCATTATTATCATCATTATCATTATCATTATTATAATCATTTAAATATTACTGATATCGATATAACGTACGTGTATGCATGTATATGAGTGAATATGTGATCATTAAAAGCTTTACTCATGCAACATTCACTCAATAGAGCAATAGCTCACTCAGTTTCGTGCAAGTCTTCTAATCAAGCGACTCGAGTTCAAATCCCAATCAGTAAACCCTATTTTTTTTTTTTTTTTTGTATCATTATTGTCATTTCTATTAGTTAATCATCATCATTATTATCATTGATAATATTATTACTATTATTATCATTTTTATTATTATTATCATTGTTATTATTACTATCATTATTATTATTATCATCATCATCATCGTCATCATTTTTATTATTATTATTATTATTATTATTATTATTATTGCTATTATTATCATTAATATTATTATTATTATTATCATTATTACTATTATCATTAATAATATTATTATTATTACTTTTGTTATTATGATCATTATCATCTTCATCGCTACTTTTTCTTCCACATATCATTATCATTATTTAATAATAATAATTGTTATCATTACTATTACTATTACCATTATCCTTATCCTTATAATTATCATTATCATTATCATTATCATCATTATCAGCATCACCGTCATCATTACCACAACCAGCACCACCATCATCATCATCAATCCTATTGTTATTATCAATATAATATTACCTTTGATTTCCTTTTTTATCATCGTTACTATCGTTGTTTTTATCACCATTGCTGTTGCTGTCTTTTTTATAATTTTCATTATAATTATCATTATTACTGTTATCGTTATTAAAACTATAATTCTTACTTTCATCATTATTGATACCGTTACCATTATCATATAAACATAAGGATTATTATTTTATTGTTGTCGTTGTCACTATTATCATTATCATTACTTTCATTTTTAGTGTTATCATTATTATCATTATTATTATAATTATGATTATCATTATCATTATCGAGAACCAATGTCGAAGAGTTTCGAGTTTGTTGTTGTTATCAATAGTATTATTGTTATCATCATGGTTATCATACCCATCTTTATATTCCTGTTGCCATTATCATTATTGTTATTCTTGTTCTTATTAGCATCGTTATTGTATCATTATTGTTATCATTATCATTATTGTTAGTGTTGTTATTGTGATTATCATTAGCATCGCTCTAACCTTATCATCATTATCATTATCATTCTTGTTACTCTTGTTATTATGATTACTCTTAACATGAGAATGATCATTATTATTATCATTATAATCCCTTACTACCAGTGCTGGTCTCTTCATTGTTAATAGTAGTAGTAGCAATAGTAGTTGCAGTCTCACTGACATTAGCATCACCATCATTCTTGTTAATCGTATTAGTATTATCATCTTTATCAATGTCATTATTCCCACTACTATTGTTTTCATCATCATCATGATTATGATAATTATCATTATTATTGTTATTATCCTCATCATTATCACTGTTATTATTATCATCATCACCATATTTTTGTTGTTTATTACCTTTATAATTGTGTCTTCGTTTTCTTTTTTACTTTTTCTTCATCCTAATCACTATTATTGTTCTATCAGTGCTATAAATTTTATCCTTATCATCATCAAACGGCATCATCATCACTATCTTCATCATCATTATTATCATCATCACTATCTTCATCATTATTATCATCATTGTCATCATCATTATCATAATCATTTGAATATTGCTGATATCGATATAACGTACGTGTATGCATGTATATGAGTGAATATGTGATCATTAAAAGCTTCACTCGTGCAACATTCACTCAATAGAGCAATAGCTCACTCAGTTTCGTACAAGACTTCTGATAAAGCGACTCGAGTTCAAATCTCATTCAGTAATTCCTATTTTTTTTTTTTTTTTTTTTTTTTTGTCGCTTTCATGATCATTAATAGTTCTATTGTCAAAGTTATAATTGGTATCATTATTGTTATTTCGATTAGTTAATCATCATCATTATTATCATTATCATTTTTTTATTCCGATCATTATCATCTTCATCGACATCGCCATCATTTTTATTATCATTATAATTGTAACCATCATTATCATGTTCATTGTTGCTATCATTATCATCATAACCATTATCACTATCATCATTATTAATGTCAATATCATGATCATCATTATTATGATAGTTATTATTATTGTTGTTGTTGTTGTTATTGCTGTTGTTATTATATTTGTTATCATTATAATTATCATCTTCATCGTTACTTTTTCTTCCAGATATCATTATCAAAACTGTAATAATAATAATTGTTATCATTACTTTTACTATTACCATTATCCATATCATTATCATTATCATTATTATTACCATTATCATCACCACCACCACCATCATCCTCACCATCATTCCTATTGTTATTATCAATATGATATTATCTTTGATTTCCGTTTTTCATCATCATTACTATCGTTAATTTTACCATCATTGCTGTTGCTGTCTTTGTTTTTTTTATCATTTTCATTATAATTATCATTATTATTGTTATCATTATTAAAACTATGATTATCATCATTGTCGTTATTGATACCGTTATCATTATCATATCAACATAAGGATTATTATTTTTAATGTTATTTTTAATGTCACTATCATTATTATCAATGTTACTTCCATTGTTAGTGTTATCATTATCATCATGATTATTATGATTATCATTATCATTATCGAGAACCAATGTCGTAGATTTTCGAACTTCTACTGACACCGCTGTCCTGTTTTTGTTTTTTTTTCTTTTTCTTTTTCTTTTTCATTTAATCAATAGTATTAGTGTTATCATCATGATTATCATACCCATCTTTACACCTGTTGTCATTATCATTTTTGTTATTCTTGTTCTTATTATCATCGTTATTATATCATTATTGTTACTGTTGTTATTGTGATTATCATTAGCATCGTTCTGACCTTATCATCATTATCATTATCATTCTTGTTACTCTTGTTATTATGATTACTCTTACCATGAGAATGATCATTACAATTATCATTATAATCCCTTACTACCAGTGCTGGTCTCTTCATTGTTGATAGTAGTAGTAGCAATAGTAATTGCAGTATCGCTGATATTAGCATCACCATCATTCTTGTTAATCGTATTAGTATTATCATCTTTATCAGTATCATTAATCTACTATTATTTTCATCATCCTCATGATTATGATAATTATCTTTATTATTGTTGTTATCATCATCATTATCATTGTTATCATTATCGTCATCATCTTGTTTTGTTATTACATTTATAATTGTGTTTTCGTTTTGTTTTTACTTTTTCTTTATCCTAATTACCGTTATTGCTCTATCAATGCTATAAATTTTATTCTTATCATCATCAAACAGCATCATCATCACTATCATCATCATCATTATCATCATCATTATCATCACCATTATCATAATCATTCAAATATTACTGATATCGATAGAACGTACGTGTATGCATGTATATGAGTGAATATATGATCATTAAAAGCTTCACTCATGCAACATTCACTCAATAGAGCGATAGCTCACTCAGTTTCGTGCAAGTCTTCTGATCAAGCGACTCGAGTTCAAATCCCAATCAGTAAACCCTTTTTTTTTTTTTTTTTTCGCTATCATAATCATTAATAGTTCTATTGTCAAAAGTATCATTGGTATCATTATTGTTATTCTATTAGTTAATCATCATCATTATTATCATTGATATTATTATTATTATTATTATTATCATTATTATCGTTATTATTGCTTTTGTTGCTGTTACTGTCCTTGATTTTATTTTTTCATTAACATCTTCATCGTTACTTTTTCTTCCAGATATCATTTAATTATTTAATAATAATGATTGTTATCATTACTATTACTATTACCATTATCATTATCATTATCATTATCATTATCATCACCATCACCGTCATCATCCCTATTGTTATTATCAATATAATATTATCTTTCTTTTTTTTTTTTTTTTATCATCGTTACTATCGTTGTTTTTATCATCATTGCTGTTACTGTCCTTGGTTTTATTTTTCCATTATAATTATCATCATTGTTGTTATCATTATCAAAACTATGATCATTATTATCATCATTATTGATACCGTTACCATTATCATATCAACATAATTATTATTATTTCTATTGTTGCCGTTGTCACTATTATGATTACCATTACTTTCATTGTTAGTGTTTTCATCATTATCATGATTATTATGATTATCATTATCATTATCGAGAACCAATGTCGTAGATTTTCGAGCTTCTACTGACACCGCTGTCCTGTTTTTTATTTATTTTTTTTTTTTTTTATCAATAGGATTATTGTTATCATCATGGTTATCATAACCATCTTTATTCCTGTTGTCATTATCATTCTTGTTATTCTTGTTCTTATTATCATCGTCATTATATCATTATTGTTACTGTTGTTATTGTAATTATCATTAGCATCGTAATTATCATTATCATTCTTGTTACTCTTGTTATTGATTACTCTTATCATGAGAATGATCATTATTATCATCATTATAATCCCTTACTACCAGTACTGCTCTCTTCATTGTTAATAATAGTAGTAGCAATAGTAGTTGCAGTCTCGCTTATATTAGCATCACCATCATTCTTGTTAATCGTATTAATATTATTATATTTAATAGTATCTATCGTGTTCATTGTCATCATGATTATGATCATTATCGTTATTATTGCTATTATCATTATCATTATCACTGTTATCATTACCATCGCCATTTTGTTTTGTTATTACCTATATGATTGTGTTTTCGTTTTGTTTTTTACTTTTTCTTTATTAGTATTATTAATATTACTATTAGTATTAGTATTATTATTACTATTATTATTAATAATATTATTATTATTACTTTTGTTATTATGATCATTATCATCTTCATCGTTATTTTTCTTCCAGATATCATTATTATTGTTTAATAATAATAATTGTTATCATTACTATTACTATTATCATTATCCTTATCCTTATCATTATAATTATCATTATCATTATCATTATCATCACCATCACCACCATCATTATCATCATCATCATTCCAATTGTTATTATCAAAATAATATTACCTTTGATTTCCTTTTTTATCATCGTTACTATCGTTGTTTTTATCACCATTGCTGTTGCTGTTTGTTTGTTTTTTTCATTATAATTATCAGTATTATTGTTATCGTTATTAAAACTATAATTCTTATTTTCATCATTATTGATACCGTTACCATTATCATATCAACATAAGGATTATTATTTTATTGTTGTCGTTGTCACTATTATCATTATCATTACTTTCATTTTTAGCGTTATCATTATTATCATTATTGTTATAATTATGATTATCATTATCATTATCGAGAACCAATGTCGAAGAGTTTCGAGTTTGTTTGTTTTTCATTATCATAGTATTATTGTTATCATCATGGTTATCATACCCATCATATTATACCCATTCCTGTTGCCATTATCATTATTGTTATTCTTGTTCTTATTATCATCGTTATTGTATCATTATTGTTATCATTATCATTCTTGTTACTGTTGTTATTGTGATTATCATTAGCATCGCTCTAATCTTATCATCATTATCATTATCATTCTTGTTACTCTTATTATTATGATAACTCTTAATTATGAGAATGATCATCATTATTATCATTATAATCCTTTACTACCAGTGCTGGTCTCTTCATTGATGACAGTAGTGGTAGCAATAGTAGTTGCAGTCTCACTGATATTAGCATCACCATCATTCTTGTTAATTGTAATAGTATTATCATTTTTATCAATATCATTATTCCCACTACAATTGTTTTCATCATCATCATGATTATGATAATCATCATTATTATTGTTATCATCATCATCATTATCACTGTTATCATTATCATCATCACTATTTTGTTTTGTTATTAACTTTGTAATTGTGTTTTCGCTTTGTTTTTTATTTTGTCTTCATCCTAATTGCTATTATTGTTCTATCAATGCTATGAATTTTATCCTTATCATCATCAACAGCATCATCACCACTATCTTCATCATCATTATTATCATCATTATCATTATCATTACCATAATCATATAAATATTGCTGATATCGATATAACGTACGTGTATGCATGTATATGAGTGAATATGTGATCATTAAAAGCTTTACTCATGCAACATTTACTCAATAGAGCAATAGCTCACTCAGTTCCGTGTAAGTCTTCTAATCAAGTGACTCGAGTTCAAATCCCATTCAGTAAACCCTTTTTTTTTTTTTTTTTTTTTTTTTTTTTTTTTTTTTTTTTTTTTGTCGCTATCATAATTATTGATAGTTCTATGTCAAAGTTATCATTGGTATCATTATTGTTGTTTATATTAGTTAATCATCATCATTATTATCATTACTATTCTCATCATCATTAGTATTGTTCTTATTATTGAAACGCTTACTATTTAAGCATTATCGTTATCATAATCTTTGTTATTCCGATCTTTATCATCATCATCGACATCGCCATCATTATCATTAGCAGTTTTTATTATTATAATAGTAATCATCATTATCATGTTCATTGTTGCTATCATTATCATCATGACCATTATCATTACTATCATCTTTATTGATGTCAATATCATTATCATTGATAATATTATTATTTTTATCATTATTATTATTATTATCATTATTATCATTATCAATATTATTGTTATCATTATCATTAATATCATTGTTATTGCTGTTGTTATTATTTTTGTTATCATTATAATTATCATCTTCATCGTTACTTTTTCTTCCAAATATCATTATCATTATTGTAATAATAACAATTGTTATCATTAATATTACTATTACCATTATCATTATCATCACCATCACCGTCATCATTATCATCATCATCATCACAACAACTACTACCATCACCATCATCATCCTCATCATTCCAATTGTTATTATCAATATAATATTGATTTCCCTTTTTCATCATCGTTATTATCATTGTTTTTATCATCATTGATGTTGCTGTCTTTGGTTTTATTATTTTCATTATAATTATCATTATTATTGCTATCATTATTAAAACTATGATTATTATTTTCATCATCATTGATACCGTTATCATTATCATATCAACATAAGGATTATCATTTTTATTGTTGCCGTTGTCACTATTATCATTATTATTACTTTCATTTTTAGTGTTATCATTATTATCATTATTATTATAATTATGATTATCATTATCGAGAACCAATGTCGTAGAGTTTCGAACTTCTATTGACACCGCTGTCCTGTTTTTGTTTTCTTCTTTTTCTTTTTCATTATCAATAGTATTATCATTATCATCATGGTTATCATAACCATCTTTATTCCTGTTGTCAATATCATTCTTGTTATTCTTGTTCTTATTATCATCGCTATTATGTCATTATTGTTATCATTATCATTATTGTTATTCTTGTTCTTATTATCATCGTTATTATGTCATTATTGTTATCATTATCATTATTGTTATTCTTGTTCTTATTATCATTGTTTTTTATATCATTATTGTAATCATTATCATCCTTGTTGCTGTTGCTAGCAATAGTAGTTGCAGTCTCGCTGATATTAGTATCACCATCATTCTTGTTAATCGTATTAGTATTATCATCTTTATCAATATCATTATTCTACTATTATTTTCATCATCCTCATGATTATGATAATTATCTTTATTATTGTTGTTATCATCCATTATCATTGTTATCATTATCTCATCTTGTTTTGTTATTACCTTTATAATTGTGTCTTCGTTTTGTTTTTTACTTTTTCTTCATCCTAATTGCTATTATTGTTCTATCAATGCTATGAATTCTATCCTTATCATCATCAACAGCATCATCATCACTATCTTCATCATTATTATCATTATTATCATCATTATCATAATCATTTGAATATTGCTGATATCGATATAACGTACGCGTATGTATGTATATGAGTGAATATGTGATCATTAAAAGCTTCACTCATGCAACATTCACTCAATAGAGCAATAGCTCACAAAGTTCCGTGCAAGTCTTCTAATCAAGCGACTCGAGTTCAAATCCCATTCAGTAAACCCTAATTTTTTTTCTTCTTTTTTTGTCGCTTTCATGATCATTAATAGTTCTATTGTCAAAGTTATCATTGGTATCATTATTGTTATTCTATTAGTTAATCATCATCATTATTATCATTATTATCATTATTATTCTCTTCATCATTGTCATTGTTATTATTGACATCTCACTGTTTAAGCATTGTCGTTATCATAATCTTTGTTATTTCCGATCATTATCATTATCATCATCGACATCGTCATTATTTCCTATTGTTATTATCAGTTTTTTACTATCATAATTATAATCATCATTATCATGTTCATCGTTGCTATCATTATCATCATGACCATTATCATTATCATCTTATTGATATCAATATCATTATCATTGATATTATTATTTATATTTTTATTATCATTATTATCATTAATATCATTGATATTATTAATATTATTATTATCATTTTATTATTATTATCCATTAATTATTATTTTATTATTATCATTATTATTATTATTATTATCATTATCATCATTATTATTACTTATTGTATCATGTCATTATCATCTTCATCGTTACTTTTTCTTCCAGATATCTTTCATTATTTAATAATAATAACTGTTATCATTACTATTACTATTACCATTATCCTTATCAATATCATTATCATTTCATCATCATTATCATTATCATCAACATTCACCGTCATTATCATCATCATCACCATAACCACGACCACCATTATCACTATCACTATCATCGTCATCATCATCCCTATTGTTATTATCAATATAATATTATCTTGATTTCCCATTTTCATTGTTGTTATACTATCGTTGTTTCTATCATCATTGCTGTTGCATTGTCTTTGTTTTTATCGTAATTTTTTATAATATCATTATGATTGTTATTATCATCATCACCATTTTGTTTTGTTATTACCTATATGATTGTGTTTTGTTCTTTACTTTTTCTTAATCCTAATTACCATTATTGCTCTATCAGTGCTATGAATTTTATCCTTATCATCATCAACAGTATTATCATCATCACTATCATCATCATCATTATCATCATTATTTCATTAATAAACATTTACTCAATAGAGCAATAGCTCGGTCAGTTTCGTGCAAGTCTTCTGATCAAGCGACTCGAGTTCAAATCTCATTCAGTAAACCCTTTTTTTTTTTTTTTTTTGTAGCTTTCATGATCATTAACAGTTCTATTTTCATTGGTATCATTATTGTTTTTTTTTTTAGTTTATTATCATCATTATTTTCATATTACCTTTGATTTCCTTTTTTATCATCGTCATTATCATTGTTTTTATCACCATTGCTGTTGCTGTTTTGTTTTGTTTTTCATTTTCATTATAATTATCAGTATTATTGTTATCGTTATTAAAGCTATAATACTTATTTTCATCATTATTGATACCGTTACCATTATCATATAAACATAAGGATTATTATTTTATTGTTGTCGTTGTCACTATTATCATTATCATTTCTTTCATTTTTAGTGTTATCATTATTATCATTATTATTATGATTATGATTATCATTATCATTATCGAGAACCAATGTCGAAGAGTTTCGAGTTTTTTTTTTATTGTTTTTTTCATTATCAATATTATTATTGTTATAATCATGGTTATCATACCCATCTTTATTCCTGTTGCCATTATCATTATTGTTATTCTTGTTCTTATTATCATCGTTATTGTATCATTATTGTTATCATTATCATTCTTGTTACTGTTGTTATTGTGATTATCATTAGCATCGTTCTAATCTTATCATCATTATCATTATCATTCTTGTTACTCTTATTATTATGATAACTCTTAATTATGAGAATGATCATCAGTATTATCATTATAATCCTTTACTACCAGTGCTGGTCTCTTCATTGTTGATAGTAGTAGTAGCAATAGTAGTTGCAGTCTCGCTGATATTAGCATCACCATCATTCTTGTTAATCGTATTAGTATTATCATCTTTATCAATATCATTATTCCCACTTCTATTGTTTTCATCATCATCATGATTATGATAATTATCATTATTATTGTTATCATCATCATCATTATCACTGTTATCATTATCATCATCACTATTTTGTTTTGTTATTAACTTTATAATTGTGTTTTCGCTTTCTTTTTTATTTTGTCTTCATCCTAATTACTATTATTGTTCTATCAGTGCTATGAATTTTATCCTTATCATCATCAACAGCATCATCACCACTATTTCATCATCATTATTATCATCATTATCATGATCTTTATCATAATCACTTAAATATTGCTGATATCGTTATAACGCATGTGTATGCATGTATATGAGTGAATATATGATCATTAAAAGCTTCACTCATGCAACATTCACTCAATAGAGCAATAGCTCAGTCAGTTTCGTGCGAGAGTTTTGATCAAGCGACTCGAGTTCAAGTCCCCAACAGTAAACCCTAATTTTTTTTTTTTTTTTTTTTTTTTTTGTCGCTATCATAATTGTTAATAGTTCTATTGTCAAAGTTATCATTGGTATCATTATTGTTATTTCTATTAGTTAATCATCATCATTATTATTCTTATCATTCTCATCATCATTAGTATTGTTCTTATTATTGAAACGCTTACTATTTAAGCATTATCGTTATCATAATATTTGTTATTCCGATCTTTATCATCATCATCGACATCGCCATCATTTTCATTAGCAGTTTTTATTATTATAATAGTAATCATCATTATCATGTTCATTGTTGCTATCATTATCATCATGACCATTATCATTACTATCATCTTTATTGGTGTGAATATCATTATCATTGATAATATTATTATTTTTATCATTATTATTATTATTATCATTATTATCATGATCAGTAGTATTGTTTTCATTATCATTAATATGATTGTTATTGCTGCTGTTATTATTTTTGTTATCATTATAATTATCATCTTCATCGTTACTTTTTCTTTCAGATATCATTATCATTATTGTAATAATAATTATTATTATCATTACTATTACTATTACCAATATCCTCATCATCACCATCACCGTCATCATTATCATCATCATCATCACAACAACTACTACCATCACCATCATCATCCTCATCATTCCTATTGTTATTATCAATATAATATCATCTTTGATTTCCCTTTTTATCATCGTTACTATCGTTGTTTTTCATCATCATTGCTGTTGCTGTCTTTGTTGTTTATTATTTTCATTATAATTATCATTATTATTGTTATCGTTATCAAAACTATGATTTATATTTTCATAATTATTGATACCGTTATCATTATCATATCAACATAAGGATTATTATTTTATTGTTGCCGTTGTCACTATTATCATTATTATTACTTTCATTGTTATTGTTATCATTATTATCATGATTATTATGATTATTATTATCATTATCGAGAACTAATGTCGTAGAGTTTCGAACTTCTATTGACACCGCTGTCCTGTTTTTTTTCATTATCAATAGTATTATCATTATCATCATGGTTATCATAACCATCTTTATTCCTGTTGTCAATATCATTCTTGTTATTCTTGTTCTTATTATCATCGCTATTATGTCATTATTGTTATCATTATCATTATTGTTATTCTTGTTCTTATTATCATCGTTATTATGTCATTATTGTTATCATTATCATTATTGTTATTCTTGTTCTTATTATCATTGTTTTTTATATCATTATTGTAATCATTATCATCCTTGTTGCTGTTGCTAGCAATAGTAGTTGCAGTCTCGCTGATATTAGTATCACCATCATTCTTGTTAATCGTATTAGTATTATCATCTTTATCAATATCATTATTCTACTATTATTTTCATCATCCTCATGATTATGATAATTATCTTTATTATTGTTATTATCATCATTATCTCATTTTGTTATTACCTTTATAATTGTGTCTTCGTTTTGTTTTTTACTTTTTCTTCATCCTAATTGCTATTATTGTTCTATCAATGCTATGAATTCTATCCTTATCATCATCAACAGCATCATCATCACTATCTTCATCATTATTATCATTATTATCATCATTATCATAATCATTTGAATATTGCTGATATCGATATAACGTACGCGTATGTATGTATATGAGTGAATATGTGATCATTAAAAGCTTCACTCATGCAACATTGACTCAATAGAGCAATAGCTCACTCAGTTTCGTCCAAGTCTTCTAATCAAGCGACTCGAGTTCATATCCCAATCAGTAAACCCTAATTTTTTTTTTTCGCTATCATAATCATTAATAGTTTTATTGTCAAAGTTATCATTGGTATCATTATTGTTATTTCTATTAGTTAATCATCATCATTATTATCATTATTATTCTCTTCATCATTGGTATTGTTATTATTGAAACGCTCACTGTTTAAGCATTGTCGTTATCATAATCTTTGTTATTCCGATCATTATCATCATCGACATCGCCATCATTTCCATTATCAGTTTTTACTATCATAATTGTAATCATCATTATCGTGTTCATTGTTGCTATCATTATCATCATGACCATTATCATTATCATCTTTATTGATATCAATATCATTATCATTGATATTATTATTATTATTATTATCATTATTATCATTAATATCATTGATATCATTATTATTATTATTATCATTATTATTATTATTACTATTATTATTATTATTATCATTATTATTATTATTATTATTATTATCATTATTATTACTTTTGTATCATGATCATTATCATCTTCATCGTTACTTTTTCTTCCAGATATCATTATCATTATTTAATAATAATAACTGTTATCATTACTATTACTATTACCATTATCCTTATCAATATCATTATCATTTCATCATCATTATCATTATCATCAACATCACCGTCATTATCATCATCATCACCATAACCACGACCACCATTATCACTATCACTATCATCGTCATCATCATCCCTATTGTTATTATCAATATAATATTATCTTGATTTCCCATTTTCATTGTTGTTACTATCGTTGTTTCTATCATCATTGCTGTTGCTGTCTTTGTTTTTATTAATTTCATTATAATTATCATTATTATTGTTATTATCATCATCACCATTTTGTTTTGTTATTACCTTTACGATTGTTTTGTTTTTTACTTTTTCTTAATCCTAATTACCATTATTGCTCTATCAGTGCTATGAATTTTATCCTTATCATCATCAACAGTATCATCATCACTATCATCATCATCATTATCATCATTATTATCACTTATGAAACATTTACTCAATAGAGCAATAGCTCGGTCAGTTTCGTGCAAGTCTTCTGATCAAGCGACTCGAGTTCAAATCTCATTCAGTAAACCCTTTTTTTTTTTTTTTTTTGTAGCTTTCATGATCATTAACAGTTCTATTATCATTGGTATCATTATTGTTATTTCTATTAGTTAATTATCATCATTATTATCATATTACCTTTGATTTCCTTTTTTATCATCGTTACTATCGTTGTTTTTATCACCATTGCTGTTGCTGTTTTGTTTTGTTTTTCATTTTCATTATAATTATCAGTATTATTGTTATCGTTATTAAAGCTATAATACTTATTTTCATCATTATTGATACCGTTACCATTATCATATCAACATCAGGATTATTATTTTATTGTTGTCGTTGTCACTATTATCATTATCATTTCTTTCATTTTTAGTGTTATCATTATTATCATTATTATAATTATGATTATCATTATCATTATCGAGAACCAATGTCGAAGAGTTTCGAGTTTTTTTTTGTAATTGTTTTTTTCATTATCAATAGTATTATTGTTATCATCATGGTTATCATACCCATCTTTATTCCTGTTGCCATTATCATTATTGTTATTCTTGTTCTTATTATCATCGTTATTGTATCATTATTGTTATCATTATCATTATTGTTACTGTTGTTATTGTGATTATCATTAGCATCGCTCTAATCTTATCATCATTATCATTATCATTCTTGTTACTCTTGTTATTATGATAACTCTTATCATGAGAATGATCATCATTATTATCATTATAATCCCTTACTACCACTACTGCTCTCTTCATTGTTAATAGTAGTAGTAGCAATAATAATTGCAATTTCGCTGATATTAGCATCACCATCATTCTTGTTAATCGTTTTGTATTATCATCTTTATCAATATCATTATTCTACTATTATTTTCATCATCATCATGGTTATGATAATTATCTTTATTATTGTTATTATCATCATCATTATCACTGTTATCATTATCATCATCACCATTGTGTTTTGTTATTACTTTTATAATTGTGTTTTCGGTTTGTTTTTTACTTTTTCTTTATCCTAATTACCATTATTCCTCTATGAATTTCATCCTTATCATCATCAACAGCATCATCACCACTATCTTCATCATCATTATTATCATCATTATCATGATCATTATCATAATCATTTGAATATTGCTGATATCGATATAACGTACGTGTATGCATGTATATGAGTGAATATGTGATCATTAAAAGCTTCACTCATGCAACATTCACTCAATAGAGCAATAGCTCACTCAGTTCCGTGCAAGTCTTCTGATCAAGCGACTCGAGTTCAAATCCCATTCAGTAAACCCTAATTTTTTTTTCTTCTTTTTTGTCGCTATCATAATCATTAATAGTTCTATTGTCATTATTGTTAGTTCTATTAGGTGTTAATCATCATTATTATCATTATCATTCTCATCATCATTAGTATTGCTCTTATTATTGAAACGCTTACTATTTAAGTATTATCGTTATCATAATCTTTGTTATTCCGATCATTATCATCATCGACATCGCCATCATTTTCATTATCAGTTTTTACTATTATAATTGTAATTATCATTATTGTATTCATTGTTGCTATCATTATCATCACGACCATTATCATTACTATCATCATTATTGATGTCAATATCATAATCATTTATATTATTATTACTATTGTTATCATGATCGTTGTCATCTTCATAGTTACTTTTTCTTCCAGATATCATCATCATTATTGTAATGATAATAATTTTTTATCAATACTATTCCCATTATCCTTATCCTTATCATTATTATTATCAACCTTATCATTATCATTATTTTTATCATCCTTATCATTAGCAATATTATTATCATCATCATTACTTTTATCCTTACCATCACTAACAGCATCATCATCACTATCATCATCATCATCATCATTATTATCCTCCTCTTTCTCCTCCTCCTCATTAACGTCATTATCATTATCATTATCGTTATCAGTTTAATTAGTATTATCATCATCACAATATAATCATCATTATCATCACCGTTAAACATTAACATTAACATAAACATTAGAATATTGCTGATATTGATATAACGTGTGTGTAAGCATGTATATAAGTGAATATGTAATCATTAAAAGCTTCACTCATGCAACATTCACTCATAATGCAACATTCAATAATATTTCGCGTCCCCTTTATTAAGCCGTTAACCCCCCCCCCCCTTTTTTTCGCTATCATAATCATTAATCCATTTTATGGGAGAACTCACTAGCCTTATGCATGGGGGATCGGAAGTTGCAC
>NW_028234431.1:13406484-13408984 GCF_977035675.1 Penaeus japonicus
ATACAAGGAATAATCAACATCAACAATGGTTAAGTAAATAAAGGCATCGAGAATGGAGACACAAGCAAGGCAGGAGGCAAGCGGGAAACATGACTAGAATTGATTAAAGTATGGGAAGAACTTGACAAAGAGTTGATTTATTCATTACTAGAAAAGATATGGAGACGTGGAAAATACAATTAAGCTGTTGGGATAACTAGAAAGAGCGATGAAAGGAAGATTGAGAGAGCATGTCGAAATTCGCAAACATATTTTTGGATTCATGAGACAGGAGCACAATAAATTCAATATTTATAGCTAGACAAGTGTTAGAAAAATATGTAGAATGAAATAGGAGAGTGTGTCGATGTTTTGTGGACTTGGAGAAACCATAAGATAGTGAGAATGAAAAGAAGTGTTGTTTTAAAACCTGGGGAGGAGGGGTGCGCCGGAAAGATAATAAGATAGGTGGAGATGATGTATGAGGGAACGAGAACAACAGTGCGGCCAAAGTTGAGGTAGGACTCCACCAGGGATCGGCCCTGAGTCCGTTTCAGTTTCTTACTATGTTTGACACAGTAACAATAAAATCAAGACACAACGATGACCTATGGGAAAGACAATGGCAACGGTAAGCAGCACAGAAGGACATAAGGAAATCAACATAACCTCAGGGGACGGTGGAAGACTAAAACAGACCAGAGAGTTCAAATACCAAGGGACTATATTTGCATATGAAGGAGTAACAGAAATATCGCTTCAGACAAGAATATGCCGTTGAAATGGAGAATGAAAGTAGACAAGTGTTTTGGGACTAGTGCTTCTGTATGGATCAGAAAGAAGGTCCTTAAGGATGAAGGAAGAAGACATTCTAGAAAGAACTGAAATGTGTACATATATATATATAACATATATATATATATATAATATATATATATATATATATGTGTGTGTGGTGGTGTGTGTGTGGTGGAGTGTGTGTGTGGTGTGTGTATGTATATATATATATATATATAAATATCTTATAATATATATCTATATATATATATATATATATATATATATGTGTTGTGTGTGTGTGTGTAATGTATTAATATGTTAACATACACACACATACAAACATATATATATATTATATAAATATATATATATATAATATATAAATATATATATATATATGTATGTATATATATATATATATTATATCTATATATATCTATCTAATATATAGTATATATATATAATTGTGTGTGTGTGTGTGGTGTGTGTGGTGTGGTGGTGTGTGTGTGTGTGTATGTATAATACATATATACGACTAAACCAAATAATAATATAACATACATATAATAATATAATATATTAAATATAATATATATATATATATGTTTATTAGCACGTGACAAATGCCCAGTATCATGGCGATGACAGCGGATCAACAAGCCGCAGGCCACAGCGAATCAAAAGGCCTCGGAATACATCGCTCGAAAAGTTTTAGATGAGACGAGTAAACTCAAGACTCCCCTGGAGTGAAAGGAAAGGGCGATCCAGATTACGTTTCTAAAGGACGAACTTGTGTTCACAGTTGTTGGGCTTCGCTGTGACAGACGCGGAATAGTAACGATAGGGATCCTTTTTCCTTTCTCTGTCTCATCTTTCGCCTTGTTGTCCTCTTGTCTACTCTCTCTTTCTCGCTGCTATCTATCTCGCTATCTATCTCAATCTCTCTCTCTTTCTCAATCTCTCTCATCTCTCTCTCTCTTCTCTCTCTCTCGCTCTCTCTCTCTCTCTCTCTTCGTGGCTCTCTCTCTCTCTCTCCTCCTCTCTCCCTCTCTCTCTCTCTCTCTCTTTTCCTCACTCACTCTCTACAGGTCCTTCAATTCACTCACCTCATTCTATCTATCTGTCCATCGATCCAACTATCTAATCTACTATCTATCGACTTATTTGGTTGTAAATATATATATAAACATATCTATAATAATATATAATATATATATATATATATATATATGTATTATAAATATAATATATATAATATAATATATATATATACTATATACCAGTATTAAAATATAAATATAAAAAATATATTATATAATTATATAAATATATATATATATATATACATATATATACATGATAAATATCATAGATTACATATTAGACATATATAATACATATATATAACATATCTATATATATATATATATATGTATATATAATATATATATATATAATATATATGTGTGTGTGTGTGTGTGTGTGTGTGTGTGTGTGTGTGTGTGTGTGTGTGTGTGTGTGTGATTCTGGATCACCAACAAAATCTAACTAGATGTGCCCTCTCTCGTGGCAACCTGCCCTAAAAAAAACTGCTAATAAGCCAACTAACAACTAATCGCATTTCAAAATCTTTACTACAATTATCACGCTGCAGTTAAATCAGATCAAACGACATCATTATCAAAACTACGGAAGAGTCACAGAATTCTAGTAACAATTATTGCTTATGGAAGTAACCTTT
>NW_028234431.1:13416484-13423984 GCF_977035675.1 Penaeus japonicus
GCAAGATTTTCATGTCCTTTCTCTGCATAATGCTGAATTCCTATCCGTTTCCCTCATTTTCCACTTCTTGTTTCCCACTAACTTATTTTGCCGCAGCTGTGGGTTAGGCATTTTGCTTGCCATAGAGAAGTCAAAATTCATGATCTAATTTGGTCGTGATTTTGATGCTTAGCTGACCAGACCTATCAGCGATACTCCCTGTTTATATAAGCTTGGGACCGGCACTGGGTTGGGTTGGCTTGTTCATCCAGAGGCTGATTTATCTATCTATCTATCTATCTATCTATATATCTATCTATCTATCTATCTATCTATCTATCTATATATATACATATATATATATATATGTATATATGTATATATATGTATATATATATATATATATATATATATATATATATATATATATATATATTAATTGATTGATTGATAGATAGATACACATATACATAGATAGGATATTATGTGTGTGTTTCTGTGTGTTTTCTATTCTCTCTCTCTCTCTCTCTCTAATATCTATCTATCTATCTATTATATTCTTACGGTATCTTCTATTTCTCTATCTATATGTTATTCAGAAATAGGATTGGGTTTTGCGAACAGAACTATTCCCGTTAGAGTTAGGACGATCTCCTTTTTCAATGGACAAAATAGAACAGAATATTCTGTGTTGTACAGTATGCAGTTTAAAAAGTGAATTTCTTTGAATTCACTCAGAAATTTTAGAGTTGGATTTATTCAAAAGTATTCAAACTTTTTCGTGACTTCGAATTAATAAAAGTCGGCCTTTTCTTGCCAGCAGACAAAACATTGTTATTGCTGCTGTGGCACCTACGGCTATCTGTCTGCCTATGTCTGTCCTTTCTTCTCTATCCGCCCCTCCCTCTCCCCCTTCCCTCTCTCTCTTTCTCTCTCCTCTCTCTCTCTCTTGAGTCTTCTCTCTCTCTCCGCTCTCTCTCTCTCTCTCTCTCTCTCTCTCTCTCTCTCTCTCTCTCTCTCTCTCTCTCTCTCTCTCTCTCTCTCTCTCTCTCTCTCTCTCTCTCTCTCTCTCTCTCTCTCTCTCTCTCTCTCTCTCTCTCTCTTGCTCTAGCTATCTTTCTATTTATTTGTCTTTATCTAAACCCATTTTTCTAATAGTTTCAGTGTGTGCGTATACATATATATCAATGTATGTATATATATGTATGTATAGAAATGTTAGTATGTGTCCGTACGTGCGTTGTTAACTAGTAAGAAAAAAACAAGAAATATATTATCTTGCGAAAAAACCGAAAAAATAATATCAAAAGGAAAATACCCCATCAAATAGAATAAGAACCATGCCCCCGATGAGCAGGAGGGAAAAGGCCCGCGAACCGAAATATTGGCAAAGTCTCGGATGACGAGCAGAGTAGGAAAAATATCCCGTGGAGTAATTCTTCCCTTGGAGAGTTGGCGCGTCTTGTCGCCGCCGAGTAAACGAATATACCAAACATGAAGAAAGAAAAAGAGTTAGTTGAAAAAAAAAAAAGTCTCCCACGATTTATTTTTTTTTTTTTTTTTTTTTTTTTATTTTTTTATTTTTTTTATTTTTTTTTTTTTTTTTTTTTTCTTTGTTTTTAAATTTTTTTAATTTTATTGTGGTTTAAAATTCCACATTTTTCGCTTGTCCTGAATTTTTTCTCCTTGTTCGGGAAAAAGTGGTGTCTCAAACAACCTTCTCTGGAAAAAGAACAGAACCAAAAAATTATTTACATTTGGAGCAGCGTGCACACAGTCCCATCACATATACATAATAGCCTTCACACAGCAGTGTACACACCAAATAACGTACATACCGAATACCGTACACACAAATCAACGTGCATGAGCACAAACAGAACAACGTACAGGGAGAACAGAGTACACATATAGCAACGTACAGACAGCATAGTGTACACACGTGATAACGCACACACACACACACAACGTACATACAGAACGATATAAACAGCGTACATACAGAACGATATAAACAGCGTACATACAGAACGATATAAACAGCGTATCAAACAGCGTTACATATAAACAACGTACATACAGAACGATAATAAACAGCGTTTACACATACAGAACAACTTACTTACAAAAATAGCACCACAGAAAAGGGGTTCATATTGATCAAAATGACACTAAATTGCGCACATACAGAAAACAGCATGCACATATTTTAAGCAACTAACATAAAACTTGCATATATATCAATGCATATAGGGAATAACATAATCAATACATACAAAACAGCATGCACATTAGAAAATCAGCTTTTATAGCACATAGGAAAAGCATATATTAGTACATAGAAAAGCATATATTTATACAACAAAAATCCGCACATGACAGGACAACGTGCATCAACAGAATAGCGACCACACAAAACAAGCGTACTTATAGGAATAATGGGCCATTCAGAAGCGCTGGTCATTAGGGAAATTTTTTGCAGTTTATACTACATTAATGGTATACATTAATGCATATATATTTTTTTATATATAGATATTGAATATATTTATATAAGTTATATTATGACATATATAATATATATACTACATATTATATATATTTTTTTATATATATATTATATATAGTAGATATATATAATAGTTCTTATATATATAAATTTATATATTATTATATAAATATATGCGGTGTGATTTTAATGTGTATGTATAGTTATATGTAATAATATTATAAAATGTGAATATATATAAAAAGTATATTATATATATATTATTATATATATATATTTATATATAAATACTTTTATATATATTATATATATTAATATATTTATATACATATTATATTATATAATATATATATATATATCTAATTTAGAATATATATATATATATAATATATATAATATATACTATATTTATATATATATATTTATTTTATATAATATATATAATATATATATATATAAATATATCATATATATATATATATATAGAAATATATAAATTATAAATATATAATATATAGTAATATAATAACATGCATATGCACAATCACATGCACATCACACACACACACAGCACACAAATATTAAAATATATATATATATATATATTGATATATAATATATATATATATATTATTATATATTATATTATATATATATATAGAGTATATATATATATATATATATTTTGTATACCAAAAAAAATGTATATTTCAACACACACACACCAACATACATGATTTTATTATTATATTGTTACCTATATGTACCCTATATCTATATTTGCATATATCAAATAAATCTAATATTCTATATCTATCTATTCTATCTATCTATCTATTATATCTCCTCTCTCTCTCTTTCTCTCTCTCTCCATCTCTTTTTTCGCTCTCCTTGTCTCCTCTCTTTCTCTCTCGCTCTTCACTCCCTCTCTCTTTCTCTCTCCTCTATCTATTCTATCTATCATTTATTTTCCCATTTCTCTCCCTTCTTTCTCCCCCCCCCCCCCTCCCCTCTCTCTCTCTCTCTCTCTTCTCCCCTCTCTCTCTCTCTCTTCTTGATCTCTTCTTTCTCTCTCTCTCTCTTATCTCTCGCTCCTCTCTCTCTCTTCTCTCTCTTTCTCTCATTTCTTTCTTCTCTCTCTTTCTATGTCCTTCTTAGATCTCTCTCCCTCTCTCTCTCTCTGTCTCTCTCTCTTCTCTCTCTCCTCTCTTTCACTCTCTCGCTATTTCTACCTCTCTCTCTATTCGATCTTTCTTTCATCTATCTGATACTCTCTTTCTCTTTCTCTCTTCTCTTTCTCTCTCTCTAGCAATTCTTCCCATTTCTCTCTCTCTCTCTCTTCTCTCTCTTCTCTCCTCCCCTCTCCATCTCTCTCTCTCCTCTTTACTCTCTCTCTCTCTCTCTCTCTCTCTCTCCCCTCCACATCTCTCTCGTCTCTTCTCTACTGCTCCATTTCCTCTCTCTTCTTTTCTCTCTCTCCTCGTTCTCTGTCTCTGTCTCTCTCTCTCTCTCTCTCTCTGTCCTCTCTCTCTCTCTCACTCTCTCTTTCTCACCTCTATCTATCTTTCTCCTCTATCGTATCATTTTTGCCCCTTTCTCTCTCTCTCCTTTCTCTCGATCGCTCTCTCTCTCTCCTCTCTCTCTCTCTCTCTCCTCTTTAGTCTCTCTCTCTCTCTCTCTCTATATATTATATATATATATATATATTATATTATATATTATACACATATTAGATATATTTAAGTATTTATATATTTGTGTGTGTGTGTGTTGTGTGTGTTGTGCATATGACATTTATATCTATATATTTTATATTGATATATATACTATTTCTAACTGTTTCTCTCTTTCTCCTCTTCTCTCTCTCCTCTTTCTCCTCTCTCTCTTCTCTATCTCTCACTAGATATATATTGTAATCCAACTTATGTCTAATATATATATATAATATCTCTCTTCTCTCGCTTCGCTCTCATATATTATAATATATTATATTATATATATTATAATTGATCTCTCTCACTCACACACACACACACACACACTACACACACTAATATAGTATATATATATAAGATGTTATATATATTATATTATCGTAATATATATCTATATATATATATATATATATTATATATACCTATATATATTTGTTATTATGTATCCACATTTTTGTGTGTGGTGTGTGGTGTTTGTGTGTGCACACGACACATTCACATTTATATATATATATCTATATGTAACCTATATCGTATATCTATATAAACCTATCTATCGTCTTATCTATCTATATATCTCTCTTCTCTCTCTCTCTCTCTCTCTCTCTCTTATGCCCCTTCTCTTTTCTCTCTGTCTCTCCTTCTCTCACCTCTCTCTCTCTCTCCTCTCTCTCTATCTATATATATATAATATCATATATAATATATATATATTTATATATATATATATATATATATATAAGATTATGCATGATGCATCACACACAACACAACACACACACACACACACACCACACGCACTCACCACACACACACACACACATATTAAATAATCAATATCTATACAATCTTATCTATCTATCTATCTATCTATCTCCTTTCTCTCTCTCTCCTCTCTCTCTCATCTCTCTCTCTCACTCTCTCGTCGCTATATAGTATCGGTAATATATATATATATATAATATATATTATATATAGATATATATATATGCATATGCACACACACAACCACACACAACACACACAACACACACACACACAATCGCCCACACAACACGACATATATATATATATATATATATATATATATATTATATTTATAGAAATATGTGTGTGTGTGTGTGTGTTGTGTGTGCGTGTTGTGTGTGAACACAAACCAAACACACACACACACACAGAGGTCTGGATATGTGGTTTACATCACGAACTGAAAACAAAAAAAAAAAAAAATCGCCAAAACGGCTATGAAGGGCTTTCTAAGGCTTTCTATTTGTCAGGTGGAAGCCATTATAAGAAAAAATTAAAAACAAACGCCCGAGGTGGACGCCCGCTTTCCGTACCCAGACCGCAGGCCCGTGACTCGAACCCCGTTTGTTGTACTTGAAACTCTCCTGTCCCCTCTGGAAGTAGACAGACAGAAACCCAATTACGCAAAAGAAAAAGAAAAAGGTTGATAGGCGAATATCCAGGCCTTTCTCACTCGAGGACCACTGACCCCTGGATGTCCTGTAATAGGAAAAAATAGATGAAGTGGGCGTGGGCGCAAGCAGTCATAGATGACTGGCAGAGGACGCCAGTAGAGGAACGCATAGAATAGCCCAGAAAAATAATCGGCATTAGGTTCCCTCCCCCGTTTACAAAATACCAATCAGAATCAGACTGACCAAGTCATGAGGAGTCAAATTAACTGCCTTACACGAACGCGGAACGACGGGGTTCAAACTAAGCAGACGGGAGGAGACGAAATCAGAAAAAAGAAAAAAGAAGAGCGAGAGGACAAGGGGGAAGAGAGGATGAGACGGAGAGAGAGAAAAAAAAAAAGATAAACAACCACACAGAAAAATGAAGGCTACCAGCAGAAGAAAAGCCTAACCACAAAATAGCTATGCTATGTGGAACGATTTTTGAACTTTAGTTAGTGTGGATCTTTATCAACTCGGTATAGGACTGCCATGTCATCCAAAACGACCATTGCAACTGAACCGCATCTGTACCAGAGTCCGTTCACCGCTCCCTTCCACTCTGCACGTGTCTCCCAGTCGTACTGTCCAATCGACATCATTTGACCCAATCATTCTCCCCGAATTCGCGTTTGCACGCTTTCCCTATGGAGGCATTTTATCGACCAAATCTGTTTCGTTATCGATTGCCTTTTGTGTGGCGCTTGACGTCAAGCTGTGGCATAAGAGCTTGAATCGCCTTCCCTAAGAACGTAGAACAGTCGACCGTAATTGCACCGAACCACAGGGTTGGCCGAAAACTAATACGAGGGGGAGATAAAGGAGGAGAAAAGAAAAGAGAGAGAGAGAGAGAGAGAGAGAGAAGAGAGAGAGAGAGGAGAAGAAGAGAAGACTAGAAGAAGATAGAGAGGAGAGAAGAGAGAGACAGAGAAGAGAGAGAGAGAGAGAGAAAAGAGAGAGAAAGAGAGAGAGAGAGAAATAGAGAGAGAGGGAAGAGAGAGAGAGAGAGAGAGAGAGAGGAAAGAGAGAAGAAGAGAACAAAGAGAGAGATGAGAGAGAGGAGAGAAAGATAGAGAGAGAGGAGAGAGAGAGAGAGAGAGCGAGAGAGAGAAAGAGAGAGAGAGAGAGAGATAGCGAGAGAGAGCAAGAGAGAGAGAGAGAGACAGATAGAGGAGAGAGTGTGCGAGAAGACGAGAGAGAGAGTAAAGAGAGAGAGAGAGAGAGGTGTATGATATAGTTGAGGGGAGAGAGGAGGAGGAGGAAACGAGAAGAGAGAGGGAGGAGAGAGAGGAGGGAGGAGGGGAGGGAGGAGATGAGAAGAGAGATGGAGAGAGAGAGTTAATAAGGAGATGTAGGAGAGAGAAGAGAGAGAAAGAGGAGAGATGGATGAGAGACAGAGAGAGAGAGGAGAGAGAGAGATAACAGAAGAGAGAGAAGAGAGAGCGAAAGAGAGAGAGAGGAGAGAGAGGAGTACGATGAGAGAAAGAAGGAGAAGAAAGAAAATAAGCGAGAGGAGTGAGAGTGAGAGAGAGATGAGAGAGAAAGTGACAGAGAGAGAGAGAGAGAGAGAGTGAGAGAGAAGAGAGAGAGAGAGAGAGAGAGAGAGTGAGTGAGAAGAGAAGAGAAAAAAGAGAGAGAAGAGAAGAATCACATCGAGAAGAGAGAAGAGAGTCCAGAGAGTAAGAGAGAGAGAGAAATGAAGAGAAGAAAAAAAGAGAAAAGAAGAAAGAGAGAGAAGAGAGATAGAAAGATGAAAGAAGAGGGAGAGAGAGAGAGAGAGAGAAAAGAGAGAAGAGTTAGTATGAGAGTGTGAGATGTACTACTAACCCTGCACCAA
>NW_028234431.1:13436484-13444287 GCF_977035675.1 Penaeus japonicus
AGAGAGAGAGAGAGAGAGAAAGAGAAGTAGATGAGAGAAGTAGAAGGAGAGGAAGAGAGAGAAGAAGATAGAGAGAGAGAGAGAGAGAGAGAGAGAGAAGAGAGAGAGAGTAGATGAGACGAGAGAGAATTAGGAGAGAGAGAGAGAGGAGATTAGAGATGAGAGGAGATGGAGAGAGAGAGAAGTAGGAGATCGAGAGAGAGAGGAGAGAGAGAGAAGAAAGAGAGAGAAGAGAGAAAGAGAAAGAAGGAGAAGGAAAGAGAAGGAAGGAAGGCTAGAGACGCGCGAGGATGTGTGTAGATGAGAGTTAATTAGAGAGAAGAGAAGAGAGAGAGAGAGAGAGAGAGAGAGAGAGAGAGAAGAGTAGAAGGAGATGAGAGTAGAAGGAGAGAAGAGAGAGTAGAGAGAGAGAGAGTAGACGAGAGGAGAGAAGAGAGAGAGAAGAAGGAGAGAGAGGGGGAGTAGAGAGAGGAGAGAGAGGAGAGAAGAGAGAGAAGTAAGGAGAGGAGGAAGAGAGAGATAGGGGAGGAGAAGAGATTTGGAAGAGAAAGGGAGGGAGAAGGGTAGGAAGAGGGGGGAGAGAGAGAGAGGAGAGAAGAGAAAGAGGAGAGAGAGAAGAGAGAGTGAGAGAGGAAGATAGAAAGAGAGAGAGAGAGAGACGAAAGCGTGGAGAGAAAAGAGGAGAGAAGCTCGGAGAGGAGAGCGCTTGTGCGCAGTGGCTCGAGTCTCGCTCTCGCGCCGTGCGCCGCTCAACCCGCGCCCTCTCTACTTCCCTTCGCGCACTCCCGTCTTCGCTCTATCTTCTCGTCGTCGTTCTCCACCCCCCGCCCCGTAGCTCTCGCGCGCCGCATCCTGTCTCTCGCCTTTAGCGTCGAGCGTTCTACCTGCTCCGCTCTACTCGCTCTTCTACTCGCCGCTGCTCGCGCTCTCTCTTTATTCTCTCGCGCTGCGATCCTTCGCGCTGCCCCGCTCGCGCTGCTCTCGGTCTGGGCTCACTCATCGCTCGCGTCTCCCCGCGCCCGCCACCACCTATCACTAGCCCCGCGCATCCCCCCCAACTGTCAAACCGCCTCCGTCTTATCTACTCACATACACGTGACACCCCACCCCCACCTCCGCCTCCTAACCCAGCACAAGCCCACACCGGCGCTTGCACAATATTATTTCCTCCTCTCCCTACCTCCACTAACGAATTCAGCCTGATTCATTGACCTTGATCCTCTCAGACTCTCACGCGAAACAATCATCACACTCAAACCCCCCTCGCCCTTCTCTGCACTCTTCAACTGCTCTCTCCTCCCAGAGATTCTTTTAGGCGTCTGGCAATGCTCCTCCTTTCCATTAAGTCCTTAATCGTTAGCCTTTATCCAAAGACCATTACTCTCCTTTGAGTTTGTCACGAGCAAAAACACACAATGTAATCTGATATTTTGTTCCATAGCATGCACCAGAGTCATCGCTATCGGTAAGATGCATGATATGACTTAATTTTCACTAAAGACGCTCTATATCTCGTGGAATGACCGCTTCGATTCGTGTTGAAGATTACAAACATGATACTCCAGAAAGTGTGGTCTTTCTTTTCAGAAACGACGCGTTTAGATAACAGAGTTAGTATTAATTACAACAAACATATCCAGTATGCAAGTTGGATTGGATTTGTTTAACAATGATACAAAAAAAAAAACAGGTCTATATATTAACGCTAATACTTTGGATGGTTCTTATACTGGTATATTGGATAACACTTAATATGTATAAATACTCCTAATTGCTACACAGAACAAAAAGATACTATGACACATGAAATGAAAATCTATAGTAATGATGGATATTGAGTACTTATTTTTGTTCCCTTCATCCCCCCTCCACCTCCCTTTCCTCCCTCCCCCTCCCTCCCCCCTTTACATCTCTCACTCTTCCCCCCCTCTTCACTCCCTTCCCCCCCACATCCCTTCTAGGTATTTCTTGCATCCTAACTTGATTTAAGAGGACATGATATGGCATTTTGCGTAGGAAGATATAGATAAATAAACACATACTAAGTATGTAAAACAAAAAAAAAAAAAAAAAAAAACAAAAAAAAATAGTACATGTTGAACCTCATTAGACACGGCAAACAAGGGGTTATATAGAAAACCTGAGTACCGAATATACGAATTTTCTTTCCCCGAATTCCTTCCCCCCCCGAATATTATTACCTCCTACTCTTTTTTTTCTTTTTTTCCCTCAACCCCTCCGAATTTCGATGTGTTTACCCAACAATCCTTCTTGGTACCTACTCGCCCTATTTTCTCTCATCTCTTATGAAAACGCATATCTAAGGGTAAAATAATATTCAAAGAGCCCCCCCCCCCCCAAACGTGATATAGAAGAGCAAGCCGACTCCTGGCAGACACCCAGTCTGATGGCAAAGGAATATTTCCCAATGCGATGATGATGACGTTACAGCAGCTAACTAAACGGTGGTGGGACGAGTTGCAAACTTCCCCGATTACTCCCCATGCATAAGGCTAGTGAGTCGATAGATTAGAGTTCCATCGTCGTTCCATCCCATAAAACGTCGATTAATGATTATGATACCGAAAAAAGGGGGAAAAAATTTAACTGGCTTAAAATGAAGGGTAGTGGATATACGCCGAGATCTGGGCACACTTTAGATTAAGAACGATCTTGTACGAAACCCTGAGTGAGCTATTTGGAGGACTACGTATTGAAGTTAATGTTTGCAAAAAAAAATGAGTGAAGCTTTTAAAAAATGATCACAACATAATTCCACTCATATAACATGCTTACACCACACACAACACGTTAAAATATTATACAATATCAGCAATATTCTAAAAGAGTTTGATGTTAATGTTGAATGTGTAAAAAGCGGTGGATGATGAATGAGGATAATATATTGTGAATGATATAATACTAATAAAACACACTACAAGATAACGATAATAGATAATATGAATATTATAAAGGACGTTTAATGAGGAGGAGAGGGGGGGGGGGGGGGGGGGGGGGTGGGGGGGGGTGGGGGTGGGGGAGAA
This sequence comes from Penaeus japonicus, assembly GCF_977035675.1. Taxonomy (NCBI): domain Eukaryota; kingdom Metazoa; phylum Arthropoda; class Malacostraca; order Decapoda; family Penaeidae; genus Penaeus; species Penaeus japonicus. Next base: position 13,439,529 of record NW_028234431.1, read on the forward strand.
GAAAGGAGGAGGATAATAATGATTAAGATATTGCATGGATTCAGTGTGATGATAGCTAGTTTAGTAGGATTGGTAAGGAATAAAAGTAAATGAATGCATGAGTAAAAATAATAATTCTACGACAAGGATGACAAATAATAATGATAATTGATAAGGTTTATGTGATAATAATAAGTGATAAGAGAATAAGGATAATGGGAATATCAAGATATTTGATCAAATAATATCATACTCTTCAATTACCAAAATAATGCAGCACTGAATGCCATATCTGGAACTGAAAAAGTAAACTATGACAGGATTACAGATCAACAGATCATGACATAATTCAACTAGTAATAATAAATATAAATCGATAAATGATATTGATTACAGCATACAAATGATGATAGTTAATATAAATAAACTTGGTCCGTGATGATAATGATCAGCAACAATGAAATACAAGAAATGATGGATTACAATTATAAATAGTAAAAAACAAATCTGATAAAAAGAAAATGATGGCTGATGTCGATATGATCAATAGAATCGAGAAATAAACAAAGATGTATGAATCAACGATAATATATACTTAACTATAGTAAGCGTATATCATCACAATAACTAAGAGCAATTACTAAAATGATGATGAGAAAAATAATGAATAAATTAAATTAGATTGAATTCACAAAGCTAAATAGAACTCAACAATTAATGACAGCCCATAGAACTATTAATGATTATGATAGCGACCAAAAACAAAACAAACGAACAACTCAAAAAAAAAGGGATTACCTGAACTGGTGATTAGGTGGAACACACACGCAAGCTGTATTCGGGCCTATGAGTATTCGCGTAATAAGATTGCACGGAACTACTGAAGTGAGGTAGGGTTAGTTTGCGCTCAATTGTATCAATGTAGTCTGAATGATTTGGCAATTGGACTGGTGAAGGCGTATTTTAATGTATCACGTGAGTAGATGTCACCATTCATATATACTCGGCGATACAGAGTATTCTTGATCAGGTTACTCGGTTTGAATCGTTTATATATCGAGATAAAGATTCAGCAATGCTTCAAGTGTAATGAGTTCGCTTATGATAAAGCACGCTCTTGGGATGAATAGATGATGATAATAAAATGTTATGATGAAGATAGTGGTGATGAATGCACTGTGGATGAAAGGATAAGGATTAGATATTTCATATTCATTCATGATTAGAGCAATTAAAAATGGTAATTAGGAAGGGTATGATAAAAGAAAAAGTACAAAAAAACACAACCGAAAAAACCACAATTAATAAATAAATTAATAACAAAAAACACATGGTAGATATGATGATTAAATGAAACATGATAAATGAAGAATATAATGACGCACTAATCAGATAAAATTATCATAACCATGCATGATGATGAAAATAACCTAGTGAGAAAAATGATATTTGATAGAAAATTGATAATACTAATACGATTTGAACCCAAGAATGATGGTTTGCAGATGGTGTGCTAATATCATTGAGTACTGCATGTGGAGGCTACACTAAAATTTGCTATACTTAACTACTAATATAACAATGAATAATCTTAGAGCAGAGCATTAGTTGTAAGTAAGTGAGAATTATAATGATATTTCTGAAGCGAGCATGTTCTTACATGATAAGATTTATCATTCTTAAACAAGATTAAGCAAGAATGAATAATGATAATGATGATAAGATTAAGAGCGATGCCGAATGAAACTAACCGCCGATTATACCCAACAAGAGTAAAAATAATGAAATGGATGATCTAACTAAAATGATACCAAAACGATTGAAAATAAGAACAAGAATAACAACTAATGATAAGATGGTCAAACAGGAATAAGAAGATGGGTAAGATAACCATGATGAAAGCAATAATGACTCATTGATAATGAAATAAAAAACAACAACAACATACAACCCACAAAAAAAACACATCAAACCAACTCGAAAACTCTTCCCCGACATTGGGTTCTCGATAATGATAATGTATAATCATAAATTGGGATAAATAATTAATAGATTTAATATATTGAGAAACCCTAAAAGATGAAGTAATAATAATGATAATAAGACATAAACGGCAACAAATAAAAATGATAAACCTTAAGTTGATATGATAATGATAACGGTATCAATAGATTAAGACAATAATATAACAATGAGAGTTTTAATAATGAAAGCAATAATAATGCTAAATTGCGAAGTTATCTGAATTAAATAACTACAAACCAAAGACGAGGCCTACATCACTGATGATCAAAACCAAGATAATAACGCAGATGAAAAAGGGAAAATCAATATTAATAAATTATAAACACAATAGGAATGAGGATTGATGATGGATAGAAATGGAGATGATAGAGGGATAGGATGAGTTTGTATGATGTTTGTGTGTTTGTTGGTGGTTTATGAAAGAGTGAAGTAAGATGTTAATATTATTGGAGGAGTATGATGATAATGATGACGTTAATGATGATGATGATGATAATGATAATGATAATGATAATAATAATGATAATGATATTGATAAGGATATTGGTATTAGTAATAGTAAGGATAACAACTAGTATTTTTACAATAATGATAATGATATTTGGAAGAAAAAGCAACGATGAAGAAGATAATGATAGTGATAACAAAAGTGATAATAATAATAACAATAATAATTATAATGATAATAATAATAATATTATTATTATTATTATAATCATTATTAAAATCAATTAAAGATGATCATTGAGAAGATGAATATTGAGTACATAGTAATTGTAAAAGAAAATAATAAAAAATTATTACAATAATGATAATGATATCTGAAAGAAAAAGTAACGATGAAGATGATAATTATAATGATAACAAAAATAATAACAGCAGCAATAACCACGACAACACTATTACTACTACTATTACTACTAATAATAATGATAATAACAATAATATTATCAATGACAATGATATTATCAATGAAAATGATGGCGATGTCGATGATGATGATAAAGATCGGAATAACAAATATTATGATAACGATAATGCTTAAATAGTAAGCGTTTCAAAGGAAAAAGAAACAAAGAAGCAAATGATGATGGATAAAGATAAGAATAATAATGATGATTAATAACTAATAGAAATAATGAAAAAGATACAATGATAAATTTTTGAACAATTAGAAACAATTTCAAAATTTTGAAAGGGACAAAAAAAAAAAAAAAAAAAAAAATAAAAAAAAAATTAGGGTTTACTGAATGGGATTGAAATTGATTAGAACTCGAGTCTGCTGAGTCAGTAAACAAGGAGGAGACGAAAGTGTAAGTGAGTCAAGTAGCTCTATTGAGTTGACATGTTGTTCAATGTTTGAATTGCTATATAATTAACATTATATTCACAGTTCATATAACATTGTCAACCCATTGCGTTATAAACGGCAATCAGCAAAATTTAAGTGATTATGATTAAAGAACATGATAATGATGAAAATAAAGGATTATTAAATAGGTGGTTTATGATGCATGTTTTGAAGATGCCAATAGGATTAACTTGCTAGTAGAACTGGTAAATAATGGTACTATTAGATAAGAAAACTGAAAAAAACGACACCGAAAACACCATATACAAGTAATAAACACAACACAATGGTGATGATTCAAATGAAAACAGTGAGAACGGAGAAAGATGATAACAATAATAAATATAATAAATCATAACCATGATATGATGCGGAAGAAAAATAGTAGAATAATATATTGATAAAGATTATAATTACAAATACGATTCCCTAGAATGATGGTGATCTAAAATCAAGCGAAATTTTGCATACAATTATAGCTACACTAACAATTAACAATATGAAGAGATGCAGTATGTTAGTAAGGTATTATAATGAATTAATGATGATTATTTCGCTCATGATAAGAGTTATCATAATAACAAGAGTAACCAGAATGGAAAATGGATAATGAGATAAAGATTGAGCGATCCTAAGGAATAATCACAATGAACAGACCGTAACATAATAGAAAATGAAAAAACAATAAAAGAAACGAATACAAACGTTGATAATACGAAACCAATAATAACAATAATGATAATGGCAACAGGCAAAAAGATGGTATGATAACACATGATTATAACCACAAATAATATTGATAATGAAAAAAACAATAAAAAGAAAAACTCGAAACCTCTTCGACATACTTGTGTTTCACGCTAAAGATAAGTTAAAATCATAATCATTCATAATAATGATAAAAAGATAACAAGACTAAAATGAAAGAAATGATAAAGATAATAGAGACAAACGACAACAATAAAATACAAATCCCTTAGTAAATAAGCATAATGGTAACGGAATCAATAATTGAAGAAAGTAAGAATTATAGTATTAATAAACGATAACAGAATACTTATAATAAATGACAATTAATAAAAAAGATCAGCAACAGCAATGAATGGATAAAAACAACGTTATTAACCGATGATAAAAAAGGAAATCAACAGGTATACCATATGATAACAACGAATAGGAATGATGAGGGATTATGATGAGTGGTGATGGGTGATGATTGATGAATAATGATGACGGTGATGGTGAGATGATGATAATGATGCTGATAATATAATGAAAACGGATAAGGATAAGGATAAGTAATATAAATAGTAATGATTACAATTATTATATTAATAAGTATAATGGTATGGAAAGAAAAAGTAACGATGAAGAATAACATGATAACTAAAATATAATAATTAA
>NW_028234431.1:13454387-13456887 GCF_977035675.1 Penaeus japonicus
TTATTATCATTATTATCATTATTCGTCTTCCTCTTCTCTATCTTCTTATACTCTTCATACTCCTAATCCTTTTCATAATCTTAATCTTGCTATTCCTCCAAATCTTCCTTCTCCTTCTTCTTCTTCTTCTTTGTCTTCTTATTCTTTTCCTATTCTTCTTCTTCTTCTTCTTCTTCCTCCTCCTCCTCCTTCTCTTCCTCTTCCTTTTCCTCTTCCTCATCCCTTTCTTCCTCCTCCTCCTCCTCTCTTCCTCTTCCTCCTCCTCTTCCTCCTCCTCTCTTCCTCTTCCTCTTCCTTTTCTTCCTCCTCCTCTTTCTCCTCTTCTTCCTCTTCCTCCTATTCCTATTCCTTCTCCTCCTCCTCTTCCTCCTACTTCTCCTCCTTCTCCTTGCCTCATCCTCTTCCTCTTTTCACCCTCTTCTTGTAACAGCGAGTATTTTAGGCAAATAAGGAATCATAATTCCAGGCTTGCAGGAATTTAGATTTCCTTTTTGGGGTTTATTCGACTTTTGTTATTACCATTATGATTTTTCTACTTTTATTATTGTTATCATTATCATTATTACGTTTATCATTTTCATAATCTTTACTACTTTTATTATTATTGGTGTTATCAACATCATGATCATTATTATCATTATCATAATTATTCTTTTTATTTTCATCTTTATCATCATCGTTATCATTATCATCATCATTATCATCATTATCACTATTATCATTATCATCATTATCACTATTATCATTATCATTGTTATTATTATTATATTTAATATTTATATCATTCTTTTTTTCACTGCTATTATCATTATTATTGCTATTATAATGAATGTCATTATCATTATCATTATCATCCTCAGTGTTGTTGTTATCACCACTACTGCCATTTTCACTCATTTTTTTATTGTTGCTGTGATTGTCATTATTCTCATGATGATTATTATGATTATCATTTTCATTTTTGTTATGATTGATATCATCATTAATATTGTTGTCATTATCATTATGATTATTATTTTTTCGTTTTTTTATTACTATCATTATTATTACCATTATTATTATTATGGCTATCATCATTATCATCATTATTACCATCCTTATTATTATCAATATTTTATCATTATAAGTTTTATTATTGCAATCATTATTATCATTGTTATTATCATTATTGTTGTTGTTGACTCCACATTACTTTTATACTATTATCATCTTTATTGTTCTGTTTATCATAACTATCAATGCTATTATTGTCTATTGTAGTTTTAATAATAAGCGTAGTAGTAATTTAGTTGCAGTAGTGGTTCTAGTATTACCTTCATCTTCCAAATCAGAAATTGCGAACATCAATATTATCTTAACTATGACCATTGTCATAATAATCATGCCATTATCATCATTATTATTATCAATACTTTTGCTTTTGCTTTTATCGTTATTAATATCATAATTCCTGTTAACATTATTACTAATATCATCACCGTATTATTTACTATTACCATCATCATAATTCTTATTACTCTTATCAGTTTCATTAATATATATATATATATATATATATATATATATATATATATATATATATATATATATATGTGTGTGTGTGTGTGTGTGTGTGTGTGTGTGTGTATTTTCACCCTTTGATGAATATTCACTTGTCGGTCTTTTATATATCTCAGTCAGATATGAAAAAAATTATGAAAAAAATGTATGAACAAGGATGAACAACTGAACACAGAGCAAGAGATGTGATTAACTCGTTTGTATCATCATTAAAATCGTAATTCTTAAAGCTATATAGATATGAATACAAGATGAATATAACCATGAATACAACGGTTTAACTCCCTCTTCCCGTATCTGATTCACTATTCACCGTTAGTTATATAAATATATATAATTCGTAATATTCCATCCCTGTCTCTCCATTCTTTGAATTTTCTCGTGGCCTCTCGGTCTCTCGGGGTAAGCAAAGAGACAAGACAAAATGCAAACAGCTGATAAGCTCCTTTGAAGAAAGTCTGGATATCCCATGAGAAAAATGGCGAGAGCTGGATTTTTTTTTTTTTTTTTTTTTTTTTTTTTTTTTTTTTTTTTGAGGGGGGGAGGTCGAGATGTTCTGTTTCGTGAAGATTTTTCAAAGAGTTGTTTTCTTTCCTACCATGTGCTTTATTCTATTTGTTTCTCTTGTGGTGTTAATGTGTGATATATCATTCGGTACAAAAAATAATATGGAGTGAATGACTTCAAAGTGAATATTTGCCCGTGGTGTCTATGGTGATGATGACAACAATGAGGATGATATGACATTATTTCTGTCATGTTGATTATAGTTATTGTGGATATCATTATGATTAATATTGGTATATCGCTAGTGTTAAGATCAGTGTTATAATTACTATGATTATCATTGGTATCATCATTAACATTCTTATGATTATCATTAGTATCATCATTAACATTTTTATTATTATCATTAGTATCATCATTAACATTATGATTA
>NW_028234431.1:13476887-13479387 GCF_977035675.1 Penaeus japonicus
AGAGAAATGTATCCGGTAACCATTTTAGACATATTGTTTAAAAAGAAAAATGATTGTCTTGACATTTCGTCCAGACTCCTTTGCGAAATGTCACTCTCCATATCTCACCCAATCCCATCCTTCATTCTCGTGCCATCTTTCCAGGTGGTGCTGAGATCCATCTTTCGCTTAAGCAATTCAGTGGCAACCCAAATTGGTCACGTTACGAAGTTCCATTCGCGTCTTCAGAACTCGGACAACTTTCCATCCCCTTCAGCATAAACGGATCCACCGCTCTGTACGCAGGCTTTGACACCACGACGAAGGAAATTACGCACTTCCTTCGCTGGTCGGCTAATGATCCTCTGAGTGGCATCGGCGTGCACTGCATGAGCGACGGGGGTAAGTTCGCCACTGAGAAATGGCAGAGGTGGGGGAGGAAAAAGAGAGAGAGAGAGAGAGAGAGAGAGAGAGAGAGAGAGAGAGAGAGAGAGAGAGAGAGAGAGAGAGAGAGAGAGAGAGAGAGAGAGAGAGAGAGAGAGAGAGAGATGGAAAGCAAAACAAGATGCAGAAAGGCTTGCAAATCAAGGAATGAGTGCCAGTCTTCAATAGGGAAGAGCTGACAGAAAGCAGTTGTCAACGGATGGTACAACTCCTCCACCTGCCGTTGACGATAACAGTATCACTACTTCTAGCATAGGATAAGCGCTGGGGCACTAGTTCAGTAGTTCAGAAAAAGCGAGAGAGAGAGAGAGAGAGAGAGAGAGAGAGAGAGAGAGAGAGAGAGAGAGAGAGAGAGAGAGAGAGAGAGAGAGAGAGAGAGAGAGAGAGAGAGAGAGAATGAGCGATATGTCACTAAAACAGCGTGTCTCCCCCTCCCGCAGTTCTCGCTGCAGCTAATTACCAACACGTCGAGCTGACCTATAGTCCGGGATTCTCGAAGGCTTTGCAAGAGTGCTCGGAACGGGGTAACACCCTCGCACTGTACATGTCTCTAGAGAAATACAGGCAGCTCGTTACCCAAGCTCCTCCCTCCGTGCCCTACAACGCCCTCGCTGTCAAATACAGCGCTGTTCGGAAACGGCTCGAATGGATCCCCGGCAGTGTCAAGGTGTCAAGCACGCCTCTCAACCACCTCACCCCGTCCACCAGCGGATATGGCGGCTGCTATTTCCCCGAAAAGGTCACCACCACCACTCCGCACTCCATTCGGTTCACCCGAGGCTTCTGCACCACGCGGGGCAAGGGCGTCTGTATGCCCATACCCAAAATACCAAGTGAGAGTGCGAAGTTCTTGTTTGGAGAGTCGTTTTATATATCAATCTAAAGTGCATATCACGTTTGCGTTCAAATGAATGTTAAGATGAGTCTTTCAACGAAGATATTTGCCCCCCCCCCCCAATTGAATATCACCCAATATGCACACAATGCGAATATACACATTAACTACAATCATAAGATGTAATTTTCAGGTGTTAACATGCAGCGTAATAATAATATTTGACCTTATGAATTGAACGACAATAGTGTAGTTTACTCTTTCATAGGTCAAAGTTGCCCTTCATGGCTAAAAATAACGAACATTGAAGGGGGTGCTACTTTTAAGGGCATTCACGAAATGTTGAGCTCTAGGGCAGTCATATCCGGCTCTGGTATTTCCTTTAGCATTTGTCCGATTTGCCATCCGCTTCATACCATTCTCTCTCTCCTTCTCTGTTCCTCCAAGAGCCTGGGATGCAGTATACCTACAGCGTCCACAGCTTCCCAGCGGGAAAGGATCCCTGGTTTGAGGCCCGCCGGCTTGGTCTGCAAGTGGCCGTGCTGAAGACCGCCTCCCAGGTGGCCGATGTGTTCGCTCAAGTCGACGGAGCTGCGTGTGAGTCGTCTATTTCTGCAGTGGCTTGTAAAGCGTTGATTCAGATGTAAATGCAGATTGGTTATTCATATTCAAAAGTATTATGATTAAAGGGTTTCAGAGTCACCACCACAGCTACCTGTGACCCCAATAGTAAAGGTTTTGGAATAAACTCATGATCTTGCTACCTCAGGGACGGAGGAGTACTACCACGTAGCCCTACACTGGAATCCTAACCTGTCACTCCTCATGTGGGAGGACGACACGCCCTACAACCTCACGCCCTTGGCCAGTGACTCCGTGACCCAAGAGCAGCCTTCGGACGACTCCGATTGCTATTACCTTCGGCAGGTGAACGGCCAGTTCCGCGGCTTCTACGGAGGCAGCTGCGACCATGACACTCTGCTCGCCATGAGGAAGGTCTAGCCAGAGTGCATGAGGGACTGGTTAGTAACAGCTGATATGTTATGATACTCTGTGTGTGTGCGTGTGCGTGTGCGTGTGCGTGTGCGTGTGCGTGTGCGTGTGCGTGTGCGTGTGTGTGTGTGTGTGTGTGTGTGTGTGTGCTGAGTAATGAGTAATGTATAGAAATAGGAGAGATAATAATCATGATATCAATAATTAGGCCAAGTGATGAATCATTTGTGACGAGCCGAAAATTAAATG
>NW_028234431.1:13504387-13506887 GCF_977035675.1 Penaeus japonicus
GATATTGAGGATGTCAGATGTTGGTTGAGCAATTTGTAGATGTATCGTAATACCTTTCATTCATCCCTTCGGAATCGCATCTCCCATGTGCTATCATCCTATTGTTGTGGGCGATTATGTTAATTAAGTAGAAGGATGCTACAGCTGGGTTCGGTAAGGATAAGGATAAGCCACATTTTCTGAGTGATAGGTCGAAATAAATCAATGTGGACTATCAAGAAGAGTTGGGTGTGGATAGAGGAAGCAGTGAGATAAATGGACCCAGAACGGAACTTGCAGGAACATCAGAAGAAACAATGACAGGGTCACAAGAAGCAAGTAAGAAAAGTAAGACCGTTTACATCAGAAAGACAGTGATTCTGGGCAGAGTAGGCCTCCTCATCCTGTAGCATTGTATTGACCCAAGCCTAGCTGCATGTCATGTCTGCCTAATTGACGAGCAATGTCATGGTCGTTTAGGCTGGACACCCTGTTGTGAATATATATGGTTGGTGTCCGTGTGGTTTCTAATGTTGATGTATAAGATGCTTGTAAAAATAATGCAACTGATTGATGTGAGGGAAATAGGGAGAAAGTTGGTCTCTTCGGTCACCTATCTTGCAAAGAGGGATAACACTTTATTATTGATATCATCATTACTATTACCACTATTGTTCATATCATCCCTATTATTACCGATTCCTTCCTGTTATTCATTTTTTTTTTCAACAAAGCCTTTCGTCGGGTGATGTTGGAGGTGAACAAAAGCGAGAAATTGAGTCGGAGGATATTAACAGGGGAAGGGGCGTATGAGGTCAAGATTAAGGCAGGGCTTTCATCTGGTCTTGTTTTATTTCCGTCGGGCGTTAGCAAATTCGGCTTACTGTTCGTCGATATGTTAAGAGAAGGGGGTAGGGGGGTTTGGTGGGTAAGAACAGTCTGGAATATCAAGTGTTTTTTGTTTTGTTTGTTTTGTTTGTTTGTGAAGTGAATGCGTTCTTATTTCTAGATCGGTAACATCACCATTACCATCTTTACTGCCAACATCATTATCATCATCACCATCATCATTGTCATCATTATTATCATTGCCATTGCCATTATCATGTTCAATATCATTGCCATTGTCATTATCATTTTCAATATCATTGCCATCATCATCGGCAGCAACAGCATCATTATCAACATCATCATCATCATTATCATCATCATTATCATCATCATCATCATCGTTACCATCATCAATATCATCATCATCGTCGTCGTCGTCTTCATAATCATAATCGTCATCATCACCATTACCATTACTGTTCAAATCATCCCTATTACTAATTCCTACCTGTTATTCGTTTATAGGTCTGTTTTTGTATATGTTCTTCTGTTCGTTCAATTTGCATGTATACCTAAATGTATACATCTATTATTTATTTTTCACCAGTGGCCACACATCATTGGAGTCAGTAGGGTAATTGATAGCAGTTGCAAAGCCTCATATGTATGTGGAGTGATGGTAAGAATGAATAAAATCTAGATATGTACGTCTTTGATTGTTGTTATCCATCAATGTTGTAAAAGGAAAGACCAGATATGAATTTGGTGCTAATGGACTGATAAATTGTTAATGATAATTATAATGAAAATATGTAGATTATCTTCCTTTCATTCCACACTAGATATTATATATTATAATGTACTTAATCTAATGTTAATCGATAATCTAATTACTCTCAGGTTTTCTAGGAATGAAGAGAGTTTAGCGATTGGTTAACAATTCGAATTATTTCCGGCATTACCATTCTAATTATAGAAGCAACCGGAAGACTACCTAATTCTATTTAAGATATCATAACATAACATAGAGAAATATATCTTTGAATATATTGATTTACTCTGAGTTTTTGTCCATTTTAGCGCAGTTAATAAAGTCGAACTATTTCCATTACATTTATTAACAGAACCAGCATGAAACCAAGCTATTTTGAGATGAACGAGGATGAAGTTATAATAAGAATAGGATCTAGTTATCCATCGGCTCTAATAAGAGAGTTGAAAGAAGAGATACATCAGTTTCGATGCTTATAGTGATGCTCTTTTGTCTTTGAGTTTCTAGGACAATTGTTTTTCTCACCCGAACTTTGGCATCTATAGTTTCCTGACTTACCACAACTTGCTCAGAGAGAGAGAGGAACGCCCTGCCATGGACTGGAAAGAAGGACAAGGACCAGGCCAAGTTCCAGGCCTAGATGTGGCTCAGGATATGGCAGGGGCGGCAGGTGAGGCATCTGGACCCATCCCTGCCGGTCTGGAGGCTCTCTATGCCGCCTGCCGGAGTATATACCCTCAGCAGCCTAATCCTCTGCAGGTCACTGCTCTCGTGAAATACTGGTATGTAATGTCGCAAATATTGTATGATTTCGTCATATTACGATAATTGTTGAATGTCATAATATGCATTTATGGCAATTCTCACTATAAGCGCCTCGTCACTAATGTAATGGTTCGAAAGTGTACCGCCTATTTT
>NW_028234431.1:13521887-13536887 GCF_977035675.1 Penaeus japonicus
GTATATGCAGGTTTACAACTTTTAAGGAACAAACATCTTTCAAAGCAAGTCATTTTACTATGGCAGCTAATTTATAGGTTGATATATTTATGTTTTTCTTACAATATAAGCAAGGATATGAAAATAATTTTATCCCTTTACTCTTATTCAATGTAGACATCAGTGTCTCTGTTTGTATAAGTGTTAACTTGAGTAGCATGGTGTTTTAATCTTTTTAGTTGGTATTTTCTCTCTCTCTCTCTTTCTCTCTCTTTCTCTCTCTTTTTCTCTCTCTCTTTCTCTCTCTCTTTCTCTCTCTCTTTCTCTTTCTCTCTTTCTTTCTCCCTCTCTTTTCTTTTCTTTTTCTTTACTCTCTTTTCTCTTTTTCTCTGTCATTTATGTCTGCTTGTGTGTATCTAAGTCAGAAGCTTCATTGGTGTTTTTGGCCTCGTGGGAAAGGAGGAGCACTTTTGCTATTTATGGAGGCTGTGCTCAATAAGCTGATTCATTTTAACCTACAGTTCTCAGATGTGTTCCTATAAAATTAATTTTTTCGTAGTCACATCTATCTCCCTGTCTCCCTCTTGATTGCAGATAAGATTATCACAAAAGAAGAAATAACATGGTGTTTATACATATCTAAATACGAAAATATCCCCTAAAAATTACAGATTTATAAGAGTTGAGAGAAGGGAGCAACTAACACAACTGGGATGTTTGGAAGTTCATGTAATCATACATAAGCAGTTTTATAAGCAGATATTGAAATCTAAAACTACATTATTTGTCTGCAGTTACATTATGAATTAACAAAACATGATGGCTATTGTAAGTCTTCCAAGTGGTGCCTTAACTTCTTTGAAAGTGCTTTATAAGTGCCTTCATATAATGTAAATAAGTAACAAAAGGGAGATGCTCAAACAGTGTTCTAAAAACTTCATTTTTCACGAACAATTATGTGTTATGAGTACCAGAGATTTTGCAGCAATTAATTTTCATTAGTTATGCATTAGGTACAAATTCCCTCTTCAAATATCTTACGGTGAAATAGAAGATATTGTCTTAAACCAATTATTGTCAATTTATTCAATTACTCTTTTTATTCTCAAGTTATGACCTTGTGTTCACTGTCTTCTTGTTATATTTCTAAATTTGATGTATTGTAGATAATGTAGATATTGTACAAATCCTTGTATTCATTCTATGCCTCTGTTAGTCTTTGTTTTTTCCTCAGTGGCAGGGAATTTCTAGGAATTTCATCAATAAATCCTTGTTCACAAAGTATTGCTTTTTAATTACATTTACCTGTTCAGTTTTAAGATACTACAGTGATGTTCTGTAGATATTTAACAATGTAAATATTATTCAGTTCATTTCTCTTAATAATTAGTCTAGGAATTCACTCTGTAATGAGATGCCAAGGAGAGGTTGAGTAGACAGATGATGAGTGTGTTACTGATATTCTCTTAAATAATGATGGTAATAATAACAGTAGTAATAATAAGGAAAAGATTTATCAGTATCTTTCTCATTATCAATGTCAATGTACTATTATTATTATCATCAGCTAATTATTGCCAGTATTTTATTATTGTTATAGTTATTACCTTATTTGTTATTATTGTTATCATTTTCAGCAATATTATTAACCCAGTCACGACAGGGGCATTCCAGCCTTGCATGTCACAGCCAGGGCTTTCGAACGCTTAGGCCTAAATCAATTAAATGACTGGCACCAATATGGTGCCACCCGGCAACCGGGCCCTTGAATGAGCGGTACCGTAGTGTACCACCCGTCCAGAGAGGGTTAATAGTACTAGAAGTAGTACCAATAACAGTGCCATCATCCTCATTATTAGTTATTACTTTTATTATTATTATCATTATAGTCATTGTTATTGTTATTATATTTGCAATCAGACTTGATAAATATCATGGTTTCAACATATGTATGTGTGAATGACAAATATACAATAGAGGTTTATTGAAATGAACATTAGTGTATAGTGGGTTATTCTGTCATTGATATGCTGTGATTAAATCAGTGCAAGCAACACCACATCAGAGTAAGGCAAAAGATATTTATATACACAGGTACATGAGTGAATGAAAATATACATTCATCCTTATTTTTACACTATACACAGTAAAGAAGTCTATAATATTTATTCATCCATAATAGTGTTGGGAATTTGACACACTTGGCTTCCCAACCTCTCTTACTAATTACATATAAGAAAACTACGATGCTTACCATGCTTCCCTTCCCTCTTTTTCTTTCTTGATATGTGAATATACTTGTTATCTTCAGTAGAAAGTAAGGTTTTCTTCTAAATTTATTTTAGGACACACCAGGCAAAATTAAAGTAGTAAATACCTATATTATTATGTTAGTTTTTCCAAACAAACACATCTTTCTTTGTACACCATTTGGAGGTTTGCTGAGGAGATCTCTAATAAATTTACAGCACCCGACAAACTGATGGACCCTGCAACTTTGTAGCACGCTTTAAACATGAATTGCTTGATACTGTCTGAGGAGAAGAATTTTATCTCTTGGGAGACACTGGAGGCTGCAGAAGCATGTCACTCGGCTCACCTGGCTGTTGATCGGCAATTGCATTGATCTCTGGCAATTAGGATTTGGATATAGCTGAGGAAATACAAGGAACATAATGCCTGGAATCTTGCTGAGGAAAAAGAAAGTCATTTCCTAATAAATGACAGACTTTCCTACCAAGCCCCAAGAAAGCTGAACTCAAATCTTTCTCCACATATGAGTTTACTCAGTAGATGTGAGCCACTAACGGTTAGTTTGGATGTGGATGATGTCGTGATCTGAATACCTGATCTCCCCATCAGTGAGGAATCTCCTACCGTGATAGAAGTTAAGGGGCAATCTCCAAACTGTAAGATGATAAGGCAGTGGGTATCTACAGTATTCCTCCTGAAGTGCTGAGCTCTGGTGGCGAACTTAAGACTTGTGTATTGCATGCAGTCCGGTACCAGCACTGAGGGGCATGATCATCCCGATCTGGAAGGAGAAAGGGGATGGTTTGGAATGCAGCAACCATGTGAGGCATTACACTGCTCAGCAAACCAGGCAAGATACTCACATATATTATTCTAAAACGGATCAGAGACCACTTACTGGATCACCAGAGACTGGAATAATCCGGATTCACTCCTGACCAATTTCTGGTTAACGGTACCTTTACGCTTCGAGTTATTGTAGAGCTTCGTCAAGTGTGCGGGTGCGGGCTGCTTGCAGCCTACATCGATCTCAAAAAGGGTTTTGACTCGGTGTGTCCCGAATCACTCAGGGAGATCTTGAGAATTACAGGAATTCAAACTGAGATTATTAGATTTATAACAAGCCTTACTATACCGGCAATGAAAGTGCTGTAACGTGTGGTTGGTGTATGTCCAGCTTCTTTCCTGAGAATGAGACAGGTGTGTGTCCTTGATCCATTGGTTTTCAACATTTGCATATACTGGATAGTGCGTAGAGCTGTCATCCAAAGTCAATGTGGAGCAACAATGGGTCATATTAAGGTCATAAACACTGACTTTCCTGATGATGTTGCCATCTCATCTGAATCTTCAGAGACCCTAGTAGGGGCTGTTGAGGTGAAGCCCTTGATTCTATAAGCTGTTGGGGGTCTGTTAGGAGAACCCGCTTAGTCGAAACATGCTTGCGGCGAACACAATGAAGTCACCCAAGAGTTTTACATATCATGGTAGTGTATTCCATGACTCTAGGTCCTCAGACCAGGAAGTCAACAGATGGACTGGCCTGGCGGCAGTGGCCATGGACTCGCTCGATAGGAGTATTTGGAGATGCATGTGCAGGACCAAGCTACTTGTTTTCAAGGCCCTGTTATACATGCTACATACATATTTGAGCGATGTCATTCATCCATGACATCCATATGCAGGCATCAATCATGAAATCGCTTTGCGCCAAAAAATGACACAAGTATTTCCTCATTCCGTTCACCATTACGATGGTCGGTTTTAATTATTATAGCGCCGCTTAAAAGTCTACTGAAGTATATTATCTTGAAACACTGGAATAATGGAGAAAACAATGGCAAATAAAATTACAAATACTAAATCCAGTCGAACACCAACTATATGATCACATTGTAATTGTATATACACTGATGGATATATACAGGGTTTGGATGTATATCCATGCACAAAATGTCAGTAAAATATATATCACATATAGTGCTTTCAGCAACATGTCGCCATGGGAATCCTTTTAGCGATGCTACATGACAAGCCGAGTAAGTCCCTATTCTGGAGGTGTAGCACCTCCCGCGAATACTGCAGAATACATATTCAGAGATTATACTTTTCTTCTGTCAAATTCTTCGTGTTTTGGACAGCTGTGACTCCTTTTTTCTACAAAGGTCTATTCAACTGTTGAGTACTGATGCTTCCAAAGATATCTTTTTAAGCTTGAGTTTCTTGGGATGTTCTGCTCTTGTTCGGGCTTGCAAGGCCGTCCAGTGCCGAAGTGACCATTCGGCTGGTCAAGTGGTCATGCATCAACATAATGGGAATCGTGATGTCCATGGTGACGACTGTCCCGCCCAACATAGCAGGCTCTGTATTATGTATTCGATGCTTGTGAGCCTGCATTTCCCCAGGACTTGCAGATTGGAGACCTTGCTTTGCCATTTGATGTTACACATCTCGAGGAACAGCTCGAACTGTATGTGACAGCAAGAAGCCGTCCACATATCCGCTGTCGCCGACATTGCTACCAAGATAGTCAAACTTGTTCATTGACGTGATATCTGTGTTTGTGGTGATGGTAAATGGATCACGTTAGAATAACAGTGCTGCTTGGAACATGAATTATATGTCTTGTTGAGACTGATGAAGGGTAAGCGAGCGCAAGCAGTTGCGAATCTGTCTATGAGGTAATTCATGAAGTTCGGCGCAAGATAAAAGTAGAGGGGGAGGGAAGGAGGGAGAGAGGGGAGAGGATTATATGATATATTTGCATATATCATATACATAGATAAGTACATATTACATGAATATACATTCTCGCACTAAGGCATCAGATATGTTTCTCATGGGTTAGGTCATGTCACCTCAGACAGATAACTGTTTTGCTTAGTTACATCCCAATTATGTTTACCCTTAACAGAGCTGCCTGCCTTTGATCTCTACCGCTTCCCATTCCAGGCTACGTTCCCGCGTCGCCACTGCTGGGAATTGCCGACAGGAAAACTCTCCAGATAATCGGAATATTTAGGGGATAGACATCGCTGAAACCTTATTTCGCATTACACGTGTCGCTTTAGTGTTTGATTATTGTATCATTGTGCAGTGTAGTGTTTATCATTTTTGTGTCTCGTGTAACTCAGCGTAAGTTTATAAACCTAATATGTGTAAACTATTTGTCTGTTATCAGATTTCTATTTTGTGTGGGTTATTTGTTACGACACCAATCCCAGAGAGAATGAGAAAAAAGGCAGAGATAGAGTGATATATATATATATATATATATATATATATATATATATATATATATATATATACATACATACATATATATATATATATATATATATATATATATATATATATATATATATATATATGCATATGTACATATATATGTATGTATGCATATGTATATATATATATATATATATATATATATATATATATATATATATATATATATATATATATATTTAGAGAGAGAGAGAGAGAGAGAGAGACGAATTAAAGCCAGCCGGTGCCCGAACAATTTTCCCTGCCCAGCCTTTCGATGTATATTCGCTCAGAACATACTCAATTTGGTCATTTATGAATATAAAATCCTCTAAAAATATATAGCTGCAATTATTAGTACCAGTGCCTTTCCAAATCTGTTCGTTCATAGCATACTCCGTGTCCATTTATGATAGAATCCTCTGAAGTGGTCCCTTTCTTTTCATAAATATACTACTTGCATAATTTGGATTAACCAATCTATGCACGTAATACTTCCCTGCAGTAGTTTATCTATTACATTTTAATTACTCAAGGTTGGCAGACAAATTGCTGTACAAATAGCAAAAAGCGCTTCGATGTTAAAGTATAAACAACGGTCGCAGAGACGTTAAATAATATTACTATCGAAACATTCTATACTTTATGGTATGCACCACATGGCACACAGGTAATAATTTTTGAGATCATAACTTTTCACAGAAAATCGCTCAAAGAAAGCGCTCAATTGTAGCGGAATAATTGTTATTGGCGCCTTGTTATGATCAGCGATACGAAGGAGAGTTTGGCCGATTTTCGTAAATTTCATCTTTGAACGTCGGTGATATAAGGTATTTGTTATAATATGGTTCGACTATAAAGAGACAAGGCTTGGATATATATCTAGTGATTAAATTAACGTACGTAAGGTGAGATTTAGAGCGTTTGCAAGATTTTTATGTCTAGACAAAAACAACAGATCAGAGTTTTTAGGAATATCTTTTGTTGAATTGGTACTAATTTGTTATAATAAACATAAAATAATCCACCAATGTTGTCTGTCATTTAATAGTTGCGAATATTCAGTCGGAAAGGGATGGTTGTTGAAGCAGACATGGTTAAATTGCAAGTATTGTGTGGCAGAGGGATTTCTCTCGGTCAAGGGAACGAAACATTTTCAAACCAGGACCATGCGATAATAAAGACTGAGGGAATAACAATAAAGAATAATTAAGTCAACAGTTGTAGACATCAAAGATAATCTGCTGTATGTAAAAGTAAGGCCACAATTGCTTATTATTTTCTGTGGATATATTCTTTGGGTGTTACCTTAAGCAATGAAGTGATGTTCGTGCAATTTATCAATAAAAAATGAAACCAGGCCAATCTGTCTTGCCAAGTTACTGGGGGAAGGTTTGGTGCCCTTTGCTACAAGGTGAAATAAGGAGGCCTTGGTGTTACCACATGCAATTCTATTTTGGATAGTTATCATATAAAAGCCTATGGAAGTATCCTATGATAGTTGTGAACTAACTCATCTTTGTAGGGATATTCACCTTTTTTTTGATGGCTCCTAATATTTTCATGTAAAATTGATGTTTATCAGGCTGCTTATCAAAACTCTCAGATCTATGCATGAATTGATTCTGTGGTCTCAATATCTGGAACTTTCACTTTATATTCTGGCAAGTGAATGCTTAGACTCTTTCCCTACCTAAGAATAAATTGCTAGGGAGGTCTATAAATTCTATCTTGCTAGATCAACAGTAGTAGAAGCTTGTCAACCATTGCTGGAGCATGAAGTGCAGGTTGCAGCATCACTTACAGATTTTGATAAGCGATTGTTGCCTTACCTTTCCTTTGGCATAGATTATTTTATATATCTAATAGTGTTGTTTTAAGGAATCTCTATGAGCATTACCAATATTTTTCTGTCCCATTCTGGATAATTATGAAAAATTCCATGAATTTTCTCATTTTCTCATATAATGTGTTTGCAATGTAACACATTTTCCTTTAAAACAGGTTTTAGAATGTCTTTGTCTGCATAACCTTAGCCTAATTTTCTTTCAGTATCAAATTGTAGCTTGTAGCATTAATGGTAAATTTTTCTCTTACTATATAAATGCACTGAATTTTGAATTTTCATTTGATATCATCCCTGAATTTCCAGTATGAGTGGAAAGGGCAGAACTCCTATCAAAAAGAAGTATAGACGCACAAAGAGGACTTACAAACACCCTAATCCTCTCTTTGAAAAGTGGCTGAAGGAGTGGCAGGATGAGGCAGCACGAAGGCACTCAAACATGAAGTACAATTTCCAAAGAGTAAAAATATGTCCATTCTTTACTGGTTGATATTGTTATATTTGATATTTTTTATATATTTTCTACTTAATTTTAGAATGACCTACCATTCCTGGTAGTTCTGATTTGGTGGTTATCTAAGTGTACTGCTGTCTTTTTGGTTTATGGTGCTTGGCTTTTTTTGAAGGCATTTATTCTTGAGATGATTAACTGATTAATAGATGTGCTTGCCCAGTCTCCAGGATGAGTTTTATTTCAGAGCGAGGCAGCTTAATGCAACATACCTTGACTTTTCTCACTCTTTCAGTCACTCATTGTAAAACTAGAGCCATTTTTATGTTTTAATATTTGTGTGTTTTATTGTAATAAGAGATTTATATGCATCATATGACATATATCAATGTTGCCGTTGACAAAAATTGTAGTATAGGGTCCATATCAGCTTGTTATTTTCTTTATACTCAGTGTGATAGTCATATTACTGTTTTATGGGAGGACAAAAGGCAACTTTATTTTTTCATATTTGTATACTGTCATGAACAAATATGAAAAGTATAACCATCCACATTGAAGATAACAGGAAGAGGTAGGGAAGAGTAAGGAAGCCTGTGCTTCTGATTTTGAGTGCCACAGTAAAAAGACTATGGCACAGGGGTACATTGTAGACACTGGGCATAGTTTGAGTCACCTTCCTCTTCTAGTTCTGCCTGTAGATCCTTCATCGGCAATAATCTAGAGCAAGAGGTCAGCAAGCACTAAAGATAGTGCTTCCTAGAAATGGTGGATGGATACCATTCAAGGCTCTCTCTCCTGCTGGTGCTAGAAGGAAGTGGTGCCATCTAGGTTTTAGATGTTAGCCGTAACCCCTTTTTCTTAATATTATGGCAATTATCACTCACTCATTAGTCATAGCACAATAAAATAACACAGTGTTCCCAAATCCCCAAACATCATGTATGTCATGATGCCCGTCTTCAGACATTTATACATATACATGTATACACACATGCAGACATAAACCTACATATATACAGGATAGATGTACAGGAAGATATTTATGCAAATATATATTTCTATTTCATTTCTTTTAACTTGTTCTTAGGCAAGAAAATCCCTAAAGCTGTTCCCGCTTCCTCTGTATAGTGGGAAAGACTGCAAGGTCCTGGCTCATTTTGGTGATAAGATCTGCCAGTTGATTGACCAACAACTAGAAGAATACCAACAAGAGAATGGACCCATTAATTGGGATGAAGTTCATCAGGTATATTTTATGGTCACATTTTTAGCACTGGAGAACGTGCAATATTATTTTTTCCTTCATCAGAAATAAATGGGGAGCTTAGTTTGAAACAGACTTGTAGAATTAAAAGAAAAGATTATTGTATTAAGTAAGATTAATGTAAAAAAAAACTGTAGTTCAGAATATTAACATTTCACCTGTAAAAGTGAAAGGAAATACTTTTTTTGTTGAATTTTTGAGATTTTTTCTTTCATATATCTGCAGATTCAAGAAGAGACACAGACTAAGAAGAGAGGTAGGCCTAGAAAGAACTCAACCGATGGTAATCTGGACCTCAACAATGAAACAGAATCTAGTCCATCAGGAAACTCTGCCAGTCTTGAGGTTCAACAAAAAAAGGTAATGAATGTCGCTTTCCTAGATAAGTGAATTGTTTACTATAAATTTGAGCTACTTCTCAATTTATGAATAGTATTTTTAACATATTGAAATTTCTGGATTTTAGAAATATTCTAAAATGTATAATCATACACTTTGGTTGATTAAGCATTTTATATTTCTGAATCTTGTTGAAAATGAGAAAACTTTTCAGGTATCAATATGGGTAAAACAGATGAAAGTCATTCTTATTTTTGTTTTAACTGACAGGGGAAAAGTCCTGGGGGAAGGAAAGGACGAGCATACATACCTGCGCCAAGATCTGGGGCTTATGGTCTTCTCATGGCTCTTTATAATGCCTCTAAGGATGATGATTATCCAGGTAAATATCTGTGATTGGCTGAACCATTCTAACCATCTCAAAAGAATTGATTTTACTTTGGTGCCTTTTAATTTGTTTTGAGTTGGTTGAACTTATTGCATGAATTTTACAAGTGATAATAATTTTCACGGATTTATTTTTAAGAAAGGAGACTGCAAATATATTCCATGTTTTCACCTTTATTCCTGCTTGTATCAGGATATTTGGGAAAGAAGGAGTTGATAGAAGCTGCCACACCTCTCTGTGATGTATCCTTTACCCATTCAGCAGAAGGGTCACATTACACTGCCTGGTCCTCCATGGGCACCTTGATCAAAAAGGAGCTTGTGCGCAAAGAAAGTAGTCCAGGAAGGTAAGTGAAGAATGGAACACATTTTAGAATTAATCCACTACAAACAGACATCAAGATGTACATTACGGTTGAGTTTTGGTCATTTTGTAGGGAATGGTTATTTAACCCACACAGGACGGGTGGTACAGCATGTGTACCGCGCATTCAAAAGCCCAGTTGCCGGGTGCCAGCCATTCAATTGATTTAATATTGATTTTGTCTTCCCATAAAACTGTAATACTCCTATCACACTATTAAAATGCAAAAGATGACATAATACAAAAATAGCCCCAGTATCACAATGAGTGAATGAACAAGAAGGAGAAAGACCACTCTCTTTCACTAAAATATAACCCATGCAGCTGACACTGAGGGCCAAATCTAGTAAGTCTAAATCTGTCCCAAATATACTAGTTTGCTATGTTGAGAGATAACCTCTTCTAAAAATGTTTGCCTGATAAATAAGTGTACTGAACATTTCAGTTTCTGTGAGTAGCTATGCTTTATACATCACTCTAGAAGTAATTTGTAATACTTACATAAGATAAGGGTTTATGAAAACATTAGATTGAACATTTCAATATGTATTTACAGATACTTCCTAACCTCGGAAGGAAAGGCATTGGGAGCAAAAATCTCACAAGTTGAGGGTGGTTTTGTCATTAGCTCTCCAAGTAAAAGTCCTCAGCCTGCAGCATCAAGTGAAGAAGTCATAGTTTTGTCATCTAGAAGCTGCAGTCCTGTCATCCAAGGGGAGGATTTCACCAATGAAGATTTTCAGAGTTTCAAAGGAGTGTGTGATACTGTGACGACTGAATATGGTGGGACAGCGAGTAAAGATCCTGAAACAGAAGTGGCAGTACCTGTTAAGAGGAAGAGGCCTGACATTGATAGCAAGAGAGCCACAAAGATCAGTAGAAGTGTGACTTCACCTGTGAAGGACAATATTTCTGAAGATGATCATTTAAATCCTCCAGGTGAGTGGCAAGGTAAAGAGAAATATTAATGCCACTTTTGTTTATTCTTGGAAAAACTTGATTATGTATCAGAGATTAGATATTTGCAGTTTAACCCTCTCTGGACGGGTGATACACTACTGTACCGCTCATTCAAAAGCCCGGTGGCCAGGCGGCACAATATGGTGCCAGCCATTTAATTGATTTAGGCCTAAGTGTTCGAAAGCCCCGGCATTGTGACATGCAAGGCTGGAATGCCCCCGTCGTGAGTGGGTTAATATGCAAATAATCTCAATTGTATTGTTGATTGATGAATTAAAGATTATCATTTTCTTCAGAAAACTTTGTGTTCAGCTACATTACAAGCTTGGAAATGGAAACACCAATGAGGCAGCGTGCAGTTGTCAGTGTTGAGGAAGATGGCTTTCTTGGTTATTTGATAAAGTGTCGTCATGCTCCTCTCCCAGCCTCTGGGCTTGTTTATCGCTTGGATAATCACAGGTATAACATATTGTGTATATTCATAAATATAGTGAGTTTTCAGAGATTAAACCTGACTTCATATTATGAAATGATTGTACTTGTTATATTGTTTTACTTACTTTTTTTTTTATAAAGTATTGGCTTTTATTATTTTCCATGTTACTATTTTTTTACTTACTTTTTTTTATAAAGTATTGGCTTTTATTATTTTCCATGTTACTAATCAAAGTTAAATGTGAAATTTTATCCCTACTGCATTTTGAAAATGAAAGTTTCTAATAGCACAAATGATATGTGTAGGTATAAAAATATATTATTTATTATATAATCAACAGCAATTTAAGACTGCAATTTATTATTTATTTCCTCCAGAATAGCTCCTCCTGGGTATATATATGCATATTTGTCCAGTGAATGTGCTCCTATCATGAGCCCAGGCCTCCTGTCACCATCACGTCCTAAGTCTACAACTAAAATGCCTCTACCCTCAGTGCAAGTGCCAAAAGTACCTTTTGGTACCCATTTCTCTGAGAATGCAGGTCCTGGAAAGTGGAGATCCAAACCATTGTTGTTACAAGTGAGACATATACTTTTAAGGAAAATGTCATCATATGGTAATGTGAATTCAGTTGTGGCAAAATGAGGGTAAATTTTTAGATATCACTGAAAAACACTGAAAGGAAAGTGGCATACCAATCAATTCACTTTCTATTGACTCTCATAGGCAGTTTTCTAGACTTGTTATATGTCTCACTACAACAGGTTGCACTGCAATTAAAAGTCACATTTCATAAAGGTTTTAATTTTTCAGATTTTCCTAATTTTAAATTTTAACCTCTGAATTCTCTTTACAAATATCAACAGAAAAAAAATCTTCAGATGTAAAGAAGCAAGCTACAAGTACGACAGCAACAGGTCTCTCTAAGGAACCAAATCAAGTAACTGCAGTAACTACTAAGAACTTGTATCCACCTTTGTCAGAGAGACAAAATACTATAGAGTCATATATTCCAAAGACAAACCAAGTGGCCAGAGACCCATTGTTTTCTCTCTTTCCTGGCCAGTTTGACATTGTATTATGTGTTGACAATTGTGAAATAACAGGCGGGTAAGTTTTCCAATGAGTTAAGGATGTTCTTTATTTGTATTTTGATGATTTCCTTGTGAATGTTTATTTCATAAATTAATTTATATGTTTTTTTCACATCCATAACTTTTGGTGAATTATCTTAAATTATTGCAGATTGCAGATTTATACAGTATCAGATTTATATTTTGCTATATATGAAAATTCATATGCTTCCCTCCGCCTTTCCTTTTGATTCAGATTTACAGGTGGCAAAAGCAACACTCGAGAAATCATAATTACAGAGTTAGACAAACATGGTATCAAGTATGATGTGCGTAAGCTTCACGTCGGAGATTTCTTGTGGGTATGCCAGGAGCGCATACCCTTAAATGGAGAGGTGAATGGTTGTTCATTGAATGTGTTCATATTTTGTAATATTGTGTGGAAGTTGCAATAAAAATTTATTCAACTAGAATGATACTACCTTTTTTCCACAATTTTAATATGTCATTAAGTTCTAACATCTAACCAGCGAAGGGAAATTGTCCTACCGTACATTGTTGAACGCAAGAGGATGGATGACCTGGCTTCAAGCATCAGAGATGGTAGATTCCGGGAGCAGAAATTTCGTCTCAAGCAAAGTGGACTCTCCAGACCTATTTACTTGGTTGAAGAATATGGCAGCAAGCACATGAGGTATATAAAGAGGATGTAATATGGATATGAGTAGAACAGAAAAATGAAAAAGGGGGAGAGAATATAAAAACTTGTACTGCTGTTAACATGGATTCCCCTAATATTTTATATTCATATTTACAGCTTACCTGAAACCACATGTCTGCAAGCTGTGGTTAACACTCATGTGGTTGATGAGTTTACAGTGAAGATTACAAAAGATCAGCGGGAATCAGCTGCATATCTGACAATCATGACACGATGCCTCCAAAGCTTGTACCAGGTCAGTACAATTATTCTAGAACCAGGTGAGGTTTCACTTTGATTGCACAAAATAGTGTACTTTATAGCTGGTTAGAAAATTGTCCATTTATTAAGTTTATTATGTTTTTCATGTTCTCTGTATAGATTATGCAAAGATTTTAAGAACTATATGAAAATGTCCCCCAAAATTATACTGATATATACTTTGAAATATACCTAATAGATTTTGAGGAAGAATGAGTGAGTGAGTGAGTGAGAGTTAAATAAAGATACAATCATGTCCTAATTACAGGGCAAGCTCTTAAAAGCCATGGCTAGAGAGCATTTGAAAGAAGGTTTAGAAACATCTGTATCTATGGATGAGATTGAGACAGCACTCATGACCTTCAGTGAATTCAATTCCTCATCTGTCAAGAACAGGCAACTTCAAGTGAGGGAGATGTTTGCCAAACATCTGTTGCAGATTCATGGTGTCAGTGTTGATAAAGCTCGAGCTGTAGTGGACAAGGTGGGAAATTCAGCTATTTTTTTATCAATGTTTCAAAAGTTCTGTGTACTGATGTTTTCTAATGGAGAGTAAAATGTAAAGTAAAAAAAAAAAAAATTAAAGTAACATTGTGAGAATAAGATTGGTCAATATTTTGTGTTAAATTTGAAATATGTATCAACATCAATCAAAAACTCAATTTTTTTGGACATCAACATTTTCTTCTCTTGCCCTAATGAAGATGAGAAAGTTGTAATTAGGCATTGTTTTTGTTTCAGTACGGTACACCAAAACAACTGATGGAGGCATATAAGAACATAACAAGTTCAGAAGTTGGGGAAAATATGTTGGCAAGCCTAAAATGTGGAAAAGCAGGTCGTAACCTGGGAACTGTGTTAAGTGCAACTATTTACAAGATGTACAGTAACAAATCTTTACGCTAAACCTTTAGGTGATAACTGTTTTATTTTTTAGGTATTAAATGCTTTTATCTGTGATATGCTAGATTTATGTAGAGCCCAGGATTCATTATTGAAAATTTGTTTCAAGTTGCAATGTTAAGTAGATATTTTTACATAAAATAATTGATATAAGATATTTATATGTTTTATGTGCTGGTTTTTACTTAAACTGCATTAATAATTTCACAAGAAGTTAGATTCTGTATTTATTAAGGAAATGTATTTATTGCATTCATTTGCAGAGTTATCATTCAGCACTGCAATATTCAATTTCTCTGATCACCTTTGATATTTGTATGAATATTTAAATTTAAAGGTCATGGCAATAGACAGGAGACATTTTTCATTTATTTGTTAAAACTTAACTTTTATTATCTTACAATAAATTTAATCTGATAAGATGCCATCCATCCCTAAAGTACCTCCACTACACAACCTCCTACAACATTCTCTCATTCATTCTCTATCTCTCCCTCCCTCCCTCCCTCTC
>NW_028234431.1:13561887-13571887 GCF_977035675.1 Penaeus japonicus
ACACACACACACACACACATATATAAATAGATATATATATATATATATATATATATATATATATAATCTATATATATACACACACATATATATAAATTTATATATATATTATATATATAGATAATATATTATAATATATATATAATATATATATATATATATATATATATAACAACACACTATTGTACATATATATAATATTTAATATATATATAATATATATATATATATATATATATATATATATATAAATATATAGTATGGTATGTATTATATACACACCACATGTACATATACATGTACATGTGTGTATATATATATATATATATATATAGATAAAAATTATATTATATATATATATATATATATATATAAATATATATATATATACATAATTATAAATATATATATATATATAAATATATATATATATATATATCTATATATATATACTTGTATATATAAATTTATATTTTGAATATTTATATATACTTAGATATACAATAAATAGTGTACATAGATAATACATATATTATATACATAGAATATACATATAAATAACCAAGAAAAATTAGATATCAATATATATTATATATATATTATATAAGATATGCGTGCATATATATATAAGAAATATAAAATATATAGTATATATAAAGTAAGTAAATTATATACCAACCAGCGACAGCACACAGCGGAGACACACACACACACCCTACATACTACACACACACACACATATAATATATTAAAATATACATAAATGATATAATATATATATATAAATATCTATATAAATATATATATATAATATATTATATCTTTATATTAAAGTATTTATATATAGATAATTAATATTTATATATTATAATTCTAATTATATTTATGTTTTTATTTAATTATATATATTTTAAAAATTAAATATGTATAAATATATACATAATTTATATACAAATATAAATCTATATATATCTTTAATATATATATCTTTATTATTCTATATATATATATATAATCAATAAATATATATATAATAATATATATATATATGTATATCTGTATATGTATATATAACATCGATAAAATACATATATAAATATAACACATCTAATATACCTATAGTAAATATAAAGCAATATATATATATAAATATAATATATATATATATATATATATATATATATTTATATCCTCATGTAGATATAATATATAAAAAGAGATATAAATATATATATATATATATAGTATATATTGCGTATATATAATTATTCAATATATATATATAGAGAATATAGATATATAGATATATATATACAAATATAATATATTATATATATATATATATAAATATATATGCAATATTTATATGATCTATATATAATATATATATATAATATAATATATATGATATATATATTATATTATATATATTATAATATGTACAATGTATATGTATATGTAATGTAACTATATAATATATAAAATATCTATATAGATATTTACATAATTATATATATAATATATATTATAGATATATATATATAAAGAAATATAGATGTAATATAATATTTATATATTTACATACATAAACATAAACAAAGTTTCATATCATTTACATATACATATACAATAATAATATATATATAATATAAATAATAAAATCTATAATATATGATAATATGCATATATTATTAGAATATATATACATATATATAAATATATATATATATATAATAGATATATATATATAGATATAATATATAATTATATGGAATAATATAATGTATATGTACTTATACTATATATATATATATATATATTATATATATAGTAAAAAATATATTACAACAAAATAATAAAAATATACCAACCCACCACACACACCCCCAACCCACATATAACACACAACACAACACAATCACACACAAAAAACACACACAACAACACACCACACACACCACAAAACACACAACACAACACACACACACACAAACCACAATACACAAAACACACACACACAATAACACTCAAACAACACACACACCCAAAATACACACATACAACTCACAACACAACACACAAACACACACTACCACACAAACACAACTCCCCCACACCCAAACATCCACCACATACCCACACATCATAAACACACAACACAACACACACCACCCACTCCAACACTAACAACACACACAAACAAACCCAAACACAACACACACTTCCCCAACAACCCACACACACACACATACACACACACAAACAACACACCACACACACAAAAAAACACACACTCACACACACAAAACACACAACACAAACACAACCACACATAATCCACACACAAACCACAATCTACAACAAACACAACCCACAAACACAAACACACACCCACACACTCACACACACATCCACACAACACCACCACACACACACACACAACACACAAAACACACACCACACACACACAACTCCACCACAAACCCACATACACACCAAACCACACACACACACACACATACACACACACACAACACCAACCACACACATACACACAACACACACAACACACACACACACACACGCACACATACACACATACAACACACACACACTACCACAAAAAACTATATATATACATCCTATAATATATATATTAAAATATATATATATATACCAACCCACACACACACACAACCAACACACACCACACACACAACACACACAACCACTCCCACACCCACACCCCCCCTCCACCCACCAACCACCCACCACCACAACACAACAACACCACACACACACACCACACACCAACACCACACCACACACTCACAACAACAACAACAAACAAACACACACACAAACACACACACACAACAACACCATACACACACACACACACACACACACACACACACAAACACACTACCACAACACACACACACCACACACTCCCCCCACTCCAACACAAACACAAACACACACAACCACACACACACACACACACACACACACACAACCAACCCCCCACAAAACCACACCCCACCATAAAAACAACACCCCCCACACCCAAACACCCACAACACCCACACACACACACCAACACACACCACACACACCCCACACCACCCCACCCCCCCACACCCACTCACCACACACACACACACCACACACCACCACTCCACACCACACACCACACAACCCACACCACCCCACACATCACACCCATCACACACACACCACCACCACCCACACAACACACACACACAAAAACACACACACAACACCACCCACAGACACACACACATCCCACAATAAAAAATTATTAATAAATAAAATAATATATATATAATTAATATATATTATCCAATATACATAACATACACACCCATAAACACCCACCCCACACACCAACACATCCTAACACAACCAAAACACACCCACACCCCCACCCCACCCACACCCACCACACACACAAACACATCACACACCACTACACACACACACCACACACACACACAAAACACACTCAACAAACCACATAAATTAGTAAGCAAACTAAATAGAAAACTACACATAAACATAAAAAACAACACTACACAGAAACCACACACACCCAACCACACACAACACACACACCAACCACACCAACACACACACACACACACACACACCCACCCCCACACAAACAACTCCCCACCCCACCCCACCCCCCCCCCACAATTCCCCAAACTCACACACCCACCCACCCCTCAAACCCCACACAAAAAACAAATACACACCCACAACAACACACACCCTCACACATCACATCACTACACACACTCCCCACAACACAACACCACCCCACAAACACACCCACACCCCACACACACACCCCACCCCCACACACAACACCAAAAACACACACTCAACCCCACAACACCGACACAAACCCACAAACAAACAACATACCACAACAACTCCCTCCAAAAAGTCCACAAAAACTCAACCCAACAAAAAAATACATAAAAGACCAACCCCACAAACAAAAACAAAACACACAACTAAAACATACTCAAAATAAAATCAGACCTATTTAGTTAAAACATTTTTGTAAACCAAGAGTGAACTGTTAAAGACAGTACATTCAATTTGAAAATTTGAAGAAAAATTTAAGCCATCATAATCAGTGTTGTGAATTCAACTTCTTGTTATACTAAATTTTACTTTTTAATTTCAGAATGATAATAGCTGTGTCAAGACTGATGATTCAGGCAGCCAACAGAGAGGTGGTGCTAGATAAAAAGAAGCAAGCATTTGTCTGAGGAAATAAAGAAGTCATAGAGAAAGGATGAAGCAATGCTAATAGTGTGACTCATAGATACCCACCCTCGAAAGATGATGATGAGAGAGATCATGGTAGTTCTGACAGAAGTTGCTGTAAGAAGGAAACTGACAGTGAAAGTGATAGTGGCAAGGGTAGTGGTATGGAAGAGGAAAGTGATACTGATCTTTGTAGAACAAGGAGGGATGATGACCTCAGTTGTGGCAAGGAAGATAGTGATGACAGTCTTAACCCTCAAAGGAAGAATAGTGACACCACCACCTGTGTTGACAGGAGAGAGCATGATGACGACTCTCCAGCTGATGGCAGCAGTTCAAGGAGTAACAACATGAACCAGAATTTGATATTGCAACCTACTTTTAATGACACAAGCAGGATCAATGGAGCTACTGACCAGTTGTTGAACTTTGTCATTAAAATAAAAAAGGACCGTCATCATAAGTTCTGGACTAAAAAGAGGTTGAAAATATTTCATGTTGTTATTGCAATTTGTATAATGTTGCTCTTTTTATCAGTCCTTCCTCTAACTTATAAGATTTTAGATGGTGAGTATAACCAGTCTAAGCTGGTACTATGCCTAACCACTAGTAAAATACATCATTTTACCATTTCAGCTTATGCTAATCACACTGTTGACATAACGTAAGTGAGATTATGATGAAAGTGTATGCAGATAATATAGTATTGAGTACTATCTACTACACTATGTTATCATTGGTAAATTTCATATGTCCCTCAGAGCATGAGTCTTCAACAAGTGCAAGAGGACCTTAATAGTCGCATACTTATGCATCATCATGCAAGTGCGGTTAGTATCAGAAAAATAATCAAGGCAGAATTGAGAAGGATAGTTGGGTAAGTTTTTGTTTGTTAGATATGGAAAATATTTAACCTTTTTTCTATTATGATCTTTCCTTGAATATATTTAGAAAGGCTTGGTAAGAAGTCATATGAATATATATTTGTTTAACTTTTTCTGGCCATAGGACTGAGATGGGAAATTAAAGAAGGCATCTATTCAAATGTTAGATCTGGGTTGATTTTCAAAATTCAGAACACAAAAGTCAGTTAGTAATACCTAGTAGATATAAGGAAATTAATGTGGTAAATCATCATTCTATTTAGGAGTAATGAAATACAGTTTATACTTAAACACCTGTTGCGTGCTAAAATCACAAAAATTAAATTTTAAATATACCAGTGACTTGACGCATACAGTCGAAACACAAGTAGGGGCGCCACTTTCAATAGTTAAAGTTCCTAGTGAAGTGACCATGTAGCTACAACTCTTCTGCACAATTAAATTTGATAATTTTTGTACAAAAATGTAGTTATATGATGATGAATAAACTATAATGTTAAGAATTTTGCTTTATACAATTGCTTATGAGAACGCAGAAAAAATAAAAAAAAGAAAATTATGCTTCTTGATGTATACTTCCATATGTTTTTCTTGCAGAATATCGATTATCATCAGTAAATTGCACGGAACCAATGAGTCTACATGAAAAGTTATGTGACATGAAAAAGAAAAATCATAAAGTAATTTTACCGATATGGCAGTATAGTAATTTAAGGGCAATTTGGCCATGTAATGTTTAAAGAAAATTGCAGTCTCCTGGGATATTATTTTTCTTTTCTTCCTCGTATTTTAATTAATATGGCCAAAGGGTGAAGCAAAAACATGGGCAACATGTCATTTTTTGCACTAGTAATAATTACAATTAATGGATCTTGGTTTGGTCATTTTGATCTCATTAATTCAGTTACACAGCCCACTTCCAAATATAGAGAAATTTAATTAAATACAAGTAAACAGTCTAACAAATGAAAGATGCTCTCAGACAGGAAATCATAGATACATTTTTTATTCATAAATTGTTCAATATCAAAGGATGATGTAAACATAAATCTTGATGTAAGTGAGCAGTAATCAAGGGCGCATTAAGTGAAATAAGTGAGTGAAGAATAATCACATTTGATTACTTTATGCCACTATTGCACATAAGATTGGTTTCATGTATGGGATATGAGACTCAGTTTCAGGAAGACCAACTGATACAAAATGTTGAATGTTTAAAGCTATTGGATGTCACATTATATTCTCAGTTGACTTTTGAGAAACACACTCAAAACATCTTGTCATCTATTGCACTAAATTGGGCCTGCTTCACAGATGTTATAAAACCTACACCTGTGGCACTTCTGTTCTGAGATGATTTTATTTATTTTATTCTGCCACATCTTGAATACTGTTCACAAGTCTGGACATTAAATCATATATGTCTGGACAGTGATATATTTTAGTCTCCCATTACTAATAAGAACAAATAAGAACAAGAAAAGTTTCTGTGTCCACATTCACACAGCCGCACTGTTCATAAAAAAACCATAACGTGACGCAAAATCCACTGTACCACCTGGCATTTAGAAGCAAAACCAGTTAGAACCTTCAATTCCCTTGACATTCTGAATGTCTATAGGCATGTATTCCAGATTTTATATAGTAAAGGTAAGAAGAAAAAGATCATCAGTAGACCATCATGTGAGTAACAAAATTGGCAAGTGTTTTGAGGTTTAGAGACAGTTTCTCTTTCCTTAGTTTCCAGCAATGACTAATGGCATTTAAATTTTCCTTCCACAGTTTTCATTTCTGCAAAAGGCTGCAAACAAGGGCTTCTCTGTAAAATGGGAAGTTCTCATTGTAATTGTGGGGATATCTTGTGGCCTCTTATTTTTACCATTTGTGTTCTGTAGTTACAAAAGAAGCTTAAAAAAATGTACAGCTCATGAGAACCATATAAGAGTGCCTACAGAAGAGGACACTACAGTCTAAGAATATGGTATGGTACACAAAAAATACAGACTTCAAAAAGTGATTTCTCTCGCTACTTTGAAAATGTGCCTTAATTTGGAGTTTCCAGTAAGAAATGTTTTGCTTATATATAGCATTTTTATGTGAAGTGAGGTAAAGTCAGAATTTCATTGTTTTATGAAATTTATATCTCATTTCTTTAAATATTCCTGTATTTGGCCATCATACCTATTTTTCCATAAGATTTGAGATGCTCCATATAGTTCATGTTCTTTACAGTAAGTATTAATATCGTAACAACAATTAGGCCACAAGAACATTGTTAACTTTAGTATTTTACTAATTCATGGAGCAATTAATTTTTGTAGAAACTGCCCACATTTTTCACACTTAGAATATGTGAGGTCAGGGAGTACTCAAGGAGCATTGTGCAGTCTGTGGCAGGTTGTGATTCAATGTGCTTAATAAGCTAGCCCGATGTATTGATATCCATAGATAATCAAAAATGCATAAGTATTTTTTTTTATTAAATCTGTATTGACAGTTAGTGAGTTTTGCTTTTTATTCATACTGCCTTTTTTCATCTTCTTTTTATTCATCCAAAAGTGATTTAATATTTTTTCTCTTAAGATAATTAACTATTTTATTATTTGACTAGAAATATTTTTCATTTATGTATGAATAGCTTGGGTACAAGCATTGATATTTGTATTTATATGCATGTGTGTATACTGTATGTGTAATGACTGAAAAGATCTGTATTAATCAAGTGATGGGTATTTGACTGAAAATACTTGTGAGTATTCAAATTTTCCTGAGATACTGAGATATTCTGTATATTGTGATTTTTTTTCTTTCTTTCTTTTTTTTGTGCATCCAAAGAATGTTTCAAATTTCCAAAGAAATATGCTTAAATAGGTTATTTGAAATATGGTTTTCTATGTTTTCTCATATTCAGTTGAATTAAAAACTATAAAATAAAACAAATGTTTATGAGTTATTTATACATATTGGTCAATATTGTAAGCTGTCAAAAATCGCCATCATCAATTTTATTTATTCATCTTTCTTTTCTTCCTCTCCTCTCTTCTCTTCTCTTCTCTTCTCTTCTCTTCTCTCTCCTCTCCTCTCCTCTCCTCTCCTCTCCTCTCCTCTCCTCTCCTCTCCTCTCCTCTCCTCTCCTCTCCTCTCCTCTCCTCTCTTCTCTTCTCTTCTCTTCTCTCCTCTCTCCTCTCCTCTCTCCTCTCCTCTCCTCTCCTCTCCTCTCCTCTCCTCTCCTCTCTCCCTCTCTCCTCTCCTCTCCTCTCCTCTCCTCTCCTCTCCTCTCTTTCTCTCCTCTCCCCTCTCCTCTCCTCTCCTCTCCTCTCCTCTCCTCTCTCCTCTCCTCTCCTCTCCTCTCCTCTCCTCTCCTCTCCTCTCCTCTCCCCTCTCCTCTCCTCTCCTCTCTCCTCTCCTCTCCTCTCCTCTCCTCTCCTCTCCTCTCCTCTCCTCTCCTCTCCTCTCTCTCCCTCTCCTCTCCTCTCCTCTCCTCTCTCTCCCTCTCCTCTCCTCTCCTCTCCTCTCTCTCCCTCTCCTCTCCTCTCCCTCTCTCCTCTCCCCCCCCTCCCTCTTCCTCCCTCTCCCTCTCCTCTCCCTTCCTCTCCTCTCCTCTTTACCTTGCCATTCCATTCCATGCTCAGTTTCTTTTCTTCATTCCTTCAGCACGGGTGTGGTGAATACTGTGCTTCCGTTTATAAATTTTGAAAGCAGCCAAGGAAAGGAAGGATAATAAATGATATTGTTTTTATAGAAGGACAAAAGAAAATATGTCGTAGATCATTTCTAACAAGACAAATCCCTAAGAATTTATCTCTATTTGTCACAGGAGATATATTTATCTATCTGATTTATTAACAACATAACTCTGAGCTACTCCCTATCTAGACCTGTAAGTATGGGGAACACCTGATGTTAATCCTTCGTGCTAACCAAAGTTTTGACCCTGGGAGACACTCACAAACTGCAGTGCAAATAAAATTGTTGTCTGCTGATGGTATCTGATTTTTCTTTTCCTTTTTTATGTTTGTGTCATGAACGAAGTATAGACGACGCCAAAAAAAAAAAAAAAAAAAAAAAAAAAAAAAAAAAACAGGATGAAAAAGATAGAAAAATAATAATAATAAAAACAAAATGAGAAAGAAAGAATGACACTAAACATTTCAATAACTGATCCCCCATCACCAACACTCACATCTCTCTCTCTCTCTCTCTCTCTCTCTCTCTCTCTCTCTCTCTCTCTCTCTCTCTCTCTCTCTCTCTCTCTCCCCCTCTCCCTCTCTCTCCCTCTCCCTCTCCCTCTCTCTCCTCCCCCTCTCCCTCTCCCTCGAAAGAGAATAAAGGAAAAAGAGATACACGAGAAATATAAATATAAAGATCATATATCCATAGCTCCCTATATACCTATAGAACGATCCCCTTCTCTATTTCTCCCCTTTCTCTCTCTTTTTCTCTCTGTGAGACCACGTGGAAACCACGTAGAGACATGAGATGACCACGTGGTCGAGATGCTATAAAAGACGAGGAAAACTAGGCATCTAATTTAGTGCCTCCGCTATAAAGAGGCCACGTCAGGTCACTCTGAGTTCTTTCCCACTGACTCGTTCACTTCAAACACACCTTGACTCGCCCTCGGACAGAGGTGCGGGAAGCGGTCAGCTCCCTGCCGCTGACTGGTGGCGTGTCGACTTCACATCCCCGTGGTCGGGAGATCGAGTCCCGTCCAAACTCGTGAGCTTCCACTGTCACCTGGCGGTTACTGACGTAGCTGGGCACTGCGTTGGGTAAGGACCAAGCTCAGATCGAGTCAACACTCGTCAACA
>NW_028234431.1:13586887-13594387 GCF_977035675.1 Penaeus japonicus
CTCTTCTTTTTTAGGGTTTTAGACTATGTTGAAGTCTATATTCCCTGGATCTTTTTTCTTGTTTTTTCTTGCTTCTTATATCATATCTATAATTTTTTACCTTTGTAGAAAGATCTTTGTATGTCTCAAGATGTAGTACTTCTTTATAGGAGGTTGATCAGCACCTGTAATTAACATATTCATATTAGGATTGTGAATTTTTGCTTTGGTAAATTTTCCGAATAACGCCGCGTCACTAAATACCATAAAAGTGGTATCGATGGATTCCTCTCAACCTCTACTGTTCATATATAGTGGAAATCATGTGCGATTCCACCCCTGGACCCCACAATCTGGGTCTCTTTTTTGTAAGGCACTTTGTGCTACCTCGTCCTACTTAGGGGCATATCTCGCTTGCAAAATCTTAACCCGATTACCTAACTAACTTTGCCTATTTTTTAATTAAGCCCTAGTCAAGGGGGGGTTCGCCCCCCTTGGACCCCCCTTTTTAGGCCACTTCGTGCAACATACCTTGTGCAAAATACCCAGAAAACCACCATCCTTGCCCTGAAATTTAAACATGCCTGTTTACATATTTACAGCTAGCAACAAGCTGTGGAATGGAAACCCCCCAATGAATTACCTGCATGTGCTGTTATGTTCTCTCGATAGATGGCGCAATATTCCCCATTGTTTACAGTATAATTATAGAGTGCCCTCTATTGAGTGGTCGCATCATTATCGGTCCTAGTTTCCTATCCTGAGGAATATATGAGACGAAGACTCAGTTGCTGTCATCATGGCGCAGTGTGAAGCTTATTTGTGGTCACGGCATTTTCATCTACAGAACTAATTACGCATCATAAGTATCACGAAGTGCCCTGACTAGGGGAGATCCACAGGGAAGCATAGCTCCCTCTTCGCAAAGGCTGACTTTAAAACTAGGCAAAGTGAAGCAGGTAGTTGGGTTAAGGTTTTCGTGATACCGAAGTAGCACGAGGTAGCATGAAGTGCCTTAAAAAGGAGGGGGCCAGGGGGGGCAAAGCCCCCCCTTGGCTAGGGCTAACTTCAAAACTAGGCAAAGTTAGGTAGGTAACTGGGTTAAGATTTTGCAAACGAAATATGGCCGGAATTCATATTTTACCCCGCAATTTCCCTGATCTATTTCATGCCCTCCCCTACTATCGGAACCCAGATTGTGGGGTCCAGAGGTGGAATCGCGCATTATTTCCACTATATATGAATAGTAGAAGTTGAAAGGAATCCATCGATACCATTTTTGTGGTATTTCGTAATGCAGTGTTATTCAGAAAATTTACCTTTGCTTTTAATAGTGCTTGGAGTAACTTAGTTCTATATGAGTGGAATCTTGGACATTGTAGTATCAGATGTTCGATGCTTTCTTCTTGATTGTTGCACCATCTACAATTTGGGTCCACTTCTAATTTTAGTTTGTATAAGTATTGTTTCAATTTTGTGTGTTTTGTACTTATTCTAGTGAGACATACATCTATTTTCCTATTTTTTGATCTTGCCCATGGATTCCTTTGTTTCCAGAATTGTTTTCCAGTTTTCTTTATTTTTTAGTTTTATTTCTTTTATTTTGTTTTTTGAGTCTATGTTCATGGTTATGGGGTTTTGTATTTCATGTGCTTTTTTTGCTGCTTCATCTGCTATTTCATTCCCCCTAATGTTTTTATGTGAAGGAATCCACTGGATTTTTATTGATTGTGTTTGTTAACAGTGTGTTTATTGATTTTTGAATTTCATATGTTATCTGTTTGTAGTTTTTTGGTCTGGGATTTCCTATAACATATATGGCTGCCAGTGAGTCTGTTAAGATTACTGTTTTTTGTAGTTTGTTATTGTTTATATAGCTTATTGCTTGTTTAATTGCATATAGTTCTGCCTCTATGATTTGTGTTGTTTGCAGTAATTTCTATATTGTTGTTATGTTTTTTCTTGTATGTATATTGCTGCTGAGACAGAGGTTGGATTATTTATTTTTGACCCGTCTGTGTATATCTTTTGATATTCTTTGTATATCGTATTTTCCATTAAATAGAATTGCTGTTTAATCATTTGTTCTGGAATGTTTTTTTCCCATATTTTCTATAAAAGTTGTTTTTTAAATACTCTGATAAATCATACCATGGTGGAATAGGAGTTATATTTGGTAATGTATTGGTTTTCATTTCTATATCTAATTTTCTACATGTTCCAATTACCCTTTGAATTAAAGTTTTCCTTTTACTTATTTGATTGTAGTTTTTTATATTGTCTTTGGTCAAGTCTTTTATTGGCATTCCATCTTGTTTTTCTAAATTCCCTATTATCTGCATACATTCTATCTTTTTATTTTATATATTAATGGTATTTGGTTTGTTATGGCTTGTAATGCTATTATAGGTGTTGATCTAAAACATCCTGTTGCAATTCTCATTACACTATTTTGTATTATGTTTAACTTTTTTATTTCATGTTGTTTTGCAGCCCCGTATATAGAGATTCCATATTCTATTATTGGTCTTATATATATTTCATAGAATTTCAGTAATGTTTCTTTATTTGCTCCCCATGTTAGAGATGATAGATTTTTCATTATATTTATTCTTTTAATTGATTTTGATTTTACAAAGTCTATGTGTTTTTTCCAATTCAACTTTGGACTATCAAAAATTATTCCCAATATTCTGTGTTGCATGGTAAATATTAGTTCTTCATTTCCTATTTTTATTTTAGGGATTACTCTTATTTTTTTGTTTGTAAAACACATTATCTTACTTTTTGTTAAATTAATTTTCAGGTCCCATTTATTTGTCCATTCGTTTAATGATTTTAATCCATTTTCTAAGATATTTGATGCTTCTATTATATCTTTGTTTATTATTATTAAAGTGATATCATCTGCGTATATTATTTTGTATACTGTATTTGGTAACTTTATATCAGACATTAGTATATTGAATAATGTTGGACTTAGTGGTGAACCTTGTGGGACTCCTGTTGTTATTTTACCCATTTCTGTTGTTTTTCCTTCTATTTTTATTTGAAAGCTTCTTTCTTTTAAAAAATCTTCTATCCACCGTAATGTTTTTCCTTTTATACCTTTTTTTTTCCATCTTAACCCACTCACGACAGGGGCATTCCAGCCTTGCATGTCACAATGTCGGGGCTTTCGAATGCTTAGGCCTAAATCAATTAAATGACTGGCACCATATGGTGCCACCTGGCCACCGGACCCTTGAATGAGCGGTACCGTAGTGTACCACCCGTCCAGAGAGGGTTAATTAGCAAATATTCATGATTTACAGAGTCGAATCCTTTCTCTAAGTCCAAACAAGCTACTAGTCCATATTTTTTTTGTTCTATTGCTTGACTGATCTTCAAATCTATAATCTGGATGGCATCTATAGCTGTTTTGTTTGGTCTAAATCCTACTAGATCTTCATCTAATTTTTTGTTTGTTTCTAACCACCAATTTAGTCTTTTTGTCACTATATTTTCAAATATTTTCCCAATACAGGAAGTTCTGCTAATATATCTGTATGATTCTATGTTTCTTGAATCTTTTCCTGGTTTATTTATCGGATTTATTATTGCATTTTTAAATATGTTTGGATATTCCCCTTTTGACCAGTAGGTATTGAATATCTTCAATATTGTTTTTAGGATGTTATTTGGGACATTTTTATAAAATTCATAATTGATTTCATCTGGCCCGTATGTTTTTCCATTTTTTGTATTCATTATTATTGTTTTTAATTCTCTAAGTGTTATTTCTTTACATAAATCATCATCATCTTGAGTGTTTAAAAGTTGTTCATTTTCTAATTCTGTTAACATTTTCTTTTTTTGCTTGTTAGTTACTTTTTCATATTCTTCTTTAAAAAGTTCTAATTTCTTATCATTGTCTGTAATTGGGAGGTTATTATCAATTATGGGGGAACAACTTGATGTTATCTTTCCTATCTGCTTTTTGATAAAGTTCCAAATTTTTTTTATTGGTGTGTTAAAACTTATTTGTTCACAAAATTTCCCCCATGATTCCCTCTTCTGTGTTTCTATCACTTGTCTTGCTTTTGTTCTTAATTCTTTATAATCCATTTGTTTTTTTGTGTGGGTCTTTTTCTCCATGTATTATATGCTTTATTCCTTTTTTTTATTATTTCATCACATTCTTGATTCCACCATGGTTTATTTGGTTTATGGTTATTTCTCCTCTCTTCAAATTTGAAGTGTTTTTTTCTTCTTCTTTTTTAGTAGGTCTATTAAGTCATGTAATGTATTTATTTTGTCTGTGTCCACATTTTTTCATTCTTCTTGATATTCCGACCATTCGTTATCATTAAATTGCCATTTCTTTTCTGTTAATTTAGGTTGATTTTGATAATCTATTTCTTCTATGATTATCGGGAATTGGTCACTCCCTAAGTGAGGACCTACTTTTATTTCTATGTGGTTTATTGTTGGTGAACCGATTATCAAGTCTATTGTTGTTTCTTTAATGGTTTATAGGTCTATTCTTGTTATCTGGCCTGTTGGCGTCATCATTATTAAATTGATTTCATTTATCAATTAGTATATGCTTTTTCCTGTTTTATTACTTATATGTATTTTTGGATTCCAACTAGGATGATGTGCATTAAAATTTCCTATTAGCATTTTTGGTTCTTCTACTTGATCTGTATAGTATTGAATTTCTTATTGAATGTTGAGCCATCTGTTCTTATATTTTGTTTTGATTCCTAATACTTCTAATTTATCAATATATCTGTCTCTCAAATTAATCTTTTGAAATTGTACATTTGATTTTATTCCAAAAACTAATCCCCCTCCCATTTGATTTTCTCCATCTTTTCTTATTATTACATATTCATTTACTTTGAATTGATCTTTGTTCTTTAGCCAAGATTCGCATAATGGGAATATATCTGGTTTTTCTTTATTTATTATAAATTTCAGGTCACTTATCTTGTTTTGTATTGATCTTGGATTCCACAATATAATCTTATTCATTTGTTATTTGTTTAAAAAAAAAAAAAAATCTTTGATTGATTCTGTAATTATTTCTAATATTGAGTTTTCAGAGTTTAGATTGTTTATCAGTTTTATGATGACTTTAAATATACTTTTTATCGAGATTAACCATTTTGGGTTTTCTTCTTCTTCTTTTGATTCTTCTTCTTTTTGTGTTTGTTTTATTGGTGTTGG
The DNA here is from genome assembly GCF_977035675.1 of Penaeus japonicus. Lineage (NCBI taxonomy): Eukaryota > Metazoa > Arthropoda > Malacostraca > Decapoda > Penaeidae > Penaeus > Penaeus japonicus. Next base: position 13,592,081 of record NW_028234431.1, read on the forward strand.
TAGTGTCCACGTTATTGGTGAACTTTCTAGATAATAAATTCTATTATTTTGATCTTTGTTGTTTCTTTGTTCTTTTATTTGTTCTCTTTGATTATCTTTTGTTGGGTTTTCTATTGCACTTGGTGAATTTGATTTATTTGAGTTTTGCATTTGCTTTTTTGTTTTTTCTGGTGTTATTTTGTTTGTTTGAGTTATGATTTCTGCATATGTTTGTGTTTTTTTTTTAACTCTGTTGATATTGTTTTGTTTGTGTTTGCTGTTGTTGATTTTGTGTTGTTGTTTTGTGTTCTGTTGGATGTTGCCCTGTTTATTGTATCCTTATTACCATTTATTATCTTTTCTTGTTTTGTGTTAGGTTTCAGTTGATGTAGCTGTATTTTTATGTCTATATTGTTTGGTGTTATGTTATTCTTGTTAATTTCAAGTGCTTTCTTGTGCATTTTACAAGAAATGTCTATTGGTGGATGTGCTTCTTTACAGTAAAAATAATATGAGGGATTAGTACAATCTTTATAATTGTGATCAAATTTACTGCAATTACTACACCTTCTTTTTTATTTACATGTTAACACTCCATGACCATAACATAGGCAGTTAAAACATCTAGGTATTGGAAAAGTATATTGATAAACTTTGTATGATGTGTGACCTATAGCCACTCTTTCTGGCAGAGGACCTTTAAATGTTATCCTTAAAGATTTTGTTGGTATTCTTTTTTGGTCACTTTCTTTATCTTTGTTAAATTTTGTCATTCTATTAATTTCTTGAATCTCGAAGTTGTCTCCCCATATTATTTTGATTTTTTCCTTTATTGTATTTATTGATATGTCTGTCTCTATGGGGTATATTGTTCCATATGAACATCCTGTAAATTTACTGGATGCCGGTTGTTTACATTGTACCTCCCAATCTCCTAGATGTTCTATGTCATTTAAATTATCTATTTTGGATATATCATTTACTTCAAAGCGGATTGCTTTTCCTTTTCCTAGAACTCCAAGAGTATCTTCTTTTATGTACTTTTGGAATACAGATTTGTTAATTGCATCTGTTAGTTCGATCGGATTGTTGAAATTTGAAGTAAATGATTCTCCTTTTAATTGAATAAGAACAACATTGTTTTGTTCTACTTGCTTGTTTACTGTTTCCTTGTTCTTGTTGATAATTTCTGATGATGTGTTCTTCGAGCCGATTTCAATTCGTGGTTGTTTTGGGAATGGATTTTCTTCCAAGTCGCCGGTGATCACGTCTTTGTGTCCTTTGTTTTGGTATTCAATGTCCATAACTTTATATGTACCAGGTTCTTCTCCTGGTTCTGGATTTAGGTTTGTGTCCATTTATATTTCCTTTTGCACTATTCAATCGTCCAATGATAGTAAAGTTCACACTATATAAGTAAGCTCTTTACTCTATGACGTTCACAATAAGACCTTGTTAAACTTGTTTTGGAATACTTGCAAATGACTTGTTTTTATTTCGAAATAGCATTTCTATTGTTTTTTTATCTGGTAGAAGGCCTATAAAGATGTAATTGACTGTTCACAGGGATGTACATCACTTTTCAACTGGTTTGCAGTTTTCCAAGGCAATTAGTAAGAGTACTCATGAGTAGTCATTATATTTCTGCCTAAACTTGAGCTTGATAGAATTAGTAGATTGCAAAATCAGGTAAATTCTTGGTAAATTTACTGTGTATGAGTTGAATATTTAGAGAATTGCAATAATGGCTTTCATGAACAAGGTACATTTGCTTATTTATTTTGATGTGATTAGAATAAATTCTGTGTTTTATTTTCTGTCACAGACTCTTATAAATTGTATTATGGCTGTCAAATGTTTAGCATTCTAAAATGAAAATATATAAAATCTTACATTTGGTGAACTTATTCTCCTGCATGGCACACCTTATGTACATCACAGTTGTGAGTCGTCACTGTAGTGCACATTGCAGTAATCAGAATATATGGTGGTATCTAACATTCACATCACTTTAGGTGTGCATATTTCAAGCAAGATAGAGCAAATTTGTTGATTGGCAGGTGGAAGTGGAACATCATATGATAGGTTATTATTTATGATATATGATTTTTTCTTAAATATTTTGACTTATCACATATGAAAAGTGTCTAGGAATAAGTCCATCTATGAAATTTTTGTTTTGTTTATTAGCTAGGTAGCAATATGCATTGCCATTAGCCAACCCATTTGCCTCCAAGCCTATTGACACTGTGGTGAAAACCAACAAAGATCTGCCATGTATCTTTTGGCAGAATAGAACTTTGACTGATCCTTATATAACTTTAAATC
>NW_028234431.1:13614387-13619387 GCF_977035675.1 Penaeus japonicus
AAGACAAAATGGGACTAAATTACTCCAGAGTTTATCAAAGTATAGGACCTAAATCTCATTCAAAAGTGAGGATTATCTGAACATGTCTTTTGCAATATTTTTTTTCATTTCAAGGAACAGAAATTCTCTAAATCTAAAATGGTAATATATACTTACATCATCTTCTAGCATGATTCCTCCTTCTTTCTCCTCTGGATTGACTGTAAAAAAGCCTGTGGCAACTAGTTGAGTCAGATCAACAGGGATGTCTGTCCTCAGGCGATTTGTATCCACAAGCATTTGCAGCTTTCCCATGCATAATATCTTATAGGACAACTTCAGACTGTAGAGAAACAAATTAACTCAGGAAAACTTATGGACCACATCTACGTCTCTTTAATTTTGTTCTTTAGTATGAAGTCTAAAAACTGGAAACCACTAAGCTCAAAAGAACTTCTTTGGGTCTTTTTTCCTTACAATGTTCTGTCTTACATTACTTTTAACCTGTTGCCGTCGGGGGATAGATTTGCTTACCCAGGCTCCAGGATGGATTTTATTTCTGAGCGAGGCAGCTTCAGCAACATGCCTTGATTTTTCCCATTCCCCTTTAGTCACTCATTGTAGAGCTAGAGCCATTTTTGTGTTTTGTTTTTTTGTGTGTTTTATTGTTTTTAGGGACATATCTGTCATATCACAGGCTCTATCAATTCTGCATTTGACTAAAATTGTAGTTCAGGGTTCATATCAACTCACATTTTCCTTTATACTCAACTTGTGCTTTTGACAGTGAGTGCCACAATAAAAGGCATCCCACTAGCACAGGGGTACATTGTAGGCATTAGGTATGGTGTGAGTCACCTTCCTCCTCTCGTTCTGCCTGCCCATCTTTCATCTGCGGTACATTAGAGCAAGAGGTCGGCATGAAATCTACTATGTGCCATTGCTCTATAGAGATAGTGATTGCTAGAGACTGTAGATAGGTGCCATTCAAGGCTCTCTCTCCTGCTGGTGCTAGAAGAAAGTTGTGCCATCTAGGTTTTGGATGTGAGTTGAAACCCATTTTGCTTAATATTATGGCAGTTATAATACTTATGACTGCAATTGTCAACATCACTCACTCATTACTCAGCACAATAAAATAACATAGTGATCCAAAATCCCCGAACGTCATGACACCCATTGTCAGGTAAGAGCTCCTGCGTCATGTATGATGAAAAAACACATCACCCGTCATTAACCCATTGCGTACGGGTGTCATGACATACATGACGTAGGAGCTTTGGCCTGACGACGGGCGTCATGACGTACATGACGTTCGGGGATTTTGGATCACTGTGCTATTTTATTTTGCTATGAAAAAGGAATGAGTGATGATGGCTACTGCAGTCATAATTACTATAATTACCGTAATATCGTGCTAGCTTAACATCCAAAACCTAGATGGCACCACTTTTTCCTAGCACCAGCAGGAGAGAGAGCCTTGAATGGCACCCATCCACAGTCTCTAGTAAGCACTGTCTCTATAGAGTGATGGCACACACAAGTCGATGAACCCTTGCTCTAAAGTACCGCCGATGAAGGATGTGCAGGCAGAACGAGAAGAGGAAGGTGACTCAATCCATACCCAGTGTCTAAAATGTGCTCCTGTGCCAATATGGATGCCTTTCACTGTGGCACTCACAGTCACAAGCACAGGTTTCATTCCTCTTCCCTACCTCTTCTTGTTATCTATATTGTAGGTGGTTATATGTTTCGTATTCGTTCATGACAGTTGCCTTTTGTCCTCCCATAAAACAGCAATACTTCCATCACATTGAGTATAAAGAAAATAATGAGCTAATATGGATAATATACCACAATTTTAGTCAACTGCAGCACTGATAGAGCCTGTCATATGGCACATATAAGTCTTTAAACTCAATAAAACACACAAAAAAATAGAACACAAAAACCACTCTAGTTTTAAAATGAATGACTGAAAGAGAGTGGGACGATTCAAATTATATTGCTTCAAGCGGTCTCTCTCTAAAATAAAACCTATCCTGGAGGCTGGGCAAGCAAATTTATCTCCGTCTGCAATGGGTTAACAGGTTAAGAAAGGAAAAAAATCTTTGATGAAAATAACTTTCAAGTATTCTATAAACTGTGAAATCATAAATATACAAGATACGGCAAGGCTTACCAAAATAGATTTCCTCTGAAACAAGGAAATCCATAAATGAGGTGAAACTTGAAACCTGGATGGGTAAATACTTACTGATGTCCCTTATAGTAGTTTTGACATGGAAAACGGAGATAGAAAGGATTGTTCCCTGTCTCATAACCGAGCCTCATGAAATTTTGCCTCTGCCCTGAGCCCTTGCTTCCTGCTCCATGTGTCTTGCCTCCATGTATGCCACGACCACGAGTTTTCTGCAATATGATAATAAGGTGAATATGAAGTTGTATCAATTAAAAAATAAATTCCCGAGACAGTGATCTATGAAAAAATGCATTATCATATTTCAGATTCATATTTAATCCATTCACGCTGGTTGACTTGCTATCACAGTCGAAAAATATCCCCAGACCCGGGAGACGTCCTGAGATGTGGTGCATTTTCTGGCCGAGTCCCAGAAAGCCAGTAGTGACGTGCTGAGACGTCAGCAATATAACCATTTTACATAATTTCGAAGACTCTGTTACTTTAGTTTAGGTGGTTGAGTGTCATAAAATGAGATATAACGTTGAATAAAAGGATGTCACAGAAAACTACATGATATTGATATCATGGTAATTTCTGCTTCTTGATTGGTTGAATAAAAAGATCTGAGTTGAAAAATTATTGTAAAATCAAATGTGTTTGGCCAAGAAATAAAATAAAGTAAAAAATTACTAATGCAATACTACTTCTAATTTGTTGATTACCCGTGATATCACGTCAAGTCACGTAATATGTACATACTCATATGTATGTGTATGATCATTCATATTGTTCTTCTTTTCGTTTTGGTAAAAAAAATAAAAAGTAGAAAACATGTTTTTTGATGATGCACTAAGAGATTGTTTCCACTTTCCTTTGGTATTTTCACATAGAAGTGAAGAATACAGGCAAAGATCAATCAAATAAAACTAAAAAGGCATTACTGTAACATGTTTTTCGACTAAAATAACTCTTCTGAACATGGCAATATTTTTACATGCCTTTACATTGTAGACGCATTCATGAAAACCGTAAGAATAGGGTGGGTGAAAAATGCACTGAGAGGATCAGCGTGGCCCCGTGCAGCAAGAAAACACCTCGGCACGAAGTGTTGCACGCTTGTTATCTTCCCGGTGTTAGTGGGAGTAGGCGAAAATACGTCCCGTTGTGAATGGGTTAAAGACTATTATTTGTGGATGTCAGAAAAGTTAACAGAAATGTGATGACATCCATGGATGCAGTGTAAATTAGGTTTAAATACTTAATCAACCGGAATAAAACAGACCTCAGTATCTCAAACCATCTCAAATGTAAAGAATGCTGTAAGTTTCCTGGGAAGGTAACAGGTGGTGTTGCACATCCCCAGTAAACTAGCAACCAGTTAAACATCCCTTAACCCATTAGCAGCGGATGGCATGATTTGCTGCAAAGGCAGAGTCGGTCATAGACGCGGATGGCACCATGCCAGACATGTAAACCAGCCATCCTACTGCACAAATATTTATTTAATACCACGATCAATGGGTTAAATAATGGTATTTTTACATTTATTGAAGTCCTTTCAACGTACTTTGCATTCCTATTCATTTGATGAATATTTTTAGATTTCTAATACTACTTATACTACTTCTTGGAGTCCTTATAATATATTTAGCATTCCTATACATTTGATGATTTTTTTTACATTTTAATTACAACAAATTTATGGAAATAGTAGGGAACACCCCATAGGAAAGGGGTCCAAGGGCTTGTCCCCAGTAAGGAATACCCCAGGAGAAGGGGGGTCCTGGGGCTAGCACAGGGGAAGGTGTCTAGGGACTTGCTCCCTGGAAGTGTTAGGAGGGATTGTTTGGTTTCTACCAACTTTTTGGACAACTTTTGTCAGTATTCTGATAAAAGGGGTTTTAATTTCTCCACTCCTCTTCAATCCCCAATTCCCCATAGGTCAACCAAATTCTTTGGTGGTAAGAGAAAAATAACACTCAAAACTTAGACCTCCTGCACTTAGTCATCTTGGAGTCAATTAACCCAATACCTTGGGGTGGCAAGACATACATGGCGTGGTATCCATGGTCATTCCTCATTTGTCATCACAATATGAACTGCCATGAACAGTCAAACTTTGTAAAGCCTTGAACAATAAGCAACATGAAATCTTCCTTATGATTGGACTGTCACTTTACAGATGTCTATCATGAGATAGACAATACAAACAAACTGAATGTCTATGAATTATTTCTAACATTAGATGGCTCTTTTTCTAACAAGTGCATATCCAGTAAAACTAACAAGCATCAGTCTATGGTTTATCAGTGAAGGATGAAGGCCAAAAAAGCTGCAAGTATTGCATTTCTACGCTACAAAAACTTTTTGCTTTTCCAATTTGTCAGAGAAATATCAGTCACAAAGTTCCTTTGATTTAATTACATTATAAATTAGTATCACTTTTCCGTGTATGGCAGGACAGAGACAATTATGAGCAGACAGAGTGGCACTGTCTAAATATATATATACATATATATGTATATATATATATATATATATATATATATATATATATATATATATATATATATATATATATTATATAATATAATATATATATTATATATATATATATATATATATATATATATATATATATATATATATATATATATATATATATATATATATATATATTGCACAGACAAGATTTTGTCTGGATATATCATACTTCGGAATTTGAGCACTAACAAGACAAGTAATCTAATTTCACCAAATTTCTGTGTCTTGACATAAAATTTCATGCAAAACCAAGTTTATAAAGTATGTTTTACAGGATATAATAAAGGCCTAG
>NW_028234431.1:13634387-13639387 GCF_977035675.1 Penaeus japonicus
AAAAGTAGGGTGGCAGGATGTCATATGGATGCAAAGAGGCGAAAAAAAGCAAGAGAAGGGGTGTGACACCGAAAACGTAAGAAATATAGGCCTATACTGACTTCACGAAAGAAGAGGCTTCCAAGTAATATTACACTTCCCCAGAAAGGGTTCAAGAGCTCTTTGTTTACAATATAGACTCTGAAAGCAACTGATATATAAGGATAAATGATATAATTCCTAACAACATATCATATCGGACACAGCCCATACCTGCTCATGGTGCCCCAGTCGCGACAGAAAAGGTGGCCAGCCTACCATGTTATAATTATCGAAAGTAGCAGGTAAAAAATGGCTGATAAAAAAAATTAAAAAGAAGAGAGAGAGAGAAAAAAAAAACAGAGCCCCCCCCTTCACTGTGATAAAGTTTGAGAAGAATTTCTGCACATCATTGCTTGGCCGTACCCACGTGGCACCTTATATTGCAAGTTCAAAGGTCCATTAGTTATTCCGTCATGTATTCATAAAATCAACCTTTAAATTGCACAGTGATGATAATGTGTTTGATGGCTTTGAATTCTCCGTTAGAAGGGATTAATATTCTCTGGATTAATTGCACACCGATGTATTATTCCATCATAATATGCTCAAATCTGTTTTTATTTATTTCTTATTTACCTATACAGTTTTTCTTCATAATAATTATCTTACTTATTTATCTGTTTATTTACTTATATACTATTTTTTTTTATCGATATTTATCTTTATCACATCTTTTTGCTCTACGATTGGTATAGAAAGAACACGTAATCTCAAGCCAACACGTGCGCATACTTCTCAATGGCTCCTCACGTAATATGACAACCGGCAGGTAATAGTTAGATTCTCAAGAAGGGGTGGGGGGGGGGGACACTTTTCATTCGCAATATCTCTGTTTTTTTCTCTTCTGTTTTTTGGCTCGAACCTTCAATTACTGAAATTGGATAGAGGGCCAATCGTCGCCGTATGTTTATTCTATGTCTTCTTTATCGCTTCAGGAACTATTTTTTTCGTTTTTTTCTAATGTTTTTTTTTCGATTAAAGAAATATTAGGATTCCGTTTCGTCGAAGGTGTTATTAATCGAATAAAACCATGACTCAGGAAACGGTAGGATATCATTGATGGTGGAATCTCGGTTTCCCTTTGAAGTCGTGACAAAATGTGTTGTTATGCCAAACGGAGCTACTTTAAGAAGGTAAACTTTTTGGTAAATGTATTTTTGTCTCGGTGGTATGTTTCTCACAGGTGTTTAAGTGACCGATTGTTTTTTCATGTGGGAAAGGGACATTTTGGAATAAAGTTCGGACGTTGACCGATGGTGACTTTTATGTGTACGAAAAAAGAGAAAAAATAATGACTATAATGGTAGTGATAATAACAACAGCAGCAAAATAGCATCAACAACAATACTACTAATGAGGATAATAATGATAGTAGTAGTTATAGATATGTGTGGCTATGTGTTCATGAATATAATATATATATATATATATATATATATATATATATATATATATATTTATATATATATATTTATATATATATATGTATATATATTATATATATATATATGTATATGTATATATATTATATATATATATATATATATATATATATTATATATATATATATTTATATGTGTGTGTGTGTGTGTGTATATATATATATGTATGTATGTATGTATGTATTTATGTATACATACACACACATATGTATATACACACATATATATATATTATATATATATATAATGTATATATATGTATTTATATATACATATATATATATATATATATATATATATATATATATAATATATATATATAATATATATATATATATATATATATATATATATATATATATATATATATGTATATGTATAATAAATACACATACATACATTATATATATATATATATATATATATATATATAATATATATATATATATATATTATATATATATATATATATATATATATATATATATGTATATGTATATATAAATACACATACATACATTATATATATATATATATATATATATATATATATATATATATATATATATGTATATATATATGTATATATGTATGTATATATAAATACATATACATACATTATATATATATATATATATATATATATATATATATATATATATATATATATATATATATTATATATATGCCTGGGGTTGTTCTGTTTAATTCATTTGTACACGCTAGGAAAATTTATGAGCTCTCTCATTTTGTTTTAACTGTTATTTTTTTTATAAATTGTATGCCTGCATTTTTTTTCAAAATTGACGTAATTTTAGAACCAGGACGCTGCTGACAATAGTTGATCTCAACATCTAAAAATATAAGATATATTTACATTAGGGATAAAAAAAAGACATCTCCCAAACTACAACAATAACAATAGATGACGTTAATAGCATTTACAAGGAAATCTCTTTATGAAAAAACAGTCACCGGTACCTCATAAGCAGAGCCAACATGACAAATATGAGGCGCAGTTCTTTGTGCGTGAGGATCCCCTCTCGAGGGTTTTGTTTCCAACGTAAACATCAGCGATCACATTAATCTCGCGTTCTCGTGGCAGGGTCCCGTCTGGAGGCTCCCATGTACGGGGTGTATCGGCTCCACCCTCTCCTCTCGCTCCTCCCTTCCTTCTTCTCTCCTTCTGTTCACGTTTCTTGGTCTCTTCTTGTTTCTACTTATCATGTTTCATGTTTTGCTAATGTGTTTCTTTTCTTGTCTCTCCTTCGTTTATAGTCTATCATGGATTTTGTTTATTTCTTCATTGTGTCAGTGAGCTGACATATTGCGCTCTTATGGAGATGTGTATGAATCTCTTTAGGTCTTGAGTGCGTTTCGACTCTCTGTTCATTTACTGTTGTCAGAGATTATAACTAACCTTTTTTGAAAGTATTTCGTGCAGGTCAAGTGTCTCACCATAGAATTTCACTTAACGCCTCCTTTTACATGTGTCCATTTAACTCCAGCCCGAAGTAATCCCCATTGCACTGTGCACCGTGCAAATGTGTGACCCTTCACTGACACGACCTTCGGGTTGGCTTGGTCCACCCACGCCATCCCTCGCCTGTTTCGGGTCCTTCCGTTTCTCTTTAATATTCTATTTCTATCTGATTTTATGTATACGTTATTTAATACTGAACCCGAAATGCACGCTTCTTATTTCAGTGAACGTTTTTTGCGAATAAGGCTTTCTCTCCCATCTCTCTGTATATTCTCAAGGCTTCCTTCATTTTCCTTCTTATTAAATAAGGTGCTACGCACTTATTCTACTTCCCTTAATCTTTTGTGTGGTATCTTTTATATTGCCAATTTGCATTTCTATTTTTTCACATTGTTTCATATATTATTGCTTTATTTTCATTATTCTATTTTCATCATCATTCGTTTTTCAGTCTAGCGCTCTGCGTTGCGCAGAGACTATGATATACAAGTCCCCATTTTCTTCACTGGCCTAAGCTTACCCAGGACTCTGCCTTCCACGAACGCCTTTCACTCTGCCTGACCTTTGGCCGGCAGACGCAAGGCACTCCGGCGCGGGTGGAGGGAGGCGTGAAGACCCCCCTCCCCCTCCCTTCCCCGACCTCTCAGCCGCAGTGTCAACAGTGTCCCTTAAGGGTCTGGTAGAGAGAGAGAAAGGGAGGGTGGAGCTTGAATGGGATGCGAAAGAGTTGAAAAAGAGGGCTGAGTGGAGCCGATTAAAAATAAGGTTGAGTGGAGCTGAGTAAAAAAGGGTGTTGAGTGGCACTAGAGAGGAGTTCATTATCTCAAGGGGCTTGCAAGATAGGGGAGTGTAGCAGTATTGCAGAAGAGGCAGTGGCGAGAAGGCTTGAGGTCAGTTTTCCTCCTATCAGCTGGTTTCAGTATGTTTTCCTGCTATGATCAACTCAGAGTTTTTCTCTGCGATGCAACTGATTTATAAATTTCACGCAGGAAACCAACAGAAAATCTATGTGGTTTCCACCAGTTTGGTCTTGTTAGTCACGCTATTGTGATCAGGTTTCACAATGCATAAAAATGGTTTTAGAAATGGTCTACAAATGAATAGTAAAGTAACAGATGTATGGAAGAGAATGTTTCTCAGACACACTTTCACGCGCATTGAAATCCGAATAAAAGAGAACAATAACAACGGGCAGTTTTCTCAGGCACATGCTAGGCAAATATCGGCTTCGTCTCCGTAACACTGAATAGCAATTTTCTTAGAATGCCTTATTGGACTTCGCTCCTTGTCCCCGGTCCACTTGCACATGAATTTGCACAAGGCGTTGCTCTCTCCCGTAGGATGTCCCTGCTGACGAAAGATCATGTTTTATGTAAGCGACGCTGGCCGAAGTTCCGTGGGCATTTCGGGCAGGTCGAAGGACGGTCCCTCGCTTTCTCGCTGACTTACTGTGGAGCCTCGCAGTCCTGATGTTCAAAATGGTTCCTTGGATTGTTACAGCGTCGCCTCCGCCTGGCCGATTGGATTTATCACACACTTCCCACCAGATCGGGCGAGCGCACGATAGCCGTATGCAAATTTGGTCCTTCCACTGTCTTCCATGTTTGTATAGTTGTATTTTCCCGCAAGTTGTTGCAGGAGGCAATGGCTTTGGATTCTTTTAAAAGTTTCCAGTAGTCTAGACGGCCGATGGAGTGAGTCCGATGAGGTGTTTACGTCGCTCTTTTATCGTGTTTGGTATGTTGGCATTGCTAGATGCCAGTGTTAATGCTAAAAGTTCTGATGACAGACAATTCATGTGTAGTCATTAGCGAAAGATGGTGCAGATTTATGAAACTTCCATGAGTTTTTCATTTCTATATTTTCAGTTCTCCAGATCTTTAATTCCGATTCTAAATAATGGAGCCACGTTGTCTGAGGCGCGATGGATGGCTGGACACAAATCTTAAGATAAACCGCATAATTCTCACGCAGTGCTTACACCGAGACCTTGC
>NW_028234431.1:13641887-13649387 GCF_977035675.1 Penaeus japonicus
TATTCATCTTTGCACTTGTCTCTCCTCACATTCACCCTCATATCCCCCGTCCTCATGTCCCTCATCATATTCACCCTCATATTCTCCCCATTCCCATGTTCTTTCTCACTTTCACCTCCCTCCCCATTCACATGTTCTCCCTCCTTCACCTCCCTCCCCATTCTCATGTTCCCCCTCCTTCGCCCCCCTCGCGCTCGCCCTCGACACCTGGTCCCGAGAGCCAGGTCCGGGCGTGTCTTCGCCCTGATGAAGACACAGGTGTGCCTTCGTGTTGTCTAATTTAATGTTCTCTTAAGAAGTTTATTATTATGTTTATCTTCACTCTCCTGTCTGGCCGTCTGAGGTACTGCGGGTCGGGATTAATTGGATGAAATGATATGCCTTTTGGAGGTGCGCGTGTGTGTGCGTATGTTTGTGTAAGTTTTGTTTCTTATGAAATTAATAGAACGATAATGAGGAAAAGGAAAGCAAGGAAATAAATATGTGGATGCACGCACACGCACGCGCATGCGCACACACACACGCACATGCACACGCGCGCACACACACACAACCACACACACACACACACACACACAAACACACACACACACACACACACACACACACACACACACACACACACACATACACACACACACACATACACACATACACAAACACACACAAACACACACACACACAGATAGAGAGAGAGAGAGAGAGGGAGAGAGATAGAGAGAGAGAGAATAAATGAATGAAAGAATGCAGAGACAGAGTTTCAAACAGACAGATACAGCACAGTCAAAGGCACGTGCATTAACCATGTCTTCCTGATGAGCTTATAATGTCCACAGTATTTGGCCACATCAAGCCGGCTAGCTTTATTTACATGAATATTCAACATTCGCTGTAAAGTCTTGCAACGACTGTCCCTCCTTATGTGATTTACGACCAACTTAAGATAAAGCATTATTGCATACACGTGAGGCAGTCGAATCGTGCATCTTATTCTATTGTGATTATGGCCGTGTTAAAGAATGCCTCGCTTTTGATTTATAATGCACTTTGCTTTTCTGGGAGATTTTATGATGAAGTTTTGCCTTATCGCAGATGTGCATTTTCATGATTAAAAAGTTACGTCATACGTTAGAACGCTCTCATTGGAAGCGATATCCAGACTCCGTGATTATGATCGCTAAAGCATGTTTGTAAAAAAAAAAAGAAAGAAAGAATAGAAGGTATTACCGAAGAGTCAAGTGTGTTTGCCTTCATACTCATTGTCATTGTTTGAAATATCCGTAATTCACATAACAAGGTAATGTAGTTTTATTCAAGGCGGATTGTATAATCCCACTGGTAATTAGCATGCGGAAGAATTATAGACTCTTAAGGCCATTTGTCCTTCCCTTAAAATGTGCATTAAGCACGTCATTGCGGCTTTTTCTGCTGTCGTCATTAGAGCTGTGGCACCGGGGTTGGCATTGTCTCGACAGGGATTAAACCTTCTAACCTATCATAATAACCGCGCAAGAAATGCTGTGGTCCTGGACCAGTTCTCACAAACCTGTGCATTGTCGTTGTTTTTGCCCGGCTATGGTCGTGGTAGCCGTTCCCGCTATCACCTCGTCAACTCACAATTTCTACAGTTTCCCCTTTAATATTCCCTCATATCGGCGAACGAAAATGGCGGTCACGTATTGTTCTCGGGTCTTTAACGGCTTTCTTGACTTCCTCATGGGCTGCAATTTGCATCGTGTTGCACCGGGGTATTTTTCTTAGGTTACGGCTGAATTGGATCTGCAATTGAGTTCGTATAATGTCTTTGTTTTCTTGCTTTACCCCACGAGGTTGTCTGTTTCAGCCTTGACCTTAATTCTGAAAATTCCTTGATTGCGTTAATTTGACAGGTGTCGTTTCAAAACACAGAAAAGACATTTCTTCCCCTTTAAAAAATACTTTCTACCACTATGGCCATTGGCTGTGACGCTGTATGACTCCTTATGAACTAGCGAATTTAACACTTTTTGGGGGTTTCGTCTCCAGTCGCCTTCCGTCCCTTCGGCACTAAGACAAGCAGACCGATGTTTTAGCTTTCGCGAATCAATGGGATTGATTAATACCTAATTCCCGTACCATTACGTAGCAGAGTATGATTGCGGGACGTTAAAAACGATACTTCGATGTGACAAGTAGCATGAAAAATGAAAAACAACAACAAAAAAGGCAGTGAGGAATAGAAAAAAGGCATTAGGAAGAAACTGTCGAACGACGATAGAGAAAAGATGAGGTTTATAAGAAAAGGGGGTGAAGAGACACGGTAAAAAAAGACAGAAAGAAACAAACAGCTAATTGATTAGCGAATATCAAGTCTGCTGCTAAAAGTAACGGAGTGACATTTGTCGGTTACTAAAGCGACACGGTAGTTTTGAGTAACTGACGAATAATTACGAGTAATTGCCTTGCGTGATTGAAGTCATTATGACCAGCCTTCTGTTCTCTTATCTCTTGACTTTGGTCTGAGGAACAGTCTTTTGGGCGGCAGCTGGGACAGGTTAAGGGTCGATGTGACACGAGAATATTTACCGGATTTGAATAGTATTTACAGAAGGGAAATCATCTAAACGATGAATCCATTCACACATTGTATGCAGTATATACTCACACTAAACGGACGCGCGCACATACACACACACACACACACACATACATATATATGTAGAGAGAGAGAGAGAGAGAGAGAGAGAGAGAGAGAGAGAGAGAGAGATAAAGCGAAATGTAGCAGGGAAGTGACGAAGAAGGAGCAAATAAGAAGGGAAACAGAGAAAGAGATAGAAGCAAATGAAAGGAAAAAAGGAGAAAGAGAGCGAGAGGACCAAGAACCGACGACACAAATGCAAACTGACGGACAGGCGGAGTGAAGCTCTAGTACAATTCTGACTAATTTCCAGTTGGCAGCTGACTACAGTTATGATTTAACAGTGTCAAAACCACAAAGCCACACGAGCGGCGGGAACATGAGCTTTTCTTATATTCTGTATGGTAAAATAGTCATAGGAATGATCACTAATAAAATCTATCACAGTTTAACAGTATCTGCCTTTAAGGCTCTTTGTCTATGATCTCCCTTGGGCGTGTGGGCGCGCCTGTCCTTGCGAGGAAACTCCTGGGCGTTCTTACGGGCGGAGGAGTTTCGGGGCGGAAAGTTGGATGGCCACAGGCGAAAGCATCTGGGCATAAGTTATCCTTGATATTTGTTTTCAAGGAATTGATGTTTTTCCTTCCTATTTTACTCAGGTCTGGGTATTGCAAAATAGAAAGAATTCCTAACGGGAAAATTTGAATTATATATATGAGATAAAATTTATGTTTACTGTGTCCAACTTCCTCCCGGGAATCTGAACGACACAACAATCCCTTCCGTGGAGCTGCAGTCCTTTCCTTCCAAAATGAAGAGGAAAGGATAACAGTAAATCCCATCGCATGTCTATCGACACCTGAGCCACAGAGCCGAATGACTCTTCCTAGATAATTATTGAACTTGCTCCCTTTGCGAATGTCGACCACAAGTGAGCTCCGTTACACACGCTCCCTGTCGGGCCTCGTGGCGCACCTGCTCTGCCTATGTTCTGCTTCCACTTGCTGCTACGTCCGCGCGAGTTGAGTCTAGTGTCCGCTGTTCACGCTAGTTTTAATTATTTGTAATGGACATGAAGGTAGATATTTGTTGCGTATGCAAATTGGGTAAGGTTTAGCTCTTATACTCAGGCTATGATATAATGTTGGAAATGTCGCAAATTTCCAATGGAGAAAGGATAGATTTGATGCTTGAGTTAGTAACGAAACCATTGTTTGCTGCATACAGTGACAAGTGGACATTTTTGACCTTAAGAGGACATACTTCTACTGTATTTATCCAAATCCTCTACTAAATAAAAGCTGATTCTGGATGTATGGATTCCGTTATATCCTAACTGTTTCTTAACAGCGAAATAAATTAATGTTAGTATTTTGTAGCTGTATGTCCACATGTGCACGCACAACAATTCTCGGTTACATTTAATAAAAAAAAGACAAAACTTGAAAGGTCCAATCTGATTTTACTTCATGGCGTTCATATAAGCTCGACTTAACATTGTGCATACCACCCAGTGATATTTCTCTTTTTTAATACACTGATTAATTTTCTGATTTATTACTATTCAGGTTCTAACCAATAACAATATCTTCTAATACTGTGTTGTAAACAAGTGATTGTTTTCACTAACAAATTGTCACTATGACGTAACGCACGGGTCTCTTTTTATAATCAAACTAAAGCATGCTGAAGAACGTGTGTGTGTGTGTGTGTGTGTGTGTGCGTGCGCGCATCTGAATCTACGAGCAACAAAATGCTGGATGCACGTGTGGACCTCTATCAAACAGCGCTACCATCCAGCTAATGTCCGAAGGACTTATAAATCTATGGCCAGAGGCGGCGAAAATATATCATCGTTAAAATTACCTTAAAACATCGCTTTTATAAATCATATTATGAAAATTGAACAAGCCTAAGGATTCCGCATGGGAAATAAGAGTTTGTAAAAAGCAATGGACTTTGTACAATCACGATTCCCGTTTTGCTTCGTAAGTCCTTGGCCGTCGCCCACCTGCGCACATCCGCATGGTTGGTAGGTTGACAAACAAATGCGTTCCCCGGGGAATCAGCAACGTGACGAGGGCTGGGAAAGACGCAGAAGGTGTTGACAGTGTCCGGTGGAGACACACAAGGGGGACATCTGACGTGACTCGTTCCATTACCTGTCGTCTCTTCCGCATCAGCATCGCCATGTCGTCACGGCACCGGATGTTTGGTTGCGGTGCCGATAGAGGGCACGGCGATGCAGGGCACGGCTGCGCAGGCGAGGGGAGCTAAGAGGGCGGGGACGGCAAGTTTAAGACAAAGGGAAACCGTTTTTTCCAAGTTTAGTTCCCAGCGGCGACGGGACAATTTCCGGCACGCAAACTAAACATTCGTCTGACAAGTGATAACATACGCTCCGCCCTTCTTCACGTTGTGCCCGGAAGACGTGCTCTACAGAAAGTTTGAGATGAAGTAAGGTCATGTTACGTCTTCGATAGTAGGTTAATGTCATGGACCAAAAATACACGAAAGGTCATACTGTATATGATATAGACCATGCGGAAACGATTGCCATGCAGGTCAGTCTTAGAAGGAGAAAAGAAAATAAAGTAACCAAGGTCGAATATCAAGATTAATTAGCCGCGACGATAACCACAGTACAGTGACACCACGAGGCGGAGCCGTGTAAATATACATCATATTTTGAATTGCGGTACTTAGTTGTGCGTTGGCGTGTCCATGCCAGTATCAATTACGGTTTCAGTAAGTAGTCATTTGGATTAATGGTTTACAATGATTTGCGAATCGGTGCCAAGCCCGTACGAAATTATTGGATAGAGATCGTTACACAACAATGAAATCGAAAGAGAAACCATTAAGGTAAACATAGCACTTGTCTCCGCGTAGAGAGGCTCTCCTAAAACGCTTACACTTCAGATAGGCCTATGTATCAGCTGACCGTAATAGTATCTGGGGTATCTGCTGTTTATGGTTCCCTGACTTACAGCAATTCTCAAAGAAGAGCGTATAGATAGGCGAGATGTAAAGTCCTAACAAAAGATCAGGAGAAAATGAGGTGAGGGAGATGCCAACTCAGTTCTAGATTAATCGTCAACAAACCCAGGGTTTACTTAGGGAAACAATGGGAAGAGGCATCATAGTTTTCCTCGATTATCTTATTTACTATTTGGTTTCTTCCGTTTAGTCTAGAATAGCATTTTAAAATAATTGAAACGTTTGCAAATAGCCAAACTCTGATTTTTCATCAGCACTTAGCGAATAATAACGTCTTGTAGTACAGCATTGAACAGGCCGATCACTTTTGGCCTTATTCCGGTTGATGTAAGCAACAGAGTCGTCGAACATGACGAGCACGAAAAGGTTCATGTTGTGTGACCTACTAATACCCATCTCGACATGAGTGGTTTTCATGTCCAACACTTGACGAGAAATATATTTTTAGTTACTGATTTGAACGCCAGATTCTCTCTTTTTTCCTCTTCATCTTTTTCCCGCGCAGTGAGAAAAGGTTAGAACAACACCATGTCGATGCTCTTGAATGAGTGTCATGCCTTGTTTGTACGTGGAATCTCCAACCTAGTTGATGGGAAATGATACGCGTTAATGATGTATTTTTTTTCCATTACGAAGCCCGAGATCTAATCAGCGCGTCGATAATTAGATATGATGCAGCATTTTGTTGCCCCGAGAGACGGCGGCTGCTCGGCGGGTATCTGAAAGAGGCGCCGTTGATGACTCGGGGCTTCGCGAGGTGTCGGGAGACTGATGGTTCAGTTGATTTGAGTTCTTGTTGCGGTTCGTTGGCGGGATTTGGCACTCGAGATCGTCTCTTGTGTTTAACTGTAACTCCCTCATTAAGACCCTAATGGAGCGCAGTCTCCGGTAATGAATTTCTCTCTACCTAATGAATTTTGTGGTTTCGTGATTATGCGTCTCGACTCTGGCATCTCGAGCTTTGGTTGGTCTTTGACAGGACTGATGCTGATATTGATACTGTGTAGCAAATTACTGAACATTATTTCTTACCTATCATTTAATGTTATATTTTTTTAATTTATTTTTTTATATTTGATATTTAATGTTGATCTTCTTTTGGTGCTGATGCGACTGGATCTATCTTCTCTTTTTTTAATCAGTTTGAATCCTTGAACTTCATTTATAACCACTTGTTAACAGTTTGGTTTAGTTGATTATTAGTACTTTATTAAGATCAGTGTAGCAATACAACAGTGAATCTGGCTCTTCTGTACTTATTTCATCCAGTTTCGGTCGAAATAGGTAAAATGTGTTCACCCATGGGACTTACCCTCCATTCTCCCCATTTCGTTGTTAAATAAGCATCTGTATTCGCAAATTCACCCACCTGGCCCGCCCACGCTTATATTCTCCTCCATCCATCAACCCTCCTACAAATAGCCCTCCCTTATCTTCCGCCCCCTCATCATGGCCAAAGGCTCTCTCATACCCCATACCCCGCCAACTCCTTCCCCCCATACCCACCCCCATACCCACAAGGTCCCGCTCACTACCCACCCGGAAATTAATCCTCGGTTAATTGAAACTCGGACCGACCGATAGTTTCCACCGCGAGCCGAATATGGTCACGGACGAGAATTCCAGCCTCCGTCTGTCCTCTCTTCGCGGCGCCTCGTGGGAACCGCCGCCGTGATGCTGGGCCGTCGAATTCTATCACGCGAGAGGGAGGTGTCGGTCACGTTTCGATGGGATCTGTTGTGTTGGTACCTCGAAATACCGGGGATGCTTTGGGGAATGCGGTGTCGACATGCACCGCTGGCTTTGAATGCGAGTTTTTTTTTTTTTTTTTTTTTTTTTTTTTTTTTTTTTTTTTAGATTAGTTTGATTTTGTTTCATTATTT
>NW_028234431.1:13654387-13656887 GCF_977035675.1 Penaeus japonicus
CTGGGAGGAGCGGCCGCCCCACGCTCCGGCCCGACCCGGTGTGGGCGGGACGGAGCCTCATTACTGCCCCCGCGGTTTGCTTGGAATATTGCGAGGCTTATTATGGGCGGGGTCGGAGAGGCTGGGCGGAGGGGAAAAAGAAAAGAAAATATGCGATAAGAATTTAAACACCCGCGTGAAGACGACCATGACGTGATGATGGCCGTCGGGGAGCGCTGCTCGGTGCACGCCCCGACCCCGCGGCTCCGGCGTCGCGATGGGCTGCACAGGACAAAGGGTCTATACGGGGCGTGTATATATATATATATATATATATATATATATATATATATATATATATATATATATATATATATATATATATAGATAGATAGACAGATAATATATATGACACACACGCACACGCACACGCACACGCACACACACGCACACGCACACGCACACGCACAGGGACAGGCACACGCACATGCACGCGCACACGCACACGCACACGCACACACACACGCACACGCACACGCACACGCACACGCATACACACACGCACACACACACACACACACGAACACACACATACACACTCACACTCAAAATCACACTCACACTTACAATGTACACATGCACGCATGCGTAAAGTAATGCTTACAAACCTACGCGTGCATGCAGCAACCAAAACTTAATCAGTGAAAATCTCACAATAGAGCAAGTGTCACATAAATTATTTATTTTTTATATCAGCTTAGAATGTTGACAATACTACTATCTACGTGAAATTAGGTATATTACTGTGGGAAATTTTACATTGTATATACAGAATCAAAATAGATGCATTTCACGGGATGTATTAACACAATCGATATACGATTTCAGACAAAAAAAAACAAAATAAATGTACATGTATTTTGTTCCACCGATCTCCATTTTCTTTCTGAATCTCCCTTCGATTCCATGTCAAAATTAAATTCACTTTGATGTGTTCAGATATTTTGTTTATTAATATTATGGTTCATTTTGTGCACGTATGCATTGGAATACCCGTCTTTAATGCATTAATCATAAAAGCAGTTGCAAAAATATATATCGAAGGACGATTTCTTACATTGTTCCTCAGTGTGTAAAAAGAGACCAACATAATAGCCGTATTTACGTTATTAATGAGCCTGATATAAGATATTTATTCTCATCGTTAAAAGTTTACCATGTTGTAATCAAGCAGCAAGATTACAAGGGCTAATTCTAATTTGCCAGAGTGAGAGATGGCGAAGGTTAGCTTGAGGCTGTCTTGTAGAGCGGCGCACAGGTGACAGGGTACGTGGTAGGGGTTGTGGGGTTATCACACGGTCTCTCTCTCTCTCTGTCTGTTTGCCTCGCTCTCTCTCTCTCTCTCTCTCTCTCTCTCTCTCTCTCTCTCTCTCTCTCTCTCTCTCTCTCTCTCTCTCTCTCTCTCTCTCTCTCTCTCTCTCTCTCTCTCTCTCTCTCTCTCTCTCTCTCTCTCTCTCTCTCTCTCTCTCTCTCTCTCTCTCTCTCTCTCTCTCTCTCTCTCTCTCTCTCTTTATCTCCCTCCTTCCTTTCCTCCCTCCTTCTTTCTCTCTCTCTCTCTCTCTCTCTCTCTCTCTCTCTCTCTCTCTCTCTCTCTCTCTCTCTCTCTCTCTCTCTCTCTCTCTCTCTCTCTCTCTCTCTCTCTCTCTGTCTGTCTCTGTCTCTGTCTCATTTTCTCTCTCTCTCTTTCTTTCTCTGTGTGTCTCTGTCTCTGTCTCTTTCTCTCTCTCTCTCTCTCTCTCTCTCTCTCTCTCTCTCTCTCTCTCTCTCTCTTCAGATTCTTTTTTTTTTCCTTTCTTTAACCCTCCCTGGTGAGTGTATTTGTCACAAGCTATGTCCGACTGAGACCGTTATCACTCCGACGGTCGCTCGCTAAGTCCGCTAGATTTCTTTCGCTTGATTTACGCTCTGTGCTTTTTTTTTCATCTTCTACTTCTCCTTTCTTCCTTTCTCCAGACGCTCGACTCGGAGTCATAAGGTCATATCTGATACCGGTTATTGTGTCCATGAAGCGTCATGAAGTCTTAAGGAACTCGGCGTGACAGCTGTATTCCCATAGTGATGCGTATCGTATGGAGCCTGAGAACTGAAGGCCTTCCTCCCGTGGCTTTATTTTTGATGATTGTTGTACATCGGTTCTATCTAACTTTTATTGTTTTATTTTATTTTTCATTATTTTTATAGATTGGTATTATAAGAATATTTTCCATTATTATTATTATGCGTTATTGTTCCTCCTCGGACGAGCTAGGGTGAAGGGCGTCTGACGTTATCGCGATGCCCTTTCGCTGTGGGGACGCAGCTCGTGTTTGTCCACATCGCCAGTGACATTATCCCATTCTCTTTCTGACCGTGGAGGTCTCTCTCTCTCTCTCTTTCTCTCTCTCTCTCTCTCTCTCTCTCTCTCTCTCTCTCTCTCTCTCTCTCTCTCTCTCTCTCTCTCTCTCTCTCTCTCTCTCTCTCT
>NW_028234431.1:13664387-13666887 GCF_977035675.1 Penaeus japonicus
AGAGAGAATAGGAGATAGAAAGACAAACGTGCATTTTTCTCTAAGCCAACGTCAAAACACCCGAGAAATTGCCCAGTAATTAGCAAGGAAAAAGATGAGACCGCCTGAATTTACAGGATAATTACATTCTCGAGTAACAGCCCTCCCTGCCAGTCACCCCCCCCCCCTCTCTCTCTCTCTCTCTCTCTCTCTCTCTCTCTCTCTCTCTCTCTCCTTCTCTCCTCTCTCTCCTTCTTTTCTCTCTCTCCTCTCCCCCCTCTCTCTCTCTCTCTCTCTCTCTCTCTCTCTCTCTCTCTCTCTCTCTCTCTCTCTCTCTCTCTCTCTCTCTCTCTCTCTCTCTCCTCTCAAAGTGCACGATGAAATCAGCATGTTTATGACATCACGTCTGAATAGTGCCGAGTACTTAGCATTCCTAGTCGTTGCCCGTCACTGCCATCGCCACTGAGAGGGGGGAGGAGGAGGGGAGGGAGGGGCTTGAGATAGGGGGCGTAGCCATGGCGTCCCCCGAGGGTGGAAGAGCCAGAACAGAGTGGGTCAGCACGCCCTTTAACCCCCCCCCCCCTCCCTCTCCCCTCCTTTTAGGTGTGCTACGGGGCGCTGACTATGAGAAGGGGATTAATCATTTTCATTTGATATGCGAACCCCGTCAGGCAGAACGGTTTGTTTTATTTTTTACTCCTATTTCCCCTCTCCTCTCCCTCTCTCTCTTAGCTTCCCTCTCTCTCTAAAGAAAATTAATCATTATTCATTTGCATATATTACTGGAATCATTGTCCCCCTGTCAGCGCTCGTTGCGATTGTAATGAGATCTCGTAAGAACTTCTTGGTTTGTTTTATTTTTTTCTCCTATTTCTCTCTCTCTCTCTCTCTCTCTCTCTCTCTCTCTCTCTCTCTCTCTCTCTCTCTCTCTCTCTCTCTCTCTCTCTCTCTCTCTCTCTCTTCCTCTTTCTCTCTCTCTCTCTCTCTCTCTCTCTCTCCCTCCCTCTCTCTCTCTCTCTCTTTCTCTCTATCTCTATCTCTATCTCTCTCTGTCTGTCTCTCCCTGTTTCTCTCTCTCTTTCTCTCGCTCACTCTCTCTTTCTCTATATTTCTCTCCCCCTTTATTTGATTTGTATTTTATCATTTCATTTGTAAACCGTAGAGGTATTATCATTATGTCCTACTACGGGATTTCACCCTCTCTCACTATCAATCTTTTAGTTATACCATATGTTAATGACCTATATCTCACTCTAAATCATTCTTCTATTCATTCTGCCTCTACTTTCTTCCTCCTAACTCAATATTCAACTTCCCTCGATTATACTCATGCACATTACTACCAAGAATGAGAACATTATCAGCCACTAATGCGTAGTAATTCCAGATCGTCATTCTCATCATTACCCATTTTAGTTCAATTTATGAATGGGCGATATTTCATTGATCAATCTCATAGGGCAATTTTCCCTTTTCAGGTATGTGGTTATCCGGTGATTAGTGGTTGAACTGAAGACACACTGCCGGGTTCTGTGCGGGAGGTATGTTGGTGACCTCTTTATGTGTTAATTGAAGACGCTGCTTTTGATTATGTTGTGGTTTGTTGTGTATGTTGTGTATTTTGTGTTTTTGGGGATATGCTTGTAAGTGTTTTGGTTTAAAGGATGATTTGTTTGCTATTTTTTTTATAGATTTTGTGGTGATTGAAGATTTTATATCATATTTTCTTTTGTAAAGAATATATTCTTTCTCTCTCTCTCTCTCTCTCTCTCTCTCTCTCTCTCTCTCTCTCTCTCTCTCTCTCTCTCTCTCTCTCTCTCTCTCTCTCTCTCTCTCTCTCTCTCTCTCTCTCTCTCTCTCTCTCTCTCTCTCCCTCCCTTTCTCTCTCCCCTAATCTCTCTTTCTTAATCTTCCTTTCTCACTTTCTGTATCAACATACCATATATCTATCTATCTGTCTATTTATGTATGAATGTATGTATGCATGTATGTATGTATGTATGTATGGATGTATGTATGTATGTATATCTATCAATCTATCTATCTATCTACATCTATCTATCTATCTATCTATCTATCTATCTATCTATCTATCTATATATATATATATATATATATATATATATATATATATATATCCATATCTATCTCTCCTCCCCTTTTTTTCCACCCTCTCTCTCCTCCTTCCTTTCTCATCATTCAGTCTCTCACCTAAGCTCTCCTCACCTCAGCCTCCGCCTCATCGCCATCCTTCACACCTGATTGACCCATTAAAATGATCGAGATCTTAATCCAATGCGGCATCCCCTCACCCCCCTATCCCCCCCATCTCCCCCATCACTCATAGCAGTTGATGAGGTGCGAGTCTTTCCTTCCCCCCTCCTCTCCTCTCCCTGTACCCCCACCTTCCCTTCCCCTCAAACCCCTCTACATCTTTCATCCCTACTCCCTCCCATCCACCCATACCTCTTTCCCTCCACCTATTCTCCGAACGCTCTCCTCCCTTTCCCTTTCAGTCCCA
>NW_028234431.1:13676887-13709387 GCF_977035675.1 Penaeus japonicus
AATTCTGGTAATGCAAATAATGTGATAACAATGGTAATAGGAATGTTAATTACAGTTGACATGATAAAAACAGTGGTGATTAGAATAATGATAATAATAACAATGGTAATGACAACAATGATGGTAATGATATTGATAATTATAACGGTAATAATGGTGATGACATTAACGTGCCACTACTAATAATGATGACGCGATAATAGATATCATAATTATCAAAAGGACGATGATGATAATAACAATATTAAGGATAATCTTAAACACAGTCATGTTATTGACAATTACAATAGCAGCGATGTCAACAGTATCAGGGACAAGGAGAAGGCATAAAATAATTTTTACTGATATGGAGTCATTATTTATTAGCCTAATTCTCACCATGATTCTCATAAGGCTGCAATGATTGTCGATAAATCTTGGCTGAACACAATCCAAAGTATTCCAAGCCAGTGAATACTCCACGACTGTGGAGTGGAGTGATGACAGACAGATTAATCTATTTTTCCAGTCTGTTTTCTTCTCTTTCGTCATTTTGGGTTTTCGAAACAAGAGTGATAAAGCCACAGACGCGTTCTGTTTTGGTAGTCGACGTGTCATAGACGCTGACCTCGTTCTTTGCTTAGCTAAGGTGAACGTAGCGCTCTGTTCCTCAAACTCACCTTTTTTTCTCGAATAATTATGCGTACGTGAAGGCAATACATTCACATCGCCGGTTTCGTAACACGACATAGCGCACGTCACTTTTTAATGTGCTTTATAGCCTCCGCATGCTTAGCCAGGCACATCAGAGGCCGTATCAAAGTTTGTGAGGCGACGCAATTATTATATTCATTACCAAAGAAAATAATTACAGTGGGTGGGCGTGAAGGAGGAAGGAGCTACGTTGTCTCCCGCAAGGAAAGGCATTTACTCTCCCTCGATATGGCTCTGTGCCACCGAAAGAGTGGTCCTCGTATGGGTCCTACTGCGTGCTTCGACTAGGCACGCTGTTAATTTCGATGTTGCAAACATGACTGGCTTCGAGGGGAGGGAGGAGGTAGACTGCATGTTGTTGTTATGTTGCAAGGTAATGACATAGTGTGTTGCTTCACCTCGCTAAAGCGTTTGGGAAAAAAAAGTTTGCATGTATCTTCAGGATAACTTGGACTTTTACCTTTAATTTGCCACTGAGTTAGATATTCGGATGTGTGTGGAAAGTTTTTTTTATGCTATATATAAGCACTATATAAAAGACTGGAGCGGAGAAAATGAGATGCTACCTATTTATAGACAGTGGCAGAGAATGTAAATTTTATTCATCTGAATTGTCATGGAACGTATATAAATGACCGCCATTATGTTCATATTTGTATTTACCAGCGTGAACTACTTATATGTCGATGTTGTTATTCCGAAGCTAATATCACGCCCCTCCCCCTCCTCAATGGTCATCATCCAAACCCTTCTCTTATGAAATATATTATTCACCCACACGTGCTTCTCGGCCTTGACTAGTCCTTGGTCGCACTCAGAAAAATGATCATGAATTCCATTAGTTCCTATACACACCATTAAAAAAACTACAGATCATATAGTTTCAGTTACTCAATGCCAGTGTATGCAGCATCAATATATGACTGGCATCTTTCGCTCTGAGAGTGGAAAATGCCAAAGGCTCAACAGTGGTGTTCTAGGAAGGCATCTGTCCAGGAATAAACCAGTTTCCAGCAACAAAACACACCAGTAAACACCCAAACACATAAGGGCTCGACGAGGTGTATGAGTGGCCGTGAAGTACCCACATGTCCACCGTAGATGGGGTGTGGATGTGTAGGAGTGTGGGATGTGGGGGTGTCGGGGTGTAGGGCTGGAAGGGGGACTGCGAAGGGCGCTCGTGACGTGGCCGAAGAAGGATCGCAAGATGAACACAGAAGCGAAAGTGCGCGATAGTTCCCACGCTTAAGGATGCTGGGATGCGGCTGTTATAAGGTCCTGTGATTTGGTCTTATTAATGCTTGTATTTTGAAGATGAAATGCGTGAAGATTTACGTGGTGATGATAGTCTTCAGGATAGATTATTAGGTATTGTTATAAGTATAAGTTATAAGTCATATGTATTATCATATGTGCTATTAACAATACATTTGCCTGTCATATTCAACAACGCTCCTTAAAAAGCAAGGAGTTGGCGGAGTGCGAAAGACTGCCAGAGAACATCAAGCACAACGACTTTAACGGGAGGCAAATAGCGTTCGTCAGTGCTCATTATACTTCTGTTTGGGCGTGCGTTTATACTGACTTCACGTCCTCGAAGAAATATATACTTCTGACACATGCTGACATATGCGTGACAGCACATAATGTTTACACTTGCAAACGCGCACAAACAAAGTGGCACACTGAGTCACAGATCCTTATAAAACGATCAGCGTTGTTTAGATACCTCAGAGACTAAGTGTTGAGATGTATCCCTGAAGACTGGAGTGTAGACAGTCAAATGGTGATGTCAGCCAGACATTGTTATGAAGTCATCATTATCACCGGACAGAGCAAGAGTTGAAGGTGAGCCAGTGGCCATTCTTTCTCCTTCCAGCTGCTTCCTACGTCCTTCTAAGTAAACATACAGCAAAGGTAGGATTGTAATTAAAGCTTTTCTTCTCTCATATATTTGCCACTACTTTTTATTCCCTTATTTTATACCATTATGTCCAGCACCATTATGTCATTTTCTTATTTTTCTTAATTGAAAAAGAAATCCATAATGATTCACTCAGCGTTATCGAGATCACATCTAACGACGGACGCTGGTCAGTCATCTTCATCTACCCCCCCTCACGCTCGCCCACACCTCCATCCCACGCCCCCCCCCTCCCCTCCCCCTTCCCTCCGAGACTCCGAAAAGTACTTGACCGACTTCGTGAGATCCGACCGAGACCTCCAACGCGTCATGTCGGCCACTCGCGAACAACACCTTCGAGAATTATGAGGCGCTTTGGGAGGCAATCAAAAAAGCCTCGTGTCCAGGTGACGCGGGGGAGGGTTTAATTTTTTTTTCGTGATTCGGGGTGTGAAGGTGGCGAGTTGGCTTGGCTATTTATAGATGTGAGGGGTGGTGGGGGGGAGTGGAGGGGCGATACGATGCCATGGCGTGAACTAGGGTGGGTGTGGGGGGGGGAGATATTTCAAAGTCTCGGCCTAAGTGTTGGGTGGTCGTTCAAGTTTGGTCTGGGGTTTTCTCTCATTTTTATCTATCCCCTCTCTCTCCACACACACACACACACACACACATACATACACACACACACACACACACACACACACACACACACACACACACACACACACACACACACACACACACACACACACATATATATATATATATTTATATATATACATATATATACATATATATGTATATACATATATAAATCCATTCTCTCTCTCTCTCTCTCTCTCTCTCTCTCTCTCTCTCTCTCTCTCTCTCTCTCTCTCTCTCTCTCTCTCTCTCTCTCTCTCTCTCTGTCGGACTATCTACTCGTCTTTCTCTCCCAAATTCGTTGAACGTTTCCCAATACACAAAGTAATTGGTTAACGTCTCATCCTCGTTAGTTTACGATCAATTATTTTTTACGACTGCAATAACCTGTTCGTTATTTTTGTTTTTGAATAATTACATATGATACGCTTGAACATTACTCTGTCTATATACGCCCACTATTTTAGTCAGTAAAATTCCATCCATACAAGACAAGATTAAAAAACTGGATTTTGTTTCGTATATACTGCACTGTCTATATTTCATAGCAAAAAAATACATCATTCATTTTTTTTAAATTTTGTCCCAGGCTTCGGGATGAGGTCTGATATTTTTAAGATCACGATTCTAATGTATGAATAAACCATGGATATAATATGAAATATATCGTGAATATGTTATGAATAAGATATATAGAAACAAAATCGAATGTATTATGAATAAAATGAAATGAAAATATTATTCTTGAAATATAGCGTAAACATAATGAACAAAATATGATAAAGTATTATTGATGAACTGTATACCAAAAATATAGTGAAGAAGATATGTAATATAATATTGATAAAGTATATAACGACAAAAAACAAACAAACATATATATATATATATATATATATATATATATATATATATATACAACGAAAATATTATAGACTATATTTGAAAATGCCATGAATAACATTAGCTGACGACGCCCCCCCCCCCCTCCCCACACACACACCGAGGGCAGCGTCTCCGCGTCTTGTTTCGTGAGCGGTGTTGTCACGTCGCCTCCGTCCAGCCTGTCGGGCGCGAGCGAAATGCCTAATGTGTCATTATGCTCTGCCGTAATGGGACGCCGTGGGTCAAAATTTATGTAATGAATTGTTTGCCGTGGCTCCTTTTTTTAATTAGCTGGGAGCGCAATTAGTTTTGAAATATGACTTGGTTGAGCGAAACAGACGGCTGTGTCGAGCGGTGACTTTCTGCATATGTTCTTTTTCTATAAGGGTACGATGTTCTTAGGGCTTCTAGTGGTGGCCTATGTGTGATGGTAGACGTTGGTTTAGCTTTGATTATAGACTTTCTCACAATTATAGGCTTACTTAAGTTGGTGTGTGTTACTACGACGTTGATTTCAAGCGAAGAAAGGTTAAAAAAAGGGCTTCTACATTTTAAAGTGATTAGACATACTTTTAAGTTTCATAAAAATATACTTTTAGACCCGAAGTCCTCTTCAGTTTCATGTGACTGACCATTTCAAATACTTCTAACAATGGTAATGATAAGGATGAAAAAAAAACTACCTATTATTTCCCTAGGAATTACAGTGCTGTAGAAATTATAACGGTAATAACAGAAATGATGACAATAATTACAAATTAGAAAGTTATAATGTCACCATCGCCATCAGCATTAGTAAGAAGTGCCTTATTATTTTGCAATTAATTTGATGTTCGGCTGACAGTGATTTCCATGGAAGTTTAAGATTTAGATTAAGATTTATGATTCTCATCATCGACCACCTCCTCCTCTTCATTGTCAGTGTCATTATCATCATTCTTACTATCGCCTTTATCACCTTTTTTATTACTATCATCATTACCATCATCATCACCACTACCATCACCATCATCATCACCATAACCATTACCACCACCACCACCACCACCACCTCCACCACCATTACTCTCAAAGACATCAGAGTACAATCAGATGCAGAACTCCCGTGATACTCGAGCACAAAGAAATTCCAGCAGGCTTTAAGGAGGCGAACTTGACTGACAAAAACTGTGGTCGACTGAACGATAATGAATCGACCGACTTCAACCATCAAGCGATCGAAGGTGATTGCGGTGGATGGGGATCAGGGGGGGTTGTGGTTGGGATGTGGTGGCGGTGGTGGTGATATGACGGTGGTGATGTCTTAGTGGTGTTATCGTAGTGGTGTTATTGTAGTGGTGATCTCGTAGTGGTGTTATCTTTGTGATGATATGATGGTGGTGATGTCTTAATGATGTTATGGTACTGATGTTATATTTGAGGTGTTATCGTAGTGGTGATATGACTGCGGTAATATCTTAGTGATGTTCTCGTAGTGATGCTATCGTAGTGTCATTATCGTAGTGGTGTTACCTTAGTGGTGTTATCTTGGTATAGCGGTGCTAATGTGGTGATTTCATCGTAGAAGTGTTATTGTAGTGATGCTTTTTTTTGCAGTGGTGTTATCTCAGCGATAGCGTTGCAGCAACGGTATTGTTATCTGTGCACAGTAGTGGCAGAAGTGCTGTGTTGGTAGTGATTGCAATATGGTAGTCGTGATATCGTAGTGAGATTATCACAGTGGCATTTCTCTTGTGTCGAAGGAATTATTGTTATTCATACACTATAGATGCAACGGTGTTGTTTTACTGGTGTTGCAGAGACGGAAGAGTTGTAGTGGAGGTGATGATCGTGCAGGTAGGCTCGTCTAGACATCCGCTGCAACAACACGGGATGGAATTCTCTCGAGTCATGGTGGCGGCGATCGAGGAGGAGCTAGAGGAGGAGGAGGAGGAGGAGGAGGAGGAGGGAGATGGGAATGGCAAAGGAGAAGGGAGACAAGAAGAAAGAAAATGATAGTATTAATACTATTTTGTTGTAACTCTGTAACTCTTTGCTGGTCTTTCTTCTCCCTGTCTGTCTGTCTCTGTCTTTCTTTTTCTCTTTCTCTCTTTCTCTCTTTCTCTATTTCTCTCTCTCTCTCTCTCTCTCTCTCTCTCTCTCTCTCTCTCTCTCTCTCTCTCTCTCTCTCTCTCTCTCTCTCTCTCTCTCTCTCTCTCTCTCTCTCTCTCTCTCTCTCTCTCTCTCTCTCTCTCACTATTTCTCTCTCTCTCTCTCTCTCTCTCTCTCTCTCTCTCTCTCTCCTTTTCTCTCTCTTCTCTCTCCCTCTCTCTCTCTCCTCTCTCTCTCTCTCCCTCCCCTCCCTTCCCTTTCCCTCCCTCCCCCCCCTCCTCCCTTACTCTCCCTTACTTTCCTCTCCCTCCTCCCCCCCTCTCCTTCCCTCCCCTCACCTCCCTCCCTGCAAAATCCAATCCATCATCCAGTCCAAAAATTCCAATATACCATAAAAACCCTCCCCCTCCCTCCCCCACCTCCACTCCAAGAGGGAGGGCTCTTCCCTCCATCCCCTGTTCCTCCCTTCTCCCTCCCTCAATCCCTTCCCTCCCTCCTTTCCTCCCTCCCTTCCCCTCCTCGATTCCCTAATTCCAGAATAATTTCCTGGAAGCAAATTTGTCCGGGGATAAAAGGAATACAGCAACAATTAGTTTAAGCCGGGGGATGAAAACATGTAAAGGCGAGGGAAAGTGGGTCACCAAAAAGGCGCGTAGGGGGGGGGGGGGGTTTAGGTGGTACTTAGGGAGGAGTTGATGGTAGCATGTTGTTGTTTGGAGTCGAATGGA
Organism: Penaeus japonicus; assembly: GCF_977035675.1. Lineage (NCBI taxonomy): Eukaryota > Metazoa > Arthropoda > Malacostraca > Decapoda > Penaeidae > Penaeus > Penaeus japonicus. The sequence goes on from NW_028234431.1 coordinate 13,683,830, forward strand.
ACGAAAGGGAGTGGGGAGTGGGGAGAAGGGGGTCCGGGATTTGAGGTTGTCTGAAAGCTGTCTTGTTGTTTGGGAAGATGGGTTAGTACAGGAGATTTTCATACTTTGTGGGGAAGGTGCTTTAATGTTGGAGGAAAAGTTAAGGTTTTTTTGCACGTTACTAAGCGTCCACATTTCGGGGGGGGTAGAGGGAGTTTCCCCTCTACTTTTTGGGGGGCGCCCAGTTTAGCACCAGAAACCGCAACCGGCGCCTCATTATGATCGAAAGCACCGCGCCAGCGTGTGAAAAGTGCTCTATGATTTGTGGGTGATTCGTTACGCAGATATTCAAGGTTTTATGTGTTTGGAGTAAGTTAGAAGCTCTGCCGTCCAAGGTTTTATGGACGAACAGATGTTAAGCGTCATTCTTTACCATGTGTGCTGTCTACCTTCCCCTCCCCCCTCTCCGCCCTCCTTTAACCGCATCCTCAACTTCCCTCCCGAACCTTCCTCTCTTAATTCTCCATTTCTTTTCAGCCTTACTTTACTCTCAGTAATTATCATGTGCTTTTCCAGGTGTGCGTCTGGTAGAGTCGGCTTGCGCTCTCTCTCTCTCTCTCTCCTTAAAAATGTATTTCTTCCACACACCTGTTTCTCCTCTTTCTTATCTTTATTCTCCCTTTTATTTCCAACTTTACTTTACCGACGGTAGCTATTAGCAAAATCCTTTACTCTTGGCTCTGAATTAAACCTCTTTACTCATTCCTTCTCCTTCTTCTCTCCCTCATTTTCACCCCCCCCCTCCTTTCCTTTCAAACTTTACCTTACCGACGCAAACGCTGACGACACACACGGCGTTGCAAGGTCGTATGCGCTGTCGTTACCCGGGTTTACGAAGGTAACTGTCTTGGAGAACTTGTGTCACCGCTTTCACTGTCGGACCGCGGTTATAGTTGGGCTTGTGGCGGACGGACCGGTCGCGCCGTCATTATCATATCCTTGTCATGGCAAATATTCGTATCGCATAAAATGAACCACTTTTTAATAATATTCCCAAAGTTACGCATTAAAGAACCACTTATTAAGACGTATTCGATATGCTTTATTTGGCTCGCCATGGTGTGGGGAATCAGCATTTAAATCGCAATTACGATGTATTGTTATTGTACAGAAAAAAGGAGACACCGACTGCATAATGAACTTGTCTAACGGGAAGACGAAGCAAGAAGTTCCATCCTCGCCCCCGGACTCTCCAAGCGTAGTAGAACGTCGGTGTGTAATTAACTCCTTATCAGGATGCAAATTGATAGCCACGTTGCCCGTTCTGATCTCAAGCAAATAGCGTAAGTGCGTAATTGCCCTTGAAAAAGATGCTAGACGATGCAGCGGGGAGAAAAAGCGGCGGGCCGGGCGCAGAGGACCCTCGGTTCCCACGAGTCACCCTCCGTCCCTCCCCCGCCTCGTGTCTCCGCCTCACGCTCCCCCGCGCGCGTCTTCAGGTTGAAAGGAGGCTGTAGGGCATGTCGGGGGTGGGGGTGGGGTGGGTGGGGGGGGGTAAGGGCTCCTGTAGGAGATACAATGGGTCAGAAATTCTCAGATGAACTCCGCATCCCATTCATAAAATGGATTACTATTTTTAGCCACATCTGAAAATAAAAGAGGGCAAGAGAAAGCGTTAAAGATGTTCGTCCATACGTTGTGTTTTTATATTATCTACTCGCTAGTCTGTAGGTATGCCAGTCCCTATCATTCTACACAATCTACCGTGCCTGCCAATTCATTCAAATACTTATATATCTATCTGCATCCCTGTTCATTTATATATGTTGTTCAAAGAGAGAGAGAGTGAGAGAGAGAGAGAGATGAGAACAAATAGAAAATAGAGAACAAAAAATATAGAGAGGGAGACTGAGACTACCAAACAAACAAAATAGTAAAAAAAAGAAAAAAGAAAAACGCGAGAGCTCCGCGTGTCCCGAGTCACGCCATGCATGATAACCAGGAACGCATCCAAAGAGAAATGAGGAAGAGAGGGAGACACATAAAGATGATTAGCGTCCTGCGTCGATCACGTGTATCGGAGTACTTCGGCAGTTCCCTTCGCCGAGAGTTCGTTCACCGTACCTTCAGGAGGGAGATAATAATCCTTCGGTCTCATCTGAGATTGAATGCAGAGGGAAGCGGATTGCCTTTTCTTATTTGTGTGTGTTTTTTGGTTTTGAGGATGGGAAATGGATGGTGGGAATTTATTTACGTTTATGTATAGTATATATATATATATATATATATATATATATAATATTATATATATATTATATATACATATATATATTATATATATATGTGTATTTGTATATATATATATATATATATATATATATATATGTGAACAGTATATATATATATATATATTATATTATATATTATATATGTATGTTTGTGGTGTGTGTGTGTGTGTGTGTGTGTGTGTGTGTGTGGTGTGTGTGTGTGTGTGTGTGTGTACATCATACATACATACATATATATATATATATATATATATATATATATATATATATGTATATATATACATATACAGACACACAAACAAAGAGAGAGAGAGAGGGTGAGGGAGAAAGGAAAGAAGAGGAGGAAGGAAGGAGGGAGGAGGGAGAAGGGAGGAGGGAGAAGGGAAAAGGAAGAAAAAAGAGGGAAGGAGGGAGGAGGGAGGAAGAAAGAGGGATGGATGGAGGGAGAGGGAAATGGATATATATATATATATATATATTATATATATATATATATATATATATATATATTTATAATATATATATGCATATATATATATATATATATATATATAGAGAGATAGATAGATAGATAGATAGATAGATAGATAGATAGATAGATAGATAGATAGAGATAGATAGAAAGGAAGGTGGGGGGAGAAAAAGAAAGAGAAAGAGAGAAAAAGAAAGAAAGACAGCATTAAGAAAAAATATAAAACCTAGAAGACAGATTAGCGCACACACACACACACACACACACACACACACACACACACACACACACACACGCACACCCTCCCTCCCTCCCTCCCTCCTGCAAAGTCCCCACGAGCGCCTTGCATCGGGAGATCCCCGTCACTTCCTGGTTTCTTGAGGAGGTTCGCTCGACGCCGCACACGCTTCACTATTAACCGTGGGAGAAGGTCCTTTCTCGGGTGGGTTCTTGCGGTCCTACGGTGGGTTTCGGGAATCATTAAGAGTTCTCTGATTTGAATGCAATGATCGATGATATCCGCTGTTTTTGTATGTATTGATGTGCAGCTTATCAAAGGGTTGTTCGAAATGTTTTATAGTCGTGGGGTTGATATTGTGTTGAGATTTTTTATTTTTTATTTTTTATTTTTTTTTTACTATTCATGTTATGTGTGTTAGTTATCAGGGTTTCAGGTGGGTCTGTGATTGATACTAATGGAATGATAAATATTAATAGCATTTCAAAGGCCGTGTAGTACAGCACATTGCCGAATATAAGCAAATCTAACATTTGCCGTGCGAACATCGAATTTGCATACTTCCTGTGGATAATTTCTTTCCCGTGGTGTATATCCTCGAAGTACCGCTTTGAGGGCGAAAACTGTGACCTCCAGCAACGGACATTCAAACCAGATGGCTTCCCACAAGTGTAAAAAAAATGATCAGGAATCGTGGAGTTTCGGTTATCATGATTATGCTGGATAACACCAACCCTCTGATGCTGGAGGGTGATTTGAGACACTTCGGAGGGGTGTAATTACATGGTCTGGAGAGGAAGTTCCCGCTTTGCGAAGAACGGAGACACAGAACGGAAATGACCAATAGGCTGTCAGGGCTTTCTTGCTCGATGCTGGCTTTGTTTGTTTCATTCTGACTTGAATATGCTACTTTTCTTTGAACATATTATTGTCTTACTTCACAGTGTATCATATCATACAAGAGCAACTAAAAAAGCATGCTCGCGGGGACATGGGATTGCACACTCATTCGTGTTGAGGGAACGGTTGTGGCCGCCGTCAAGAACCTCAGCCATGTTGACTCCGTTTTCTTTTTGTTCCTCCCGTTTTTTGTTGTCTATTGTTATTCGATATTCTGTTGGTTGAGCTGTTGGAATGAGACATGAGGGAAGACTGTGACTTTAAAGACCTTTTTTTGCATTTTGTTTTTAGTGCGAGTGTTTCCTATAATTTTCCGGGGAAGTGATCGACGTCCCGGGAGTAAAAAGGGATTGTTTAAAGACAAAAGAGTGTTTTTTGCTCCATATTGTCAACATGTTGCTTTTGTTTCTAAGATCCGATGGGATTATAGACAATAAAATTTCACCATTGATGTAGAGACATTGTATGCACTTTCGATTCAGGAATAAAAAAGTATTTATTGAGTCAGCTGACCTAACGTCAAGATAGAGTTCACGGTAGGCACATTACTAATATATGTTTCAGCCACAAAAAACAGCTGGTTGTCTGGTGCCTTTCCCAGGCCCTTGTGGATTTTCCTTCGCCAGCAATTTGGTTTGGATCTGTAATTCACTGCTTTCGACGATCGCCATGACTCGTGTAAATGGGGAAAACAGTATCATTTGTGAAGAATTCAATTTGTATTTCGGTTTGTTACCCTTCCAATAGGTTGTCTGTTTTCTTTGATAATATTGCTGAGGACCTAGTAGTATTTTATTTCGGTTCCAAGTGCTCGAGTGCTCGTGTAACAAGCGATGTAAAAGTTGTAAAGGAATGTAAATGAGACTTGATGTTCCTTTACCGGACGCACTATATCGTTATTACTTTATTTTAAAAGTTCCTTGTTCTCTAGAGATTTCAACGAGTTTTCCCCCATTCATGCATCAAATACTAAGGGAGGAGTTCATCTAGGACTCCAGTGAGACACGGCTGGATAGCGAGGGTGTGAGCCTTGGGATCTAGGACACCAGGACATGTAGGACAGCGTGGGTTCCGCAACGAAGGATAAGTGAATTTGACTGTGGTAAGTGGTAATTTTCATTCCTGAGGATGTTTAGGGCCATGGTTCCGGAGACACATTTCCTCTTCCTGTGCACTGAGGAGACGGTGTGCAAATGGCAATGGTGTGTCTTAAGACTGCAGTTAGGTCCTTTTCGAGTTTTGCTCGAGATATTTGCACTTTGCTTTACGAAAAATTTCGATATTTTTTCCTGTCTTTCTGTTCGCCACACGGACCTTTTGGTGGCAATACCTGTAACCCCTTTCGTAATATGGTGAAATCAGAGGGGATCCTTCCCTAATTCATACCTTCACGCTACTACAGTCACTATACCCCGGGCATACCCACAGGCCAGATTCCCTCAGTACACAGCCACTGCAAACTTTGTGAGTTAACTCTATATCTGCTTCGTCACGAGACATCACGCGTCGTGCACACACAATTACGCGGCGCTTATTGCCACGGGAGACAGAGCGTCATGTCGGCGCAGCAGGTGAACTCCACAGGTGGCTTTGTAACACCTGTCCACGACCGCACTTCTAGGAGACCTTGTGGCCATAGCCTAGAGTCCAGACACACGTCTGAAGGATGTGATACTTGCAATCAGAAGGAAAATACTATTTTGACTTTATTTGGTAATGTATTACTCAACGACTGCATTACGCAAGGATGTTACATGGAGATAACTTGCCTAACTTGATACGGAGTACAAATTCAACAGCCATTAAAAATGTGATAAGTGTGATATTTTTTCAAGTACGTTAACGTGGTTTGCAGTATCCAATTAAATCAAAATCATTATATCTGATCAATTTGCATTGTTCAAATATAGTGGATTGGTAGTACTGCTTCATACCTTAACAGATGTGGTGTATATCTGTGTCATAATAGCTGACGCGAACAGATGATTCGGTTTAACGAGGCTGAATGACAGGTCGATCTTTTGGGTCAGTCCGAAGGCGATTGAGAGGGAGGAGAAAGAAGGAACCAGCATGAGAATGGGCTATAGAAGAGAACACCCATTTTTATATCACCCCGTTACATTTTGCTATTGAATACCTGAAGGAATGCATGGTACACAGAGTGTCCGTCATCCTATCAGAAACATTTAATCTATGTGCAGTTGTTTTAGAGGACAAATAAAGAAAATTAGTAAATGACACGCAAATTATGAAGGTATGAATTGCAGAAGATAATAGTCGATTGTTCAACTGAGCTAACCTATTTCGCAGACGAGTTACTCTAGTGAAATGTAAACATGAAAATCATTGATGGCACAAAGAAGGCAACTGCAAGGGCCCGTACGCCAATGAATGAAGGTGACCTGGCATTTTGCTAAAGAGTTTTTGTTGAAATAGTAACGGTCCGTTGAGTCTTAAGGGAAACATGTTGACTGTTGTCTTGTGTAAGGCTTAGATTATTATTACGTTGGCTCGCGCTTCATTTCTTCCGATACGAGAATAAGAAATTGATATGATTAATATTATTAATATTTGTTATCCCCCCCAAAAAAGAAAAAAACATTCGGCCTCTTGCTAATATCTAGTTAATTACTAGTTAGAATCGTGGATCAGAAACGCCTCAATCGACTCACGAGATACCATTGCGACAGTCACAAGTTGACTTACGGACGGACGTCACCCTCAGGAAAGCGAGACTCGGCTTGGCTTGTTCCGCGCCAGGGAAGTCGTGATAGCCCAGTCAAGACTCTGGAGTCCCACTCCCTCGGCGCCTGGGATTCCTAACGTAAAAGGCTGTGCGAAGTGACTCAGCCAAAACTGAAGCTCTCCTCCTTGGAAGAGAGACGTCAGGGAATGCGTATGTTAAACACTGCACTGCCCCTGCACTTACGCACACAGATCGCTGCTCATTTGTCATGCCAGTTATGCAATCATGGAGAGTCGTTCCCATTGTTACGTCCACGTCAGCTTCCCACACACGACACGCGGACGATCCCCTGCCCGCATGAGGTTTGACCGTGTGAACTGAACTGCCACCTTCCGGCCGCTCCCCCCCCCCCTGCGTGACTCCTGTTTACTCCTGTTTACCCTCTTCCTTCCACCGGCCGTTCTTCCTGTTTGCGCTGTTGGTTGAGAGCCGATTTTAAGCCTTTGGGGGGAATGTCTCGCTTGAAGAATGGGACGAATTTCGCGTCGGTGAAGGTCGGGCGCTGTAAAAGTGGGATGGGTAGGTAGGAGGGAGGGCGGTAGAAGCGAGGGGGGCGTGGGCGAGGATGAAAGATGGGCGTAGATGGATCTCTATTTTTTCTATCACGCGAGACACAGTCACCATCGATCGCTCCCCGGGTGAGTGTATAGGCCTAATTAATTCCGTCACACTGAAGGTCAGAGATGTAAATGAAAGTGTGACAAATTGCAACGCAGCGATGTTCATGTGTGTATGTATGAGGGAGGGGGAGAGGGAGAATAAGAGTAAAAGTAAGAGTGAAAGTGATAGTAAGAGATAATAAGTAATATAACTATGATAGTAATATTACAATGATAAGAAATGTTTATGGATTTCCCTTCATCGCAGAATACTTTGACCATTGGAAAGGTTTCATGCGCCTCTTCTAATGGCAACTCAGCCATTTGCTTTCAGGGCGAAAAATCGGAATTTCTTCAAGGATGAATTAAAACATTACTGTTGTCTCAAGCGTGAAGGGTAAAACCGAATCCCATCCGTCGAAAGTAAAAGGAAAAACAAAAGAAAAAAAAACTGAAAAAAGCGAATTAAATTGAGAAAAAAATTATCGTCCGTGACATCACAGGAAGTAGCGTTGCCGGGGCCTCGGGAACGAGTACCACAGGCGACCGCTAATTTACGCTTCTCACACGCGTTGAAATTGACGCCAATATCTTAAGGAGCATAATTAAAATTCGTAAGCTGCAATCCCGGTATATATGATTGATACTCGTGTCTCTCCGTAGGGAATAGATTGATTCATCCATCACATCCAAACATTTTTATCTGTCAAGCTGATTTGACAGTTGACACGTGCCAGTGAAGGTCCGTTCTTTGAGGATTTTTATTGACCGGTGTCTATCACGGAGCCTTATTAGACCCTGCGTTACCAGTTCCTTCTCTGCAACGTCCGCCGGTGCGCTCCATATACCGTGCCTGGTGTCGTGTTTGATAGATACGCCTGTCACAGTTGAAGGAGTCCGCGTCAGATGCCTTGCTCTTATTATCATAATCCCGGGGTGTACTGTAATCCCCCCCTTCTATTATGCGAATTTAGGTGTACTTTGGTTATGGTGTTTACTTCTTGGAAACACATATGATCTAGGTCTGTAATTCATGTATCAGTTGTATCGTGGAAATGGTTTGAAACGCTATACAGCACTATCTTTATAATGCGTACACGCACACGCACACACACGCACACGCACACACACACACGCACACGCACACGCACACGCACACGCACACGCACACGCACACGCACACGCACACGCACACGCACACACACACACACACATATACACACACATATATACACACATATACACACACATCTATCAATATACAACTATATATATATACATATATATATATATATATATATATATAATATATATATATTATACATATATAATATATATATATATATATAATATATATCTATATATATATACATATATATATATATATATATCTATCTATATATATATATATATATATATATATATATATATATGTATATATATATATATATATATATTATATATATATATATATATATATGTATGTATATAGTATAGACATATGTCTATATATGTGTATGTCTATATATGTATATATATATAATATATATATATATATATATTTTTTTTTTTATCAACATGATTCTAATGCTCTTTGTAGTTATGATGGTTTCCTTATCTCTGTAACATAAAAGAAGCTAGGACGAAGCTATAGTTAAAACAGTTCAAATACTGGGATAATCGTCACATGATCGGCTAATGAAATAAAGCACCATAGAATACAGTAGTAAAGATGTTGTGAAAACGATGATCAGTCCTTAACCACATACAATAACCATTCGCTTTTGCTTTCCAGGTGAGGACCGACCACGAACCACACTTGCCTGTGCTCGGGCTGCCTCAGGTAATGTTCAGGTTGATGGTTCTCAGGCACCGGACGATGGCATTTACACCCGGTCATTCTGCTTCCTCCTTCCTGGTTCCCTCTAGCTTCCTTCCTCTTTAAATTCCACGACTCCATCTGTCACGGGAACTTGCTTTCGTCTTCGTCTCTCTCCGTGTCCTTGACCACGATTCAGATAAGGGATTTTGGTCCTCGTAGGATGTCGAGATTTAATCTGGTTTTGTAAGCAAGACATTTTAAAGATTCTCAAACCGAGTGGTGGGTTTTTAATTGAGCGATGATTCTCCAAGTTTGAAATCCTTTTAAAAGCACAATTTCTTTTTTCATGACGATTATGTTTGAAGATTCCACTCTTATCACGGTTAATGACTGCCAGGTGATATTAAGTTGGCTGGTAATTGTCTCGAGTAATCGACCCTACCAGTCGCTCTGGCTTTCGTGCGACTGATTATTCACGCAAGAGACCGTTACAATCTTTCCATGGTAAGAGGACTAGAGAGGCGTCGTCATTCTTATAAAACAGTGATATGTTCCAAAGTGGTGATTATGGTGATGAAAAGTGCTGTGCGGTAAAAGTAATGGTAATTATTCTTATGATATGTACGATTAGCCGATGGGGGTGAGCGTACTAACGGAAATGGTAATTATTTTACTCTCATTTGCTGTACTATTTTTTCATTAAAGTTTATAAGGATATGATTTTTCTTAACGCAATAAATGACCAAACCGATATCCCGTATTTTGATGTTATATCATATTTGACTTTTGAGGAGACGATAAATATCGGCAGAGAATTTTGACCCCGCGGTCTCTCCCCTGTTAGCAGTACGCGCCGCCGTCCTCGCGCCGGAACAGTGGTTAGTCCGAGGTGTGAGGTACATCCGCTCACTGGTTACCGAATACCTGTAATTTCGTGACTGTCACTGGCACAGAAGGAGCCGGAGGAGGAAGGTTGTGGGGGCACAGCATGGCCTGAATGACTTCTCTTTTGGAAGACAGAAAATTAGAATGGTATTGGAATTCGATGTTCAGTGGGAAGGGTGAGGGCAAGACGATGAGTAGTAATGATGATAATGGTAATGTCAATTAATGACAAAGAAGGAAAATAGATATATATCATGATGGCTATAATTACGACGGTTTAATATCCATGGCTTTTTGGGTTTGACGTCTGAATATTATCCTCTTTTTGTACTTCGCTTTATGAAGTTATCGACAGGAAACGACGCGGGTGGAGCGAGAGGAAAAAAATGACCCGGCAGGAAATCGCGGAGCCATGATTGCAAATCTCGCCGCTGCAGAACGATCACAGGACAAGTCACTGGACACGTTCCCCGTCGCCAGAGAGGACTCGAAGACGTGAGACCTCGACGCGAAACATCTCAGAAGAAACTTGCTGTACATGACTCGCTGCCGTTTCTTCGCGTCTTTCTTTGAGTTCGTCCTTCATCTTCGGTTACTTCAGTCTCTCGTCTCTTTCTTGCTCCGTTTCTTTCCATCTTTCTTTTTTCTTTCTGTGTCCAATCGTAAAACACGGGTTGCTCTTGCTTGACATCGCTTCGTATCTAAATGTTCAGAATCTTTGGCGCTTTCGAGTCTCATTCTCAGATTGATTCGACGCAGATCGATCGATAAGGAGAGAGCCTGTGGTGTTATCGTGTGTATGTACTACCCTGCGTATTTCATTGTATTCTCTGGTATTGGATTTATACCTAAAAGGTTGACCTGAGAGAGAATGTCTCATTTTATTGACTAAGCAGTATCAATAAATCTATAAATCAAATTACAATCAAAATTGGATCAGAAATTAGAAAGACCTCGGCTAAAAGCGCCACAATTCAGGCGTTGGTCATCACCTTGGCGGTTGCCATCTCGCCAACGCAGGTCAATGACCTACTTTAGCTTGATTCCTCTCCCCAAACAAACAAATAAAACAGTCCATTTAATTCGATAGTTATCCGATCGGCGTCGAAAGGGAAGCGAAGGCTCTAATCCTTCAAATGACCTTTCCAAGTACGTGCTAAGTACTAGGCAGGTCGTCGTCACGGTACAGGTGGCCAGGCGTGATCCTCGTGACGGAGGCCAGTGAACCCCGGCCGCGGAAGGGTTGACGCTACCCCTCGCCCTGACGCGCCCGGGTGACGTGTGAGCCGTCACGATTTGACCTGAGCTTCGGGCTGAAGGAGGAGGGGGAGGAGAGAGGAGGGGAAAGAGGAAGAAGAAGAAGAGGAAGAGGGGGGGCAAGAGGAGGTGGTGGTGTTGGTGATGTTAGTGGTGGGGGAGGTAGAGACCACAGAGGTGGAGATGGATTTGAAGTTGGAGGTGTAGCACGTAGTGGAGATGAGAGGGGAGGAAAAGGTGGCCAAAATGTATACTAATTCCCAAAGATAACGTTGGTCTAACTACACAAAAGAAGAATAAAGCTGCTCCATAGCCTCATAGTCGTCCCCTCGGGCACGGAGGAGCGTGACCCCTTCATGCCCCCCCCCCTCCTCCTCCCTCCCCCCTAAACTCTCCCCGGGGCGCCTTTCGCTACGCCGCCAGCTGGTGTCATCCGCCGCATCGCCGCTAGCACGCCCCGGTGAGCGGTCGGGTAATTTGAAGGACAATTTGCGGCAACGAAAGGTAAATGTGGCTTCTTTAGGGGCACAGCCTTTGTTTGTTCAGCTGCGTTTTGTTTGGCTGCGTTTGAGTGATATTTCGTCTCTTGTTTGTCTCTCTATCCTCTGCGTCATCCTCACACCTCATCTCAACCGATCATTCGTTTATTTAACCATTACTTGTTACCTCCTCTTCTTCTTTTCCTTCTTCCTCCTCCTCCCTCCTACTCCCCCTTTCCCTTCCCCCCTTCTCCTCTTTCTCCCCTCTCCCTTCTCCTCCTTATTACTTAACCGTTTCCCACTCTTTTTCTATCACATTCTCACCCTATACTCTCTTCAATAAAAACGGAAGAAGGGGAGACAAGGAAGCAAAGGCAAGAAAGGAGACGCGGCAGCCTCCCCATCTGCAGGACATTTATCTCCAGGACGGGATAATGGCGGGCTTCGTGACGGCCCCCATACATCCCCCCTCCCCCCCATGATAAACAAGCGATGATTGCAACCTCCCCATTGATCTCGGGGAATCGCGACCATTAAGCTGTAAAGGATGAGGCTTCTGGGATTTCTATAAAGAAGGATTTGTGTGGTGATTGTTTTTTTTTTCTCTCTCGGGTTTGGCGAAAGGACGTTTTTTTTTTGTTTTTTTCGCTTCTTTTTATCTTATACTCGATGTGTTTTTTTCCATCTACGGTCAAAAAGAAGAAAAAGAAGAAAAGAATGATTGTTCTCTTTTGATTTGTTCGAATGTGAATCGCAATTAAGATGATTAGGCTTGGGTTTCGTTTGTTCATCCTAATTTCGACTTCCGGGATGCTCGCGGTGTGCATTGTCTCCGCTTTGATGTCGTGACGTGAGTTCTTCCTCCGAGGCTAATCGGCTTCCCGCAAGAGACACGATAACAGATGAAAAAGAGCCCGATTCACATACTTTCAGCAAATAAGAAATACATTTTGCGGAAACAAACAAGAAACTACTTTGGCAAAAAAAGAAAAAAAAAAGAAAAAAGAAATCGAAAAGATAAAGCATATGCAAAAGAAAGCAATGTACAGACAGCTTCCCAGATGAATGTATCCATTCGGCAGACCACCAAAGAGCAAGCCATTTCACTTGCTTGTACAAACAAATGATCTCACCCCAATGAAAAAAAACAGTTACTAAGATAGTCACAAACAGACTCCAGGCGAAGTGCGCGAGAGACAACTGACGCCGAGTGGAGGGTTCAAGGATAATGGGAAACGGGATGACAGTCTTGCCCTAATTAGCATTCATACTCTGGGAAAGATGGTCGCCTCTTAACGATGCCATAAAGCGTAAGTCGGCAGCTTTAATGGGCTTGGCTTTGGGAGAAATGGGTTGCGAGGGCGTCGTGGGTGGGGATGCGGGTGGAGAATGAGTGAGAGAGAGGGGTTGGCTAAACATGGCTAAGATCCCTTTAAACAAAAACAACGGACGCATTCTTACGTTCCATGTTGTCAGCCTGAGAGCAAACGAGCTTGCTGAAACATGATGAATGCTATCTTGGCATTCATATCATTTTCCTAATATCCAGCCAATTTGTTGAAGGACAAGATGGGAATATTGCATGCAGTTCATCCTTCCCGCGATAGGCCATCTGTTATCCCTGTCCAGTCTATATTAGGTTATCAGACAACATATGTGGTTACCTGCCAAGCGTGCTTCGGAACACCTAGGTCTTGGATGCGCTTGCTAGGCTCATCCATCTTGTTATAAAAGGACGGAAAGGCTGATGAATTATAGCACATATAAAGAATTCGATCCTGTTTGCCTTTGAAGAATGTTTTGATTTTTGTTATTTTGGTAAATGACTGTAATAAGGTTTACAATCGCACGTTTTTTTTTTATTAGATTCTCTTTTTTAAGATAATCTGTACTTTAGATTGTATAACAATGTGTAACTATACTCGAGTTTCGGCAAAGGCTGACACAAAGGAAGAAAACCACCAAACGTCCAGTAAGTCAGACTAAATCCGCGCATATAACATTCGTAAGACGTTCGGACGCTAATCAGTGTGACCGACAACAACTAGCATTATGTTAATAAGTCGTGATTATGATGGCCGACGACACATTCAGAGCAACAGAGCTCTCGTTCTCAAAACCGGATTGTCAACATTTTCTCCAGATTTAATTTCCCGCTAAATCATGGACCCCGATGGTGGTCTTTGTCCTTGGTCAGGTGCCGGTTAGCCAACGACTGATGATTTCTCAGATGAATAAATCAGACAGAGCGCGTGGGATGAGAGTTCCATTTACGCTTCATTAATCGCTCCTCCAAGGATATGATAAATGAGAAATGCTAAACTGCGGTTGATTTATTTGGTGGAGATAAACGGCAGCGGACACATTCGGCAACAAATGACTTCTCTCTTTAATTGTGAGAAATCCTACAAAGCGCGCGGGGAAACGATCATTCTCTGCCGTGCGCGGGCTATTTGTCGCAGCTAAAGGACACTATAAAACTGATTATACTTTGCAAGGAAACAGTACCCAAGGGTCAACAGGAACCCCTGCTATCGACGTCTTTGTTGAACTTTTTTTTCGCCTTGTAAAAAAAATGTTGCGATAAAATCCCCAGTCATGGTTGACCTGTGATCCACTTGCGACGGGACAGATGGAGCCGACACCCAGACTTACAAAGATGTAATTAATTCTGGTTCTGCTCATTGTGGCGTGGACAGGCGCTTGAAAAAAGGAGTAAGACATTCGCTTTACATCTGTACTTCGCTCTGAGGTGGTAAAGGTAGATTCAATCTATTTCTGTATCTGTTTATTCATTTGATAAAATGGCGGTTAACTTTGGAGGGAGGAATTCTGGTCTGTATATAATATCGTACTGGTGAACTTTATTGCGTTTTCAAATTTAATCCATCGCTGATTAATCTTTATAAAAAAAAAAAAAAAACTATATTAAGTAGAAACACATTTGTTAATCTAAACATGAAATTGATTTATAAAGGCATCTCTTCAGCAATTCAGAAGTGGCTGTAAAGCGTGTACGTCAACGAAACTAGTAATGATATCAATTATTCTCAAAAATATAATTTAATGTTCTAGTGTTTGTTTATTAAACCATTAAAGTTTTTATGAGACAATAAACTTTGTGAGGATTCATGATAAAAATATATTTCAGTGGTCTCACATTATCAGCAGTTTACACAAATTAATAGTTTTTAGTTATCGCTAACAAAATTTCTATTGCACGCCATTATCGTCGCAAAGGTTTACCTTTTTATCACTGATTTGATTACACACTTCAGATATACTTCACCTTTTTCACCTTCGATAAGAAGTTCATCCCGCATTATAATCAAGCTTCGGTCAACCTATAATTTCGTCAGTGCTTTATGTAGTCAATATATTGAGAAAATGGCGGTCTTTTCGGCAGGATTCATAGGTTAATGTTTTTAGTGGGCGTGTGAAAACTTCATGCTACGCTGCGGGTGAACTTCCGGCGTGAGAGTCGTTGTTTGTTGGTAGTTCTGGAAGGCCGATGAAGCCGGAGTGTGAGGAAATACATAATTACCTTACGGCGGAGGAGGCGCGGTCGGGAGTTCGATAAGGCTGGATTGACATATATAGAAAAAAAAATTATGAATGAGAATACTTCCACACAGCGAGGGAGGTGATTATGTCTCTGACTTTGTAAATGTGTTCATTCTTATTTATAGCGTTTCTACATTTGTCACAGTGAGTTCCAGGTAGACCTAGAAAGAACGAGCGAGAATGTTATATCGTGTCTTAAAACGCAAAAAAAATCCGTAAATTCTCCAATTTTGCCTTCGTTTTTCATTCTCTCCCTTTCCTTGAAGTTTTTCTCCCACCCCTTTTTACGTTTTCTCTCGTGATAATACAATCGTAGATGGTAAAAAACACATCGAAAACAGCATCGACTCCAAACAGTTGTGCATGGCGGCGTGGGACTGGTCACGCGCCGGTGGCAGAGTCGGGAAAATGCTCTGCGGATTTAGTGAACTGGAACTATCTTTGTCCCTGCGAGGAGTGTGACCGTGTAAGCTCTATTTCTCTCTATTTTGGGCGTGATTCTGATGCAGACAACAGATTTGCGTTGGTGTAAATAGTGGTAGAAATCAACCATTTATTTTTCTTCTTTTTTTGTTTTTTTTTGTTATGGTTTTGGTTAGTGTGTTATTGTTGTTTTTATTGTTACTCAAGTTATCGTTATTAGTATTATTTTTACTATTTCTATTTTAGTCTCTTATGCATTTTGTGGTTTACCTGCTGACATCTATATGCAAATTTCATGACAATTTAATGTGTTCAATAATGTTGCGAAATCCAATAACTCTCATATCATTTTAACCTGGTGGTAATATAGATGTTGTATAGTTATGCTATCGTTTTAACGGCGTTCATTATAATAGCAAAGCAAATGTCAGTGAATACATCTTCATGTAGCTCATAAGAGGCTGGCTGTTTTGTAATTTGAGTGCAGTTCCATCAAAATACAGTTACAAACCTGTCCGCGCAAATTAAGAAGAAAACACCAAAGTTGTATTCTAGATTTTCGCCTTGAATACTAATCTCGAACGTTGCGAAGCTAAAATGGAAACGCTGAATTCCTTGTTCTTATCATCATTTCTTTGCTTCAGAAAATTGCCTCAAAGACCTTTCCCTCACGGAAGAACATGTGCCGTCATTTCACATCATTTATGCGACTACATGCATCGCTTCTGTTACGCTGCATTGTATTTAAAAAAAAATCCTCGATTCCGTTTCTCTAAAGGGAATCTGTAATGTACATCTAGATGGAAGCCACTATAGACAAGCCCGTCGCAAGGTCAGAATATATTTCGATATGGTGATAATCTCACGCTTCGACATGGAAATCGACAGCCATCTTTTATTCATAGGGTTTGGCAACGGTGGCAAGGTGTGCGCCCACGCAAGACCTGGCACCTGTGCTGTATGCTTAGAGGGTTGGTAGGGGGGGGGGGTTATGGGGTGTACTCGGTCATGGGTACAAGGGTGGAGAAAGGTGTTCGCTCAGGGTGTATGGGTGTGTGAGTCTCGTGTATGGGAATGTGTAGTGTCGATGAATAACTTGTTTTTTTTTCCCTCTTAGCGGAGGTTAAAAAAAGGTTGTAATGAATAACGAATTGAAGAACGTATCGTAGGAGAAAGAAGATTGTTCGAGGTTTCTTCGTTTAAAAAAAGAAGAGAAAAAGAAAATCATAAAAGAAAAGACAAGAAAATTCATTTGAACCTTATCCTTGAATTATCACATGATGTCAGATCTTGATGGATTGGTTTTGTCTTCTCTCAATATGCATTGTATCATTTGCATAATTAGCATAATTGGCAGTATTGTAGTCGAAAAATATTATTCTCATTCTTTCGTTTTCTTTTCTTTTTCCTATTCATATTCCCCAGTTCCATTATCCTAATGTTCATCCCTGTTGAATAAAAAATATAGACGCCAACAAATGTCCTATAAAGTTCACGCAAAAAAGGTAATACTCGTGAATGGCGCCACAGCCGTTGCCAAGGAGCTGGCTGTGGGAGGGCGAGCGGGGAGAGATGGAGGGAGGGCGCAGGCGGGGAA
Organism: Penaeus japonicus; assembly: GCF_977035675.1. Classification (NCBI taxonomy): domain Eukaryota; kingdom Metazoa; phylum Arthropoda; class Malacostraca; order Decapoda; family Penaeidae; genus Penaeus; species Penaeus japonicus. Next base: position 13,701,079 of record NW_028234431.1, read on the forward strand.
GAAGGCGGGGACGGAGCGCGCAGAGGTGTAGGGGCGCAGCTGATGTATGTGATGCCGGAGAGAGTGTTGTGCGGCCGCGTGTGCAATTCTTATGCATGCTATCGCTGCTGTTGTTGTTCTAGTGTTCTTCCTGTTGTGGTTGTTCTTTTATAATTGTTGATGCAATTGTTATTGTTCTATCATTTCTAATGTTACTCATTATTGTCGTTGTACTATTGTTATTATTGTTTCTGATTTCATTATTAATGCTAATGTTGCTCTGCTGCCATTGTTAATGTTATTACTGTTCTATAACTTTTAATGTTATTGTGCTGTTGTAATTGTTCTGTCATTGGTGATATTATTGTTGTTGTTCTGTAATTAGTAATGATTTTGTTGTTGGTTGCCACAGCTCTTCTTCTTGATAATAACTCCCTCAAGTAAAACAAAGAAAAAAAGCGCATTAACTTAGAGGACAAAAGCCTTTTTCTCTCACCGCCGACTTATTATCTTCCTCGGCAAAGACATTTTACGAGTCCCTCTTGAGAAATATTATGCATTTGGATAATCGTTCATAGAACATTTGCGATGGCATGAATATATATTATCTCTTTAACATTGAACATTTTTATCTTGGTCACCTTGAACTGTGGGCTGTAACTCAAGAAGTGCGATAGAACACCTAGGGACAAACACAGTATCTTCTCTTCCATTGAGTTCAGTTTTGCTTTGAGTTTTGGAAGGACAAGCAAAAAAGAAACACACAATTATTTTGCAATTGATTCTATTGAGATGATGATAATAGGAATAGATTATTGTTTCCTGAGGCCATTTAATCTAATTTAGGACGTATTTAAAAACTTAAGTGAGTGAGAGGAGGAAAGGAAAACATGTGCATATGTTTTCGAGCGGATATGCATGGCTGTGTCTGTGAAGTTAAACGACTACGTATATGTGTGTGTCCATATCTGGTTTGCATTGGTGTTTGCATCTTTTAGAGGCAACGAGGGGAGGATATTGATGATATTGGTAATGCTGGTGTTGATGATAACTGTTTGATAAGGATGATAATGATAATGATCAATGTGATACTAATAGATTTAGAGTTAATATGAATGATAATGACAGTTATGAATATTGTTATCATTTATTACTATTATTGTCACTGTTGTTATTTCTTATCATAATTGCCATTATTATTACTATTATTATCATCATTATTATTAGTAGTGCTAGTATAATGAACATCACTACTATTACTATTGTTGTTATTATTATCATTATTAATATTATTATCATTATTGTTATTATCAGTATTGTTACTATTATTTTCATCATTATTATCAAAATTATAATAAATATTATAATTTTCATTATTACTGTCGTTATTGTTATCATTATCATAATCATTACTACAGTGTGTGTTAATACGAATATAAATATGCGTGTAAAGACACACGTGAATATATATGCATTCGTTCTAACATTTCTCTACATCTTTACGAGTGTCCGACAAGAAAATTCCTATGAAGTCGTTTTCGAAGTGGTCTGTTCTGTTCTGTCGCCTCTTATCATGAATCAGGGATTGTTCTTGACCAAATGGAAGAACAAGAACAAGTGGACGAGGATTTGTCTCTGAAGATGTTGAAGGTGTTCGCCTGTGTTTTTCTTTTTCGTTTTTTTTGTCTGTGTGTGTGGGCGTGTGTGTGTGTGTGTGTGTGTTTGTGTGTGTGTGTGTGTGTGTGTGTGTGTGTGTGTGTGTGTGTGTGTGTGTGTGTGTGTGTGTGTGTGTGTGTGTGTGTGTGTGTGTGTGTGTGTGTGTGTGTGTGTGTGTGTGTGTGTGTGTGTGTGTGTGTGTGTGTGTGTGTGCGTGTGCGTGTGCGTGTGCGTGTGCATGTGTGTACTGGTTTTCCTCCAAGGTTGTACCAGGTGTTTTGTGCCCTGTTGCAGGCACTGCGTAAGTCTTTTGCATATGAGCGCGTATATTTGATTTATTGGGGATGCACATCTGGCTCGGATGATGCCGGCAATGAAGAATGTTGATTAGGAGAGATGACGAGGCAGGAATTGGGCTTTAAACTCTATATATGCGCGCTGACCGGATGCTGATAATGACGGGAGTGATGATTTACATGACAGGGATCGGACATCGGGAAGCCGGATTCTCTCTCTCTCTGTTTCTGTCTCATTGTCATTTTGTCTTCTCTCTCTCTCTTCTCTCTTTTTTTTCTTTTCTCTCTTCATCTTTACTTTCAATTTCTTTTAATTTCTTTCTTCTCTCAATCTCTTCTTCTTTTAATCTTTCTCTTCTGTTTACATATTCTTTTCCTTTCTTTTCTTATCTATTTCTTCTTTTCCTTCTTTCTCCCCTCTACTTTTTCTTTTTTCTCTCTTTCTCTCTCTTCTTCTCTCTTCTCTCTCTCTTTTCCTTTTCTCTCTTCTTTCTTCTCCCTCTTCTCTCCCTCCTCTCTCTCTCTATCCTTCTCTCCCTTCCCTCTCACTCCTCCCTTTTCTCTTTTCTCTTTTTCTTATATAAATATTATATATATATTTTATAATATATATTATTATCTAAATATATTATCTTATATATATTATATTTATATATAACACACACACACTCACACCAACCCACCCAAAACACAACAAAAAATTTATATATTATATTTATTATATATATAATAACTTATATATTATAATAAATCATATATATATATATTTTATTATATATATATAAATAAATATAATATATATATTTATATATATATTATATATAACCTTAGTCGATTCAGGAAATCAAAGGGATACGGAGAGAGACGATCTGTACGCTTAAAATGGACTCAGAAATCACCGCAAAAGACGCTCGATCGACGCAGGAATTAGATGCGAGTTTAGTCAGCGGTTGGAGGGTTGCATGGCGGGTGCGAGAGGGGCGACGGTTCGCTTAGTGAATTTAGCTCTTAGGTTAGGCGTCAGTCCGGAGCCGGGGAAGATTAACACCGACTCTATCGATCGATTTGTGGGGATTTTTGGATAATCGTATTTAATGTGTGTCTGTTTGAATGTGTGTGTGATGTGTGAGTATTGTGTGTGTGTGTGTGTGTGTGTGTGTGTGTGTGTGTGTGTGGGTGTGTGTGTGAGTGTGGGGGTTTGTGTGTAAGCTTGTGAGTGTGTGTGCGTGTGCGTGTGCGTGTGCATGTGTGTACTGGTTTTCCTCCAAGGTTGTACCAGGTGTTTTGTGCCCTGTTGCAAGCACTGCGTAAGTCTTTTGCATATGAGCGCGTATATTTGATTTATTGGGGATGCACATCTGGCTCGGATGATGCCGGCAATGAAGAATGTTGATTAGGAGAGATGACGAGGCAGGAATTGGGCTTTAAACTCTATATATGCGCGCTGACCGGATGCTGATAATGACGGGAGTGATGATTTACATGACAGGGATCGGACATCGGGAAGCCGGATTCTCTCTCTCTCTGTTTCTCTCTCTCTCTCTCTGTCTCTCTCTCTGTCTGTCTCTCTCTATATATATATATATCTATATTTATATACATATATATATGTATATATATATATATATTTATATTTATATATATATATATATATGTATATATATATATATAGATATATATATATATATATTTATATTTATATATATATATATGTATATATATATGTATATATATATATATGTATATATATATATATGTATATATATATATATGTATATATATATATATATATTATATATATATATTATATATCTATATATATAAATATATAATATTTTTTTTATATTATATATTTATAAATTTATATTTATATCCTCTTGCATATATATAATATATAAATATATTATATATTATATATATTACACTATATATATGTATAAGTATATATATATGTATTATATATATATATATATGTATATATATATACAATATTTATATATGTATTATATATGTATTTATAATATATATATATAATTTATGTTTATTCATTTATATATATATATATATATACTATATATATTTATATTTACTCTATTTATATAGATATATATATATATACCCTCTAGGTCGATTCAGGAAATCCAAAGTGATAACGGAGAGAGACGATCTGTTACGCTTAAATGGACTCAGACATCACGCAACAGACGCTCGATCGACGCAGCGAATTAGCATGCGAGTTCTAGTCAGCGGTGGAGGTTAGGCATGGCGGGCGAAGGGGCGACGCCGCTTAGTGAAATTTAGCTCTTCAGGTTAGGCGTCAGTCAGGCATGCCGCGGGAAGATTAACACCGACGATAATATCGACTCGATTTGGGGGATTCTTTGCATATCGTATTAATGTGTATCTGTTAGAATGTGTGTGTGTGTGTGTGAGTATGTGTGTGTGTGTGTGTGTGTGTGTGTGTGTGTGTGTGTGTGTGTGTGTGTGTGTCTGTCTTAGTGTGTGTGTAAGCTTGTGAGTGTGTGTGTGTGTGTGTGTGTTAGTGTGTGTGTAAGCTTGTGAATGTCTGTGTGTCGGTTTCTTTGTGTGATGTGTTGTGTGTTTTGTTTTGTGGTTAGAATTTTGCGCCGGAATAAGGACACTTATTAGCCAGGCACTAGAGCACGGAGCCAATTAGGCTATATCTCCGGCAGTTTCTCTTTTCCTTTAGCGCGAGGCGAGACCAGTGCAGCGTGTCATCATACTCGTTGACGCCCATCTCTCAGCTCAGGTCACCCTTTTCTATTATAGCTACACGACGCTTTTCCATGCGTCGTACTTCATGAAAACGTTTCAGAACCGATAAGAAAGACTTCCTCCACGTCCCACCTGCGGTAAACGCCCCTCTGGTGAGCGCCGGGGGAAGAAAGTGCGACAGAAAAGCTTGCAGTGGACATCTTTTGCGTCACGTACATCCGGCAGCCAAAACAGATGAATGGGATTATTACTTCATATCGTACTTGGACTTGTCATGCTGTTGTCACTATTTCGAAGACACGTTTCTCGATGCGTCTGTGCAGATAGTGATCAAAGGTCTAAGTCGAAACACACTCATATTACTTCAGTTCATTCAACTGCAAAATTTTAAGATATTTTTTCCAGTAGTCATTACAACACGTGAAAGGAAGAAAATAGTGCAATGATATTTTCGCTGTGGGTTGATAACCAGATGAACATGATGATAAGAAAGAACAATGGTCAAGATACTGATATCAATTACGAAAGAGGTAATAAAATTTTTCTTTTGTTCAAAGATATTGACACTGATAGTATTTATTACCTCGAATTGCATAAAGACCGCCACACTCTTCGGTGTCCACTGAGCATATTTGTTTCGTAAAAGATCTTGGAAGGAAGCAGCCGTCCGTGGGAACAGCGGATTGATTGGCCGGACGAACGGCACTCTCGTCGTCCCTGTTATCTCGTCGGTTTCTTCAGCACTTGTCGTCTGCGCAGCACGGTCGTTGAGTGTGGTATGCTGACCATGTCGTTCGCTGATAAGATGATAAGCGTGACTGCGCTTTTGTGTCGCTCGCTCTTTTTATTTCCTATTGGTGTCTAGTTATATATATATATATATATATATATATATATATATATATATATATATATATATACATATATATATATATACACACACACACACACACCACACACACACACACATATATATATATATATATATAATATATAATATATATATATGTATATATATAATATATATATAAATATATAAATAAATATATATATATAAATATATAAAGAAATATATATATATATATATATATATGCATATATATATATATACTATATATATATATATATATATATATATATATGATATACATATATATATAAAAAATATATATATATATGTGTGTGTGTGTGTGTGTGTGTGTGTGTGTGTGTGTATGTGTGTGTGTGTGTGTGTGTGAGTGTGTGTGTGTGTATGTGTGTGAGTGTGTGTGTGTGTGTGTGTGTTTTACTGAATATCTCTACCACATTTAAAAAAACAAATTGAGAGATTTATATATATATATAATAAATATATATATATATAGTATATATATATATATATATATATATATATATATATATATATATATATATATATATATATGTACACACAGAGTCATGTAATTGCGAACAATGCGTTTAATAATTTCTAAAACGCGCGCGCGCGCGCGCGTTTGTGTGTGTGTGTGTATGTGTGTGTGTGTGTGTGTGTGTGTGTGTGTGTGTGTGTGTGCGTGTGCGCGCGCGAGCGCGTGTACCTGTGTATGTGTGTGTATATATAAATATATGTTATAATATATATCTATATGTACCAAATGTATATATGTATATATAATGTATTTATATATATATATATACATATATGTATATAAACATAATCTACATATATGTATATTATATCTCTAGTGTATATATATAAAATACTATATATATACACATACACATATACCATATATGTATAAATATACATATATATATGTATATATGTGTATATATAAATAATATATATATATATATAGATATATAAAATATAATTTATATATATATATATATAATATTATGGGTGTGTGTGTGTGTGTGTGTGTGTATGTCAAAATATATAATATATATATATTATAATCTATATATATAATAATATATATATATATATATATATATCTAATATTATATAAAATGTGTGTGTGTGTTGTGTGTTGTGTATGGTGTATATATATATAGTATATATATATATATATATATATATATATGATATGTTTGTATGTTGTTGGTATGTTGTGTGTGTGTTATTGTGTGTATGTGTGTGTGTGTGTTAGACATATTTATGTGTATATATATATGTATGTATTTAGATTGATTATATATTATTTATATATATTTTATTAATATGATATATAATTTGTTTATATATATTGTGTGTATATTGTAATATATGTATATATATATATATAATATATATAATTTATATATATATATATATATATAATATATAATATAAAAAAATATATATATAATATATATATATTTATGTTATATTATATAAACATAAGAAACGAACAGAAATGATATTCCTGTATTTAACAGAAAAAATATATATAAGCAAAATATCATCATCACGACCCGAGTAAACAAGACAAAAGAAGACAACCCGTTTATACAACTTTCCCAAGCAGTTCCACGCGCACTCAAGACGTGTCTGACGGCGACGGTAACCTCAGCAAAGGGTTAACTTCCAAGGTAATCTCTCGAGGCTTCGCTAATTTCGAAGTTCAAGACCTTGGAGCGTGCGGCGTCACAGAGGTTGGCAGGAGGAGGCAGGTTCTGTGGTTCAGTAGGTTACACCCTTCGTTTTGCAGGAGGAGAACCACTTTTCACGGTTGCTATAGTGTCTCGAGGTAGGGGTGAGGTCGAGATCTGATTGTGGTTGAGGTGGTGGTAACACTCCGCTGTGGCTAAGTGGATTACGAAGATGAATGATATCTCAGCGTAGTACTCACTTGGATTTATAGAAAGCTACCGAAACTGAGAATTAGCCGAGCATTCTTGCATGCAAAACTATACTTTAACCTACATACAGAATTGAGGTGTTGATGGTACTGTATATGCAGTATGTGTGTCTTAGGTGCAACAAGATCGCGTTGCATAATGCTGATGAATAATCATACTCGCCTATCACTTGAGTAAATGATACTGTATTTTGAAGATGTATGCTGTTACATTAATTTTAAGAAATGATACTCGTTTAATAAAATATTATGGGAGGAGGATGTTATGTTTAATCATGGAGAGAGAACTTCACGTTGTATGCTTTAATGCCATGGGAAAGAAAAGAAAAGGAAATAAAAGTGATATACGTGGAAATAAGTACACAGTCCTCATTTTTACCAAAATTTGTCTAGAAAGTAAGTAAACGGGAGGGCACATTTTTTTTTAGATATCTGCTTTCTGATTTTTCTTTCCGTATTTCTCACTTCGGTTTATCATTTGTTTAGTGGACAGTTTTCTTCCTTTCACTATGCTGCCATTCTCCGTTTCTCCTATCTATCTTTTTTTTCTCTCTCTCTGTTTCTCTCTCTATCTCTCCCTCTCTCTCTATCTATCTATTTATCTCTCTCCTCATTCCTCCCATCTTCCTTCTCTCTCTCTCTCTCTCTCTCTCTCTCTCTCTCTCTCTCTCTCTCTCTCTCTCTCTCTCTCTCTCTTCTCCTTCTCTATCTCCATCCCTCTCTCTCTCTCTCCCTCCTCTCTCTCTCTCTCTCCGTCCACTCCTCTCCTCATCTCTCTATCTCCTCCTCCCTCTCTCTCCCTCTCCCTCTCTCCCTCCCC
>NW_028234431.1:13716887-13719387 GCF_977035675.1 Penaeus japonicus
CTTCTATCTCATTCTTCTCCTTCTCTTCTCCCTCTCTTCCCATTTTCCTCTCCTCTTCTTCTCTTCTTCTTCCTCTTCCTCCTTGCCCCTTTCTTCTCCTCCTCCTTCCCCAATCCTCTCCTCCTCTCTCTCATCCCCTCACCCCCCTCCTTCCTTTCCGTCCACCCCCCCTCCCTCACCCCCTCCTTCCCTTCCGTCCACTCACCCCTCCCCCACCCCCTCCCTCCCTCCCTCCGACCATCTATTTTTCAATCAACGAATCAGCTGACAGAGAAGGCATTATTTTCTCTCTTTTTTTTTCTCCCTTTCTTTCTTCCTTTCTTCCTTTCTTTTCTTTTCTTTTAACATTGACTCTTACTTTCCATCGCCTTGAACGTTCGAGGAGTCGCTTCTCGGAATTTTCATCTCCGCTTCGTATTATTCTCCGAGAGAGAAAAGCAACGGCAGCGATGTTCGTGTGCGGCGGAGGAGGCGAAAAAAAAAGATGATGTTTAGAAAAGATGAAAGAAAAAGGGAAAGAAAAGAAATGAAATGAATTCAATTATATTCACAATAGATAGATATGATGATATGATAATAAATAAAAAAACAGAAAAAAGGGAAATTAATTAATAAATATAATGGTTGAATCATTAATTAAAATTATCAGATAGATAAATTAATGAATAAATTAACTATTGAAATACTAATATGATAATAATAGATATTTATTTTCAATAATAAATGCCATGAATAGGCACTCCCTCTTCCCACCCCCACTCCCCTGATAACACACCAGACTAACTCTTTCTTTCTTTATCTCTCTGCAGGTGAGGCCGAAGCGGAGACAGCGCCCAGGTGATGCGTCCGTGCTTGAACATTTGCTTGTTTGTCTGCCTGTTTTCACGTACGTAGAACGAGGAAGCAGAAGAAAAGGAAGAAGAAAAAGAAAAAAAAATCTGTCTCGGCTGCATTACGTATCAAAACTCGCAAAAGAGGTTGGCGGGATCTGCTCGCTTCAAAAATGGTCGTGAGTAGTAACTATACTGTTAAAATTCCTCGTTATGTAATACCGTAATAACTGCAATAAAACCATTACAAAATCTAGCAACGCACGTGATGCACCTCTTGTAAAACAGCGCTTGAGTCGACGTAGGCCAGGCTGGGTTTAAGATCTCCTCCGCACATCCGGGTTCAGTCCGAGATCCAACTGCTGTAGGCCCGGTACCACGTTCTTTATCTGTCCGTTTAAGCGAGTAATAGCATATACGGAGTGACGAGTAGATTAGAGACTCAGGTGAAGTTTGACAGAGGAAGTGTAGCGTTAAATACAGTTTCCGCGGTAGAATGGAACTCCTGATTGGATAAGGGAAGTTGCCAAGGGAGTTATTTTCACCGGGATTGACCCTGACGCGACCCCGGTAATGGAATTGGAACATCGGCGATTAGCTTTCAATCAAGGGACTCGAATAGAGGAAGCCTATCTGATGTCACGCTTGTTCCGGTGGCTTATAAAGCGGGATGGGGGTTGTCTTATCGCTGTGTGTCTCGGCTGTTGGCATTTCCTGTCTTTCCCGCAGGAATTCCTTGTGGCTGTGGATTAGTCTCGGCGATGCTTAACGCTGAGCTTCGGCGTTCGGAATACCGCCGTCCTCGTACGAAAAGGCCCGAGATTTGTTTAGTGATAAGGGTATGTCATGTATCTGATAAGATCAGCACAAATACTGAGGGTTTTATGTGATTTACTGCGATATAAAGCTTTGATGCTAGCAATATTGAGCTGGTAACAATGTCTCTCAGCATGTATTAACCCGGATTATTATTTTGATGCGATAAATGAAACCTTGATCGATTCTTAATTTTTAGAGGTATCGTATAGAGTGTGTTTAAGCGACATCGTCATTGTCCTCCTTAACAGACATCTTTTTTCCTTACCTAATTGATGTTTTTTTTTTCTTCTTCACCCGGCAATTTCCTGACGGCGTTATATCAAAGACGTTTTTTGTGTCTTTCACATAACCGTTTTTAATGAAAGTATTTTTATGGAACTATTTTGTATCGAAAAGGATAGGATATGAAACCTCAGCATCAACTTCATTCGAGAAGATTCGCGAAACTCCGCTCGAAATTTATCATCTCTCCTATGGATAACATTTAGCAAAGCACAGTTAAGATAGCTAATGATACATGTATTTCACAAGTATTAAATTCCTCTCCAGACATTTTTTATTCTACTTTATCAGCAGTTTCCCAATCCCCAGTATTTATTCCTTTCGAATATCCTCCTCCCGCCTCCGCCAGTTACGCTTTCTTCTTCTTCTTCCGTGCGTCTCTCTTTCTGCTTTTTCCAGGCCCCTTTCCCCCCTTGGGCCGTAGCGTGTCAACGGCGGTGAAAGCAGGAGAGCGTGTCAACAGTAGGCTTAGATGTTATGACTGATTGGTCTCTGGGATTTCTATTGATTTCTAAGAGAAGGGAGGGTGTGATGAGGGGGGGGGGGTAAAAGAGAGAGAGAGAGAGGGA
>NW_028234431.1:13724387-13726887 GCF_977035675.1 Penaeus japonicus
TCGTTATTCTCATATGTTGTTTTTCGATGGTATCTTCTTGCTGAGTTTTTATGGCATGCGTGGGTTTTGAAGGAGATAAGCGAGGGCTTTTACGAAATTAAAACTTGTCTTCGTTGTCCACGCTGGCGATTTCTGGGGATTAATTTGTTCGGGAATAAAATGGGGTTTCGCATTTTCTACATGCATTTGTTGATGCTTTATTTATTTTAAAACACACACGCACCCATGCATGCACGCGCGCGCACACACACACACACACACACACACACACACACACACACACACACACACACACACACACACACACACACACACACACACACACACACACACACACACACACACACACACACACACTCACACAAACACGCTTTAGAAATTATTAACAGTAGTGTTTGCAATTGCTTGCCTCTGTATATGCATATATATAATTCTCTCAATTTTCTTTTTAAAATGTGGCCGAGATATTCAGTAACGAGATCTTGAAGATTATCCGGCAGAGACAGCGCCGGAGCCTCGCCAAGCCTTAAAACAGGTTCACTTTACTGCCGCGAAGTGAATTTTATCAGACGAAGGCAGCGGGTCCCAGGGAGCGCCAGGGGAGGGGGGAGGGAGGGGGAGCGGGAGGGACACTGTCTGCGACGACGGACTTGCATCTTCACATCGCTCTGCCCTCAGGCCTTGCGGGACCGGCAGTGTCTGCGCCGGGCTCAGTTGCGTCATCGTCGCTTGCACACGCACACACACGCGCACACGCACACGCACACGCACGCACATACACACACGCGCGCCCGAACAGTATTCAGTGTTTTCAAAGATAGGCGCTTGATTGTCATGACATCGACGTCAGTAAATTGTTTTCTTTTAACTGGCCTTGTGATGAATTTTTGACTTCGAATAAACCGAGTTAATTTTTTTATTTGGTTCGTCTGATGTTTAGGTAATGTTTTAGAATTCTAGGTATTTTGTTTTTATTATTGAATAACCTTTCATTTTGTCGGTAAATATTATAGGAGCACGCGTGAAGATATGGTTCAATTGGGCCACCATGTGAGTTGTATATTGTTGTTTATAATGCCTTAGCCCTGCATAGGATGAAAGTGTTTAAAATTTCTATTCTGTGGATGATGTGAACAGTTCGGTAAAAACTCTCCAATGCAGTAATGAATACGGAAATGACGTAGGTGCTGAGAGCAGACGTAGCACCCGATTCTTGTACTGTAACGTTTTTACCCTCTCGATACAAAGGTATCAGTAGTCATGCAGATATATTTCAGTACAGTTGTTACGTAGTTACATAGTTCAGTAGTTGCGTAGATATATTTTGATATATTTACGTAGAGACGTATCAGTAGTTATGTAGATGTATTTTAGCACAGTCGATGATATTCTTACTGAAACACAAATAGGCCACACGCTGGAGCACAAATAGACACTAATGAAACACAAACAACACACGGAGACACAAACACACACACGTACCTGCACGATCATGTACACATTCAGGACTAAGAGAGCGTACTATTCATGCATTTCGTGCGAGTTCTGAGGTGAGCGCACAGGTCGCGATTGCGCCGGGAGCTGCTTGCTACCGGAGGACGTCATCCATCACTTCAAAGAGCATCATGATAAGGCGGATTATTGCTATTACTTCTTGCTGCCCAGCGTCAGGGCGCACACGTGAGGCTTTGGTTACTCCCTCCCTCAGTCTCACTCTCAGTGTCCGTCCCTTCTGTTCTCTTTCTTTCCCTCGCCTCCCTCCCTTAGTCAGTCTCAGTTTCTTCCTTTCCTCCATTTTTCCTTCCCTTCCCTTCCCCGCCCTCAATATCCCTCTCATACTACTCCGTTCCCTTCCCCCTCAAAATCCCACTCAGACTCCATTCTTTCAGGTCCTTCCTCCTTTCTCCTCCCTCCTCCACTAAGTCCTCGTTCTCTACCTTTTGCTCTCTCCTTCCTCCTTTCTCAACCCTCTCCTTAAGCGTCTTTTCCCCCCACTCTCTCTCATAACCCGTCATTGTCACCCTCTCCAAGCGGCAGTCATTAAGCGCCATAATAGAGCCCTCAGACCTCCCGGACGCGGCGGACTCTCCCAGGCATATCAAAAGGGCCATTTATTATAACACCGAAGGAAAGGGAGAGTCCTTCCAAATGGGCACCACGCAACCACGTACACGAGTAAGGAGTTTGTCATCCTGCGAGTAATTGTATGGTAGCGAAAGATGGCTTTGGTATGGTCGTGGGTGGTGGTCTTTGTGTGGTGTTGTGCTAAGTTATATGGAATGGGTAGGAGTATGGATTTCCTTATGAGGATGTGTGTGTGTGTGTGTGTGTGTGTGTGTGTGTGTGTGTGTGTGTGTGTGTGTGTGTGTGTGTGTGTGTGTGTGTTTCTTTTATATTTAAGATAGTTACTCTATCTCTCACACGTGTCTCTGAGGCAGCAAGAAGCCAGGATTCTGTTTAACCGGGGAGGAAAAAATCGCCATAAATTTTATCCCATCTC
>NW_028234431.1:13729387-13734387 GCF_977035675.1 Penaeus japonicus
AATTTAGAAATTCATTCCTGAAGTATATTCAGTCAGCAAGGGGGGGGGGGGTGCTTCCAAACAGGGGGGTTGTGATGGGACAGCCCCGGGTCACACGCAGATTGCAAGGTCGTTCACTTCCAATGCGAACGAGGAAGAGGAAGAGAAGGAGAAAGAGAAGAAGACAAATGAGAAGAAGAACAAGAATAAGAACATGATGATGTGGAGATGGATATGAAAAAGAGGAAGTAGAAGGAGAGGAAGGAAAAGAAGAACAAGAAGAGGAGGAGAAAGAAGGAAAAGGTACACGAAGAAGAAAAAGAAGGAAGAAGAAAAAGAAATAGTAGTAGAATTGGAAGCAAATTAAAGAATAGAAGGAAGAGGAGAAGAAAAAAAGAGAAAAAGAAGAAGAGGAAGAAGAAGAAAAGAAGAAAGAAAATGTGCACATAAAAAGTGGAGGAGAAGGAGGAGCAGGAAGAGGAAATAAATCCCCCGAAGTGAAAGGCCCTCCGGCGCAAGAGGGAGAGCTCGAGCCCTTAAATCAGCCTCCGATGCGAAAGAGCGAAGCGCGGGCGGCGGGCGGGAAGGAAGAGAAACTCGCTCGCCTGCAGGAAAGCAACACCGCGCCCCCGCTCCTGTGCCGCCGCCATGGGCGTAATCTTCAATCCTCTTCTTCCTCTTCTTATTATTACTATTGTTATTATCTTCATTATTATCATTATTATTATTATTATTAAAATTATTATTATTACTGTTATTATCATTGTTACTATTATTATAATTATTATCATTATTAATATTATTATTATTATTATTATTATTATTATCTTCATTATTATTTCTCCACCTCCTCCTCCTCACCGTCTTCCTCCACTTCCTGCTCCTTCTCCCCTTCATCTTACTCCTCTTCCTCCTTCTTCTTCCTCCTCCTACTCCTCTTCTTCTTCTTCCTACTCCTCTTCCTCTCTCTTCTTCTTCCTCCTCCTCATCCTCCTCTTATTTTTCTCCCTTCTTTCTCTTCATCCTCCTCTTTTTCTCCCTCCTTTCTCCTCGTCCTCCTCTTTTTCCACCTCTTCTTCTTCTCTTTCTTCCTCCCTTTTCCTCCTCCTCCTCCTCTTCTTTTTCTTCCGCCTTTATCCTCCTCCTCGCCTTCCTCCTCCTCCTCCTCCCCCTCCTCCTCCTCCTCCTCCTCCTCTTCTTTTTCTTCCGCCTTTATCCTCCTCCTCGCCTTCCTCCTTCTCCTCCTCCTTCCCCTCCTTCTCCTCCTCCTCCCCCTCCTCCCCCTCCTCCCCCTCTTTTCCCATCTCATTTCACGATCGCGGGGACCAGCACGCATAATTATCTCGAAGGAACAAATTGGGTTCAGAATCGCATTGTTAAAGTTGGAGGGGGGGGGGGAGGGAGAGAGAGATAGAGAGAGGTTGAGAGAGAGAGAGAGAAAGATACACTGGCAGACAGACAGACAGACAGACAGACAGACAGACAGACAGACAGACAGACAAAAAGACAGAGAAAGAACGAAAGAGAGAGCGAAAGAAAGAAAGAAAGAGAATCCACGGAGCGAAAGGGAGGGCGAGGGTCGAGGGACAGAGCCGCGGGCCGGGCAGTCTCCGCCATTAAATTCAAATTAAGATCCAAACGGTGTCAACAAACTGCTCGGTTACTCACCTCACTCGCTTACCGGGACTACCGCCGTGATCATCGATGGGAAGGAGAGTTGGGATCGTAGCCAGTGGGACTATTTGGTAGCCAGTGGGACTACTTGGTAGCCAGTGGGACTACTTGGTAGCCAGTGGGACTACTTGGTAGCCAGTGGGACTACTTGGTAGCCAGTGGGACTATTTGGTAGCCAGTGGGATTACGTTATCTTGGCTGCAGGAAACGTTTTTGATGGTATGATAGGAGTGTGCTAGTTTGGATTTTTAACGTTATTGGTATTAATAATGGTTTTCTTGATGATCAGATTCATTATCATTAGTGGATGATGATTGTCGTGATGATGAGATTCGTATCATTAGGGGTTGCAGTGGATAAGAAATAAGTGTTATTATTATTGCTAATACCATCCTCATTGACATTATCCATATAATTTCATACTATCATTAATGTTTCATAGTTTGATTAATGAAGTTCATATTCGTATTGCAATCTGTACTTATCAGTTAGTAAAAAAAAATCATTTCATAACCCGATCACGCCCATTTCGCTTTCCAAGAATCAAACTCTCATTTTATGAATAATCCTCCGGCCTGTGTTTTATGAGTCACCGTAATAGTCTGTGAACTGCCGTGAACCAGCGTGTGGGGCGGGACTGTAAATGCGGTTGTGTGTGCCGTAAGCATTTTCCTTTTAGGCGCAGGTAGGCTTAAGCGTCTCACACCTGAACGACAACCGCTGTGCTCATAGACCCGGTGTACCCTTTCAATTTTATTACTGGTATTAAGTGTATCATGCATAAGAACGCGAAATGAGAATATTGTCGAAATGCAATTTTCCTCCAAGTTGAAAAGCGCGATGAAAAATGACCCTTCTTTTCTTACCTTCGTCTTCCGTCCTCCTCCATCTACCCCCCCCCCCCCTTCTCCCTGGGGTTCTTCAAACACCTCCGAGACCGCAAGACAAACACGAAATTATCTTGGGCAGTCTTGGGCCTTTGCAAGTCTTCCGCCAACGCCTGCAAGTTTCCGCATATGTACCGTGCCAACCCAACCTCTGACGTCATTGACATGTCATTTATCTATTGTCCTCGCATGGCCTTCCTTGTCTCCGTGGCCATGCATCGATTATCATAAAGAGTAAGAATGGGTGTTGCTAGATTCATTTTCACAATCATAATGGCGACGGTTATAGTTTGAAAAAAGGGAACCAATAACTGCAGTGGTGTCAATAGTAATGATAATATATGTAAGCAAAGAATCCATGTTCAGCAAAATAGCTCCTCAATGCCCTGCCATCGACGAGACTTTCTTCCTCTCCCCACTTTACGGTGCTTGTCGATTGGTATGTGGTGGTGTCGAGCAGTGAGGCATGGTGAGGTGGTGCACCGCCGTGTAACGTGAGAGACATACATGAAGAGCAACAGTACGGTGCATTCCCATCATTAGATTAATCATAGTAACTAGGCGGGGGTAGTGATGTGGTATCGCAGGTAAGTGATTGAGTATAACAATATTGATAATGACAAGTCTGTCAGTACGGATGGGATTATTGCACGTGGCAAGTGACGCTATGCACTCAAACGCCCCATAATTGTGACGTGGGCGGAAGGATATACGGGAAATTGTTAGTTGTTTGGTCTCTTAACACGCGTCAAGCCAGATGTTGCGCATGTCGGTTTTATGGAATTAGATCTCTCCTAAATGTTGCGGTTCAAGCCTAGAGAAAACGATAGCGTCTACAAGATTCTGTAGGTGCATCAGGTTGTGTCCATGGAAAATAATCATCCTTGCAATTTGCCATACTTATAGGCACCTAATAAAATCAGACTCCCAAAGGTAGCAAAACAAAGACCCTAAATCCTCTTCCAGAACCTCCCCCACAAGATCCTTCGTCTGTGCCGGCGCCCCATTTGTTACGGCATCCTACGTAAGGCATCTCGTATTAGCAGCCTCCTTCGGCACAAGGAGATGCATCCTTGTCGCCATGACAAGGAACAGCGTCGCTCCTCTGGCGCTCATAATAACTAGCGTCCTCTCGAAGTGACCTTTTCGTGGAGATCCATCTTAGGCTAAGGCGTCCACGTCCCTTGCCTTTGCGGTTCTGCTTTGTTTGTTTCGGTTAATGTGGCCTGATGTGTGTAGCTGTGTTTGTTGTTTGGTTATGTGTATATGTGTTAGTTTTGTCTTTATTGTTGGTATAATTGTTAACATTTCCAACATTTGCATTCGATGGTAGATTTATATATATTTTTATTACTAGTTTCCTACCTGCTTCACTCACTGGCATTTGGCGCTAAAACACGCACTGAAGTAAACGCATGTGTACACGGATTATTTGTTTACATACAAATACGTACGGGCGCGTAAATAGACAGCCAAAGGCCTAGACAAAGTGGGTGGCCTAGATACTGCCCCGGCGTTCCCCTCGAGAGGAATACATTAGAAAACCGTGTACAAAATAGCCACTTGTTGGAGATTTCACCGCCGCCCACATTGACAAAGGGTCCTACCTGCTCTCGCGCCTGGCCTACCTGTCTGCGCCCCCCCCCTCCCACTCCTTGTCCTGCGCCGCTGCTTGTTCGTCGCTGATGCCCTCTGTGTGTGCTTTGACATTGGCTAGTTACCACTGGTATGATCTTTTCACTTCCATTGTTATGATGATGATGACGATGGTGATTATTATCATCATTATTATTATTGTTGTTGTTTTGTTGTTGTTACTGTTATTATTGTTGTTGCTACTGTTATTATTGTTATTATTATTATTATTATTATTATTATATGTAGTAGTAATGGTAGTAGTAGTAGTAGTATCAAATATTAGTACGCTAACAAATCTCTCTCTCTCTCTCTCTCTCTCTCTCTCTCTCTCTCTCTCTCTCTCTCTCTCTCTCTCTCTCTCTCTCTCTCTCTCTCTCTCTCTCTCTCTCTCTATCTCTCTCTCTCTCACACACACACACACACTCCCTCTCTCCCTCTCTCTCTCTCTCTCTCTCTCTTTCTCTCTCTCTCTCTCTCTCTCTCTCTCTTCTCTCTCTCTCTCTCTCTCTCTCTCTCTCTCTCTCTCTCTCTCTCTCTCTCTCTCTCTCTCTCTCTCTCTCTCTCTCTCTCTCTCTCTCTCTCTCTCTCTCTCTCTCTCTCTCTCTCTCTCTCTCTCTCCCTCTCTCTACCTCCCTCCTTCCCTCCCTCTCCCTTCCTCCCTTCCTCTCTTCCTCTCTTCCTCCCTCCCTCCCACCATCCCTTCCCACTCTTCCTCCTTCCCTCCTTCCCTCTTCCCCACCTTCCATCCCTCCTTCCCACCCTCCCTCCTTCCTTCCCTCCCTCCGCCTCTCTCTGGAACATCGTGTCCTCGCCAGGACTCTA
>NW_028234431.1:13739387-13741887 GCF_977035675.1 Penaeus japonicus
AAATGCATATATACATAAATACATACATACATACATACATACTCAGCCCATTTCCCACTTACGCTCTGATACCCTCATTAAGCAAAAAACAAGCAAACAACCAAACGCGCAAACAAAACCACAGGGGCATTAAACTCCCGCCGAAGTGGACTTCCGGCAACTTTAGCAACTTCGCCGAGCGTCTTCACCCGCCCAAGGATAATTGTTGCTTGTCTCACCTGCCGCGTGCGCCTCGGAAGCACGTGGGGGAAGGGGGGGGGGGGGGGGGGGGGGGGGGGGGGGAAGGGGAAGGGATGTAAGAAATATTATTTAGGAAGCGGTGATGGTACGATGGGTGGAATGCTGTGTTTGAGTATGTGCGTGTAGGTCTATTTACGTTTAGCATATATTTTATATGTTTATATACTTTATATATCTATATATGCATCTGTATATATATATATATATATATATATATATATGTATATAATGTATATATATATATATATATATATATATGTATATAATGTATATATATATATGTGTGTGTGTGTGTGTGTGTGTGTGTGTGTGTGTGTGTGTGTGTGTGTGTGTGTGTGTGCTTACACAAATATATATATATATATATATATATATATATATATATATATATACATATATACACATGTGTATTCATACATATACACACATGTGTATTCATACATATACACATATGTGTATTCATACATATACACACATGTGTATTCATACATATACATACATACATTCATACCTACCTACCCATATACATGAATAATTAATTCATATACATATGTGTAAACATCTCTTCATATAGCAAATGACATCTCACTTTTCTGACAAACATACACATATAAATACTTATATAGTATATATGTTAGTATAGATTTTAATATGTATGTTGGTATGGATCACAAGATCACTATAAACAGATATATAATCTATGTATGAGTGTATATTTGAATCTGTATATTTGCATGTATCGTAGACCACGAAGTACCGTGCTCATAGAAAAGAAACACAAAACCAGTTGCTTGAATGGGTCTTCCAGTAACGCCCCCCCCCCCCCCCGTCAAGCGGTCACAACGTCACCCGGCCTATGCAAATGTCCAGATTCTTCCCCAGATAGTTTTGTCCAAGCATTATGGATTCAATGAACCCGAGATTTAGACTCTTCGCTCATGTACAAACACATCTATACATCCATTCATCCACACACACACAAACACATACACACACGCACGCACGCACGCACGCACACACACACACACATACACACACACGCACGCACGTACACACACACACACACGTACACACACACACACACACACACACACACACACACACACACACACACACACACACACACACACACACACACACACACACACACACACACACACACACACACACACACACACACACACACACACACACACACACACACACACACACACACACACACACACACACACACACACACACACACACACACACACACACACACACACTTTACTCTAAACACTATTTTTGTCATGTTTATGATGATGTAGTAGTTTCTAGTATTGCGTAATATTAATGTTATCGTCATCAGCAGTATTGCAAGGACTGTTATCATTTTTGTCAAAGATATCTATACTTTGAGACTTGCTCAAGGCTTGGTCGAGTTTAGTAACTTAATGTACAAAGGTATGTGAAATGAAATCTGTGAATTATTTATGTTATTATCATATAAACTGTAGGACTTTGCACCATTAGCATCAGCAATAGCATGGTAGAAAATAATTATGATCTCATTGTGCAGCTTGATAATTATATTAACAGCACACTTTTGTTTCATCATTCTCTCTACCTATCCCTCCCTCCTCTCTCTCTCTCTCACTCTCTCTCTTTCTCTCTCTCTCTTTCTCTTTCTCTCTCTCTCTCTCTCTCTCTCTCTCTCTCACTCTCTCTCTTTCTCTCTCTCTCTTTCTCTTTCTCTCCCCCTCTCCCTCCCTCCCCTCCTCCTCTCCCTTTATCTCGCTCTCTCTGTCTCTCTTGCTCTGTCTCTAAACCTCTTTCCACCTCGAAATATCTGTTTTCTGTTTTTCTTCTGTCCCTCCCTCTGCATTTCCCATGTCAGAAAGCGGCATAAATCCTCACGCGAAGAGAAACATCGCTGTCAGAATTTCCCTGGAACGACTCGCAGCTTCATTAGCACCGTTTAAATCGGCCGCAAGGCACTAACCCAGTGACACGGAAAATGGTTCAGACTGTATTGGAATGCGCTAAACCTGTCTCGTGTGCATCAGGTTGCTCGCATGACCTGCAATTAAATTCGTCATTGCAACTTTGCAGCAGAGGTTGGGAGGTCCCGCCCCCTCGTGCCGCGCTTCTCCGCACGCTCGTCATTTTATCGGTCAGGGATCACGGGAAGGCATATCCGGAAGTGAAGCAGGGTAAAGGGGAAGAGAGAGAGGGAGAGGGAGAGGGAGAGGGAGAGGGAGAGGGAGAGAGAGAGAGA
>NW_028234431.1:13746887-13754387 GCF_977035675.1 Penaeus japonicus
CAGTGGCTCGAAACCCATGTCTATGGCTTGATTTTGTTGTTTTGTTTTGGTCGGGCCTTCGTCTGTCCGTGAGATGCTCCTTTGTTGATATTTTTGTTCAACATTATTGTTGTTGTTGTTGTTATTGCTCGTATTATTATTCGTAATATTATTGTTATTCTTGTTGTTTTTCGCATTATTATTGTTATCAGTAGCTTTATTATTATCCCATATTATTGTTATTGGAATTATTACTTTTATTAGTGTTGCTGTTATTACTATTATCACTATTATCATTGCCATTATTATTATCATTATTATTATTATCATTATCATTATTACAAATACTATTATCTTGCACATTTATGCTTGTGTATATGTATGGAGAACGATAAAACAAGAAAAACGGACCAAGCAACATAGGTTTATAGTCAGAGAGAGAAAAATTCCGCATCATAGTCTCCCGTGCCGCAGCGCCACCGCACGCGGCTCCTCCACTCAAGGCGATCATGTTATGGCCGCTCCATCTGCGGCAGCCCTTTATCACACAACTCGGCTCCAGCCGATGGATTTTTTTTCGACTGGAATCTTCTTTTTTTTATCTAGGAAATAGCCAACGGATCTTGTGTCTATGTTCCTATCTTTTGCTTACGTGTGTGTGTTTACGTATGTTTGTGAAGATTTATTATTATTTTTTTTTCATTTTGATTTTTTTTCTATAGATTTTTGTTTATGGATATATCTTATCTGTCTCTCTCTCTCTCTCTCTCTCTCTCTCTCTCATATATATATATATATATATATCTATATATATATATATCACTCTCTATATATACTCATATATATATATATGTGTGTGTGTGTGTGTGTGTGTTTATGTATTCCATTTAAACCGCATTCCAAAAATAGACAGCTGTCTTGTATCTCCATGTTATGCGTCACACCGGGAAAAAGACATACCTCCCCCTCCCCCCTTCCCCTTCCCCTTCCCCTTGAAAGTCGTACCAGCCCGACGGCCTTTGGTTCTGTCTGCTGTCACAGGGCGTCACACTCGGTCGATTTATACGAGGGGTTGCGGGGGAGGAGAGCCGGAACTGGCTTGGAAACAGCTGATGGGAAAGAGACAGTGAGATGGCGAGGTTGGGAGTGGGGGGTTGATGTAGTAGTTAGTATTGTGAATTGCACAGTGACACATATTATGGTGAGGCGAGTGATAGAATAAGTTGGTAGATAGACAGAGAGAGGGAGAGGGAGGGAGAGGGAGGGAGAGAGGGAGGGAGGGAGGGAGGGAGGGAGAGAAAGGAAAGGGGCAGAGTTGACAGTCTGTTCCATGACCTGTCACGAACCGTTTGTGTATCAGCAAGATCGTAAACACGAGAGTACGGAGTCTCATACGCTGGTCATGTATGTTTTTTTTTTTTCTTTCTTTCTTTCTTTCTTTCTAAGACTTTTTGCGAGCAATTACTTTTGTCTCGCGGACGGCTTACCCTGACATTTTGAGGGTTAAATGAAGTTCATTTTGAAAGCGTAAAACAGTCTGAGCACGTGATCTTAAGTAAAGAAAAAGTGGGGGAAGTTCGTGTATGTGTGTGTGTCTGTGTATTTGTAAGTGTGTTTGTAAGTGTATGTTTATTCATAAAAATGTCAGTCGTCTTGGTTCGTAAAATTTTCCTTTTATTTTTATTTATTTATACTTTTCCATTAGTAATTGAAAAAAACAATATATTATGTGACGTAACTAATTTGCGATTTAACTATAAATTGATAAGCATCAACTATGCTAAATGAGCCTACATCCTCTTAGGTATCGCTCACATAGACCTAATGGACTACACACGTTCATCATTCACCTCCAAGTTACCTCTCTTTTTTAAATCACATTTCCCGAACATATTAATCCATTAAGCTGATTATAAAACGTATCTTAATCTCCCCTCCCCTCTCCCCCCCTCAGATCCGGAAGTGACGTCTGAAGCTCACCTGCCGCTCCAGGTAAGATGTTCCGGCCTGTGTTTTTGCATCACCAGTTTCTTCAACAGGGAGTAAATTCCCCTTCAGTCGAGCATGGCGTCCGCTGACCTGCGCCGCGCACCTGTTAGCCTCGTCCTGGAGTCGTCTGAGGGATCGCCCGGTCGTTGTGGGGCTCCGAGGAGGATCTCATTACGTGTTGTCTGTTTTTTGTGTATTTGAGAGAGAGAGTGAGAGTGAGAAAAAAAGAGAGAGGGAGAGGGAGAGGGAGAGGGAGAGGGAGAGGGAGAGGGAAAGAGAGAGAGAGAGAGAGAGAGAGAGAGAGAGAGAGAAAGTGATAGTAAATGAGAGTGAGTGAGTGAGAGTGAGAAAGAGAGAATGAGTGAGAGTGAGAAAGAGAGTGAGTGAGTGAGAGACTAGAGAAAGAAAGAGAGAGAGAGAGAGAGAGAGAGAGAGAGAGAGAGAGAGAGAGAGAGAGAGAGAGAGAGAGAGAGAGAGAGAGAGAGAGTTTACATATTCATGTCTAATTCATTCATTCATTTATTTTTTTTTCGTTCGAGATGCATTAGCGTAATTGGATAGTCTTGAGATAATCGGCACTTAAGTCTGTCTGCAAGCATGCAACATTTCATAACCGCTTGTAGTCGAGCTTGTACGCCATCTAGGTTTATTACCCACGCACAAAAAAATGACTCATTACACTCCCCGGGGCATGAGACGGGGGTACGCTTATTGTCTTGCAATTACGCGAAAGTCTGCCAAGGTTACTTTCGACACGTCCGTCAGAGGGCAGTAAACACGAGGGTTATGAAGGGGAAGAGAGGGGGAAGGGGTAGGCGGGGAGGGAAGAGGGAGAGAGGGAGAGGGGGTAAGCAGAAGTTAAGGGAAGGGACTTGGAAGAAAGGTGATACATGGCATGACTGATAGCGAGAGAAGCGATGGAAGGTTGAAGAAAACAACGATATACAAGCCAGTGTATGCTAAAATGAAGAAATAATAATAATAATAATAAATAAATAAGGCAAAGAAAAGAAAAGAGATTGAGAACAAAATATTGAAAGAAATAAGATAAGATAGAATAAAACAAAAGAAACTGAATAAATCACCACCAATATTGAACAACTGAATCGTTGAGGATGATTAGATCTCTCTAAACAGGACCGAGAGGGAGAGGAGATAGAGAGAGAGAGAGAGAGAGAGAGAGAGAGAGAGAGAGAGAGAGAGAGAGAGAGAGAGAGAGAGAGAGAGAGAGAGAGAGACCGACAGACGAACAGACAGACAGAGAAAGAGAAAGAGACAGAGGAAGAGACAGAACCAAAGGCAGAAAAAGAAAGATAGAAAGAAAGTGAGAAGAGAGCGAAAGAGCGAGAGAGCGAGAGGCGTCAGGGTGTCAAGAACAAAAAGACAAGAAAGTTCCTCCTCGCCGATCTCCCACGTACCGGCCTGACCGACTTAAGTTCAGTCGAAGGTGAATCTCCCCGGCAGTTTCGTGTCCTGTCCGAGGCGCCTCATCTCCGTCGTGAAATATAGGTCTTGGGTGACGTTTCGTGTCGCCGCGGAGGTTGGTCGGGTTCGTGTGGTCTTTGAGCTGCGAGTCTTCTTCGTTTGGTATCCTTATGGGTTGTTGGGTTGTTATGATTGTTAGTGTTGTTAAGGATCTTCATCGTTATCGGCGTCTTCGTTATTGCCTTGTTCGTTATCGGCGTCTTCGTTATTGTCATGTTCGTTATCGGTGTCTTCGTTATCGTCATCTTTGCTATCGTTATCGTTACTGTTATCATTGTCGTTAATTATTAGCTTTAATGCTATTGCTCTTTTTTAATGACATCATTAGCATTTTGTTGCTGTTGCTGGTGTTCCTACTTCTATCGTTATTATTGTTTTTACTATCTCTTAATGGTGATAAGTATAGTGATATTATTAGTCTTTTATTAATGTCATTATTATTATTATGTTATTATCATATTTGTTATTAGTATTACTATTAGTGTTATTAGTACTAGTATTATTAGTATTAGTATTACTACTACTACTACGACTATTGCTGCTACTGCTGCTGCTACTACTGCTACTACTACTACTAAAACTACTACTACTACTATTATTATCATTATCATTATCACTATCATTATCATTATCATTGTCATCATCATCATCACCCCAAATCACCATCTTCAATACCATCATTATGATCATGATCGTCAACACAACAGCAAGCCCAGCAGCATCCCGAGCACGTGCAAAACAGCTGATTTCAGGTCACCTCCCGATCTCTACCCGATGATTTCTCCGACTTGAACCAACCATTAAAACGCGACACCCCCTTTCACATGACTAAGCTTTCCCAAGTTTGCTCCTTATAGTCCCTTAGGTAAACTTTCCAGCGCCGACTACACACAAAAAAAGCTTCACTCTCCCTCCGCCACGATGCTCCGGCTCCTCCCTGGCTCCCTGGCACAGATGCAACGAGGGAGAGTTTCACCGCAATCAAGGTCAGCTGATAGAAACGTCTCTGCCGGAGGGACGCGCGCTCTAGTCGCTTTCGTGGCGCGATTCGGGTCCACTTGAGTAGATTCTTGTTTTGAAGGGGTGATTCTTCTTCTCTTGGATTGTTGTTTGTCTTTGTTTGTTTGTTGTTTGTGCGTTGGAGTTTGGTGTGGGGTTAGTGAGGTTGGATCTTTTGGGATCAGTGGTAGACGTTCTGTTTTACTCCGTCATGCTCTGGCCTACATCAGGTGTGGCGTTAAAACCGTGGCAGGTATTTTCGACGATGCTTTTCTAGAGTTGCCTCTCTCAACCGATGCCTTACTCCAGCTATTTATTTTCTGCATCGACTCCTCTTTAATCGGTTGCTCTTCCATGCAAAATTAGTTCCCCTTCCCCGGGCAGTGTGCTGAACATGCCCAGTCCCACGTATCCGATAAGAGGAACAGAGCATGCCCAGTCCCACGTATCCGACAACAGGAAGATTACAGAGCATGCCCAGCCCCACGTATCCGATAAGAGGAACAGAGCATGCCCAGTCTTATGTATCCGAGAGGAAGAAGGCTACAGAGCATGCCCAGTCCCACGCATCGGAAAAGAGGAAGGTTATATAGAACATACCCAGTCCCACGTATCCGAGATGAAAGATACAGAACATGGCCAGTTCCATGTATCCGGGAGACACGAGGATGTGTGTAGGACGCCGACCAGACGAACATACGCTCTCACGGGGACGTCCGTTTTGCCATGCGTAAGTGCCGATAAGTCTTTCTTTTTCATTCCGAATTATAGGCGACACTTCTCAATTACACTGTGATCCTGCTGGTCATGGCTGAGAGAATTATACGCTGTGCGATTTTGCGGGCTTTTCTGTTGGAAATGGCCATCTGCATTTCGGCGTCATGTTTCAGCACTTTCTAGTTCCGTGAAATAAAGTCGTTTTTTGGGGAGGGGTTGAACTTACCAATACCTTAGATGTTTTCATGTACGTTCTGAAAGCGAAAGAGTGCATATAATATCTCTGTTTTTATTTCTCACGGTTAACTGCGAATGTATTTGTTTTTTATTTCCTCGCTTTCTCTCTCCCCCCCCCCTCTCTCTCTCTCTCTCTCTCTCTCTCTCTCTCTTTCTCTCTCTCTATATATATATATTAATCTATCTTTATTTAATTACGGTACCTGTTTATCCTATCCTTAATCTATCTCTCTAATTTATCGATTTGCCTATATCTATATACCTATCTGCCGATATAGATATATACACAGATTCACACACACGAACATACTTATACACACACAATGTGTAGTGTATATGTATGTTCACCCTGTCTTCTACAGCCTGCGCCTTCGTTCAATGTTGTTAGCAATCCCCTCTTACCTCGTAACGCATCTCCACTTACATCCATGAAAAAAAAACTTCATCCACGCGTAAACCAGACGCACAACCAAACACAACCAAAACACACAACCAAAACACACAACCCGGCACAACGACAGCACCACTTCCGACCACGACCCTCCGCCGGCCACCCCGCAACGCGTCAGGGAAAGTCGTAAATCCGCCGGCAAAGATCTTGGGCATGTGTTTACGGTGAGCTCCGGGTGACAGACATGGGCATTTCTCTCACTCGTTAGATGCAACTCGCTTTTGCATTCCAGGTCCTTCCGAAGTACGTGTCCATTACGGTGAATGCCCAAGCAGTTAGTGCCCGGAATGTGGGCCAGTGACACACTTCCTGGGTGCTGCTGCGGGTATGGTAGGGTAGGGTTAGGT
Organism: Penaeus japonicus; assembly: GCF_977035675.1. Lineage (NCBI taxonomy): Eukaryota > Metazoa > Arthropoda > Malacostraca > Decapoda > Penaeidae > Penaeus > Penaeus japonicus. The sequence continues at coordinate 13,753,092 of NW_028234431.1, forward strand.
AGGGTAGGGTAGAGTAAAATAGAGGAGGGTATGGTTGGGTAGGGTTGAGGAGGGGAGGATGGGTTGGGGTAGGATGGGAAGGGGAGAGATGGGATGGAGTGGAGTGGATTGGGTGGGATGGGGCAGGGAAGGGGAAGGGGATGGGGAGGAGAAAGGGGAAATGGAAGAGGAAGTGGAAGTGGAAGGGAATGGGAAATAGGAAAGAGGAAGGGGATAGGAAAGGAGAAAGGGATGGGGATGGAAGGGAAAGGATGGGGAAAGTAAAGTAGAGTAAAGTAGATTAGGGAAGAGTAGGGTTATGCAGGATAGAGACTGGGTAAATAGGGGTAGGCTTTGGTGGAGCTGGGCAAGGTTAGGATGGACTGGCTATAGGTATGGTAGAGTAGGGTAGTAGGCTGAGCCTCGGTCGGTCTTGAGCCCCCCCCCCGCCTCCCCCCGCCATCGCCCCCACCCCACCCCTGCTCCCACAACAACCCTTGTCGGCTAATTGTTCCCCGTAACCCGAAATTACCCAACGAGGCCAGGTAGTCCGGATACACGGCCGAGGGAAGATTTTATTCGCCTCAAGATTCATGTAAATGAGTTAAATTTTATTCATGTAACGTCGGTCATCGTCCCCCGCCCCCCCCTCTTCCCTCCCCTCCCGTCTCCTCCCTTCTCCTCCACCCCCTCCCCCTCCCCTCCTCCCTCCCTTCCTCCCCTTCACCCCTCTCATCTTTCCTCCTCCTTCCTCCCTCTTCTCTCTTCTTGTCTCTTGTTCAAAGGATTCTTGCTTTCTTTCTCCTTCTCTTTCTCTCCTCTCGTCTACATGTCCCTAGAATCCTTTGTATTTCTTTTTGTCATTCTTCATATTACTGTTTTCTTTTATTAATGGTTATTGTTGTTGTTGTTTTTAATCCATGTTATTATTCTTGTTATTGTTATTATTTTATCGTTATTATCATTATTGTTGTTATCGTTGCTGTCGTGTTATTATGATAATGAGGATAGTAATATTAATAGTATTAATAATGGTAATAATGATGATAATAATCCTGACAATGATAATAATTATAACAACAATGATGATAATGATAATGATAATAACTGTAAAAGTATTTTTTACTTTGATGGAGATGAGGAACGTGATAATGATCATTATTGCTATTAATATGATCTTCATTGTTATTATCACCTTAATTGCCATCACTATTATTATCAGCACTATTATTACTTCCATCACTATCATTATCATTATAATGCTTATAAATATTGATATAATAATCATTATTATCATTATTATTATTGTTATTATGT
>NW_028234431.1:13759387-13764387 GCF_977035675.1 Penaeus japonicus
CAGGCGACCATAAAACCAGCGAGGCAGAAATGGCAGGGCAAAGGAAGCTTTCTAAGAGTGGTTTGCCCACTACTAACCCCCCCCCCTCCCTTCCCCTTCCCCCCCGCGTCGTGGCACCTACTCTGTTATCTACTCCCCCTTTTTTCTCAGTGTTATTCGCGATTATAATCTCCATGAGCACGCGTTCCCACGGCCACTCGGGGGTTCTGGTTTTCTCGGCATTTTGTCACCTGACTCGATACGGTGAAAGTAATGTGGCAAATGCGATCGAAATCGTTTTCCTTTTTTTTATTATTCTCACAGCGGGAAAAGTGACACACGACAAGCACAGATTCGGTCGTGATTGAGGGTGGGAGGGAGAAAGGAGGAGGCGGAGGTGGGAATGTGAGGGGAAAGGGAAAAGTAATGTGAAATGATGCATGGATGGAAAAGAAGGAAGGGAGAAAGGGAGGCAGGAATGGTAAGAGAAATACGAGAGTGAATTAATGACAGGTATATGGAAATAAGAATGTTAGAGATGAATACAAGAGGAGAAAAAACAACAACACAGAAATAGATAATTAAAGGAAGGACATGGCAATGTCTGAGACGAAGAACGAAGAGAAAGACCGGCGACCCTTTTCAGCATAGAAACGAAAACCTATTGGGAAGGTCACGTGTTTATCAGTGATCTTGGCACATCTTCCAGGAGGCGCTTGTTTGTTACGACACCTCGCGTGACTTGATTTTATAGAAGGAAGTCGTTAGAGTCCCGTCACGATAGGAACAGCTTAGCACGTCTTGGTGGAGTAGGAAAGGGAGATGGGAAGGAGGGCGAGGAGGAGGAGGAGGAAAGGGAGAGGGGAAGGAGGGCGACGAGGAGGAGGAGGAAAGGGAGAGGGGAAGGAGGATGAGAAGAGAAGGAGGACGAAGAGGGGGGGGGGGGGGGAGGACGTAATGAAGTGAGGGGCGAAGGTGAAATGGAAGTGAGTAGGAGAGGGAGATGAACGATATCGATAAGGTAGAGGGAGAGAGACGATGTAGAGAAGGGGGCGAGCGAACGAGCGAGAGAGAGAAAGAAAGAAAGAAAGAAAGAAAGAAAGAAAGAAAGAAAGAAAGAAAGAAAGAAAGAAAGAGAGAGAGAGAGAGAGAGAGAGAGAGAGAGGGAGAGAGGGATATCAAGGAAGTAGAGAGAAAACAGAGCAAGAAAGAAATAAAGAGTAGGAATGTCTGAAATGTAGCAACGCTCTGACACAAATCAGAAGAAAGTTACAGCAATGTCGGTGTTCTCAGATCTTCGCGAGAGAAAAAAAAAACAATCCACAAACAAAAGCTCTTGTCAATCGCCGATGCTCGGTTCGTGATGACAGCGTGGGAAGATTCGTCAATTTACGTCTTCATTAGCACTGCTCTCATTACCATACACTGAGGTCAAGATTGGCTTCGACTTCTGACCTCTGACCCAATCTTTACTGTCACTTTTTCGCAGCTAAGTTTTCAGAACACATCTCAAGGTTTTATCGCAAACACAGATATTAAGTGTACGAAAGTTCTGCTTTTGTATATTTGCTCTTTAGGCTTACACACACGCATACCTCCCCCCCCTCCCACAAATATATGTGTGTAATACACGTATACAGTGTTTGTACGTGTGTGCATATGTCTGTATACGTACATGTACGTAAATGTGTACATCCATAAATTGAAATACATAAATGGCATAATAGGTGTGCGGTGGAACAAAGGCATTCGAAGAGAGAGGAGATTAAACTAACTCTCAGCATTCAATTCCATCTTTGTTTAAAAGGTTAATTGGAGACAGCATCTGTACTTCCCACTTTTCATTTGCCGTTGTAGAACAGGTAAACCTATCATACATTTTGTCATTAAGCCTCACAGAACTTAGCGAGAGTAGTCCAGGCCTTAAAAAACTCGCTCTACGCTTTCAGCAGAGAGAGTAAAGAAAGCAAGGGAGAGGAGGCGGATGACCCATAAAAGTGAGGGCGCCGGAGCAGGTGGACAGCGGCAGCCAGCTAGGTCGGCCCGCGTGGTCGCTGTATTAAGATTAGGCTCGTCCCCCCTGGCGAACGTGGCACTGCTCCGTTTTCTCTCTTACTCGTCCTCTCAGCGGGGGGACCATGCTGCTTGTCGAGATTGTTTGATAATGTTACGCTATTTGTGTTTCATGCTAATCATCAGCTATTCATCATTTTATAAAATCATGCCACGAGTTCCATCTGGCGTGTGGTGTAATTTATATTTGATCTGAAATATCTGATATGGGTGGTGGCGGTCCAAACGGCTTATCAAAAGAGGGATAAACTTTACTTAACACTCCTTACACAGTCACATAAACACATTTCTCCATCTTTAGAAAGTCACATGTCGTGCTTATGAAAATCTCCCCATACTGATCGTCATCGTGCATCTGGCCGCAGAAAGCCCATCATGGCCGCCTAGTCACGCCCGCCCCAACTAATTGTCGTACGATGGTCTAATTAACGCCTCCTTGTCAGTACCTTGGCTGTCCTTATGAGTTCGTGACCTTAAATGGCGAAGATAACTAAGGATCCTTAATTACTGATCCGCTCTCCTTACGGGCCGCTCCTACTTTGATCCTACACGTTTGTTTTTGTGATGGAATTAGCTGTTGTGTAAAGGAGTTTTATCTGATTTCGTTCGTCCATTCGATAGAGCTACAAATTGAAACTTAATCATAATGAAGACTTCATAAGATTATCAGTCGAATTTGAGAATCAATGAGCTCATGGTTGTCGATTTACTGACAAAATAGTCTACGATTACAAAGTTACTATCAATGGTGATAAAGCGAAATGTGTTTGAGAATAAATGGATGTCCTTGAGGTCAGAGTGGGTCAGAGTGGACAATAAAGAGGGGAAGGGACGAGATAATGGAAACAAACTGATGTCAGGTAATTCAAAGTAATTACGCTGTCTGTTTTCACTGTGATGGACGTCCTTCCCTTCACCCCCCCCCCGCACGTCAACTTATACCCCCCCCCGCTACGCACGTCAACCTCTGCCCCCCCCCCCCTTTCCCCAGCCTTGACCTCTCCTCTACTTATTCTTTGACGTCCTTATTCTCGGCCTCTCTACTCTCCCTTTCCCTTCGTCTAACTCTCCTTTCCGGCCATTTTTTCCCTCGTGTTTTTTTTCCGCGTCCTCCTTTCATCGCGCTTTCTTCTCCGCTCCTTCGTTTACATAAATTTCATCTCCTAATCGTTCCTTCACTCCTTTTACTTTCCCACACTCCGACTCCAACTCCTGCCACTCTGATTTAGTGTGTGTTCACCCTTCTCCCCCGCTACGCATAGTACCCGCGTATACCTGTGCGTTTTCCTCCCGACCCTTCCGACCATTAAGAGTAATGTTTATCTTTTGTAACTACTTCCAGGGGACCCTTCTCGATGGCTTGCTAGAGCTGCGGTCGCACTCTTGAGTAGAGGATCGTTTTAAAGTGTTCTTGCGCGGTCGTCCTCTTTCCTTTCATGACGCTTACGTTTAGCACACAAACTAACATACCCACGCGCGCACACGCACACAGATATATATATATATATATATATATATATATATATATATATATATAAATATATATATATATATTATAATATATATATATATATATATATATATATATATATATATATATATATATTATATATATAATAATATATATATATATATAATATATAATATATATATATATATATATTTATAATATTATTATATATATATATATATATTATATATATATTATATATATATATATATATATTATATATATTATATGTATATATATATATATATATACACACACACACATTTTACATAAATATCTTTGCAACGTTGCTAAAAACTATGAACCCGAGAGAGAAAGAAAAAACCTGACAGACGCATGGTGTCGTGTGGAGCAGGGATCAGATGGAGAACCACAGGAGTGATAGGACGATAACCATCCCCCCTACCCCCTATCACGCCCACTCCCCTCTCCCTCTCCTCTCCTTTCCCCTCCCCTCCCCCGTCCCCTTTCCCTCCATCCAGACCCACGTAGAGAAGACAGAGCAACAGACACACACGCGTCCGCCGTGTCTGTACTCAGCTGAGAGACGGTCGAGGGAATAGGATTTTTTCGGTCGTGCAACACTCAGAACGGGGAGATAGAATGTCATTGTTTAAATGACGAAAGGAACATTACAGAAGCTTCTTTTTTTTAAAGTGAGGACTTCCTGTCACGCTTTGCTTGCGGCTGTGCGTTTTGAGTGCCATGTTCCGACAAAAAAAAATATATATATAATCATGAAATGTGAAATCTGAAGAAGAAAAGCGAATAAACATTTTCGATTCAGCCATAAGATCTACTGAAGGAGGAACGTTAACCTAGATATCACATGTCACATCCTGGAGCATCAGTAAACAACACCACGCCCGCACGCCCACAGGTAGTGTCGTTAGTATTGCACTTGTTCTATACCGAGGTATGCGAGTGTCTGTGTTTCATCTAATATTTGAAATTAATGATGTAGTTCTATTTAATTCTCCTTAACTTTTTTTTGATCCCTCAGCGATAGTGATAGGGAGCTAAAAGAATTACGTGATGAAAGTTGAGTGAATATTGTATAAGAAAAATTGGTGTGAATTTCTTCGTTTTTACTCCTTTCTGCTTTACCCCTGAACTTAGATAGTAAAGAGCACTGACTCCAGGCAATGACTGCTGCCATGAAGCTATCTTTCAACGAGGCTTTGGCGATAACAAATTGTGCAGAATTTCTATTTGTGTGGTATACTTTTCAATAATATTTATTTTCTTCAGGCTCACTGTCAGTTACCGTTCAGCTGTGGTAATATATACAATTTATTTGGAACTTACTCCTTTTATAATATTTTACTGTATCTGTGACCCGCAAATCTCTCTCAGTTTCATGGTCGGACAATACCTGTCGATTGTATATTTGAGTGTTAGCGGATGCAAGGCAGACGGAGCATATCAATGGTGAGTT
>NW_028234431.1:13789387-13794387 GCF_977035675.1 Penaeus japonicus
TTTCAAAACTAACCTCTGAACAAAGCCAGAGGAGAGATTGCAGTAATCTGTTTACGGGAAAACACGAGACTCGAGAGAAGCAGGCAGATGCAAGCACAAGTTCCTGGACATCTGTCGAATGGTGTTTCTCCTGGAGAAAACGCGGCGCCTCTGTTGAGTGACGAGGGCCCACCTCCCCGCGGTCACCATACACCATAATAACCCGTTGTGTAAAGTCACATCTGGATAATTTTCCTCTCACCACACATCATACAGTTCCATTGGATAATTTCCCTCTCACCATATACCATAAAGTTCCCCTGGATCATTTCCCTCCATCCATACACCATAAAGTCCCCGTGGATAATTTCCCTCTCACCATACACCATAAACTCCCTCTAGATAATTTCCCTCTCACCATACACCATAAAGTCCCTCTAGATAATTTCCCTCTCACTATACACCATAAAGTCCCTCTGCGTAATTTTCCTCTCCTTAGCGGTGAGAAGTGTCTCGTTGCAAAGGATGACTACCCCTCCTTCCCTCGAAACGTACGCTGAAGGAGCACTACCGCGCGACATATGCAACAGCAATACACCGTGTGACACCTCCCCCCCCCCCTCTCCCCTTTGCAGTATCTGAATTACCCCGGTGTTGATCTTTCGCATTGGCATTGTCACGGCTTTGCGGAGTCATCGCGCAGATGTGGCGGTTTTGGCGGTGCGTGCGCGACGGGTGGCCGGTGCAGTTATGAATGTTTCAACGGAGAGTCTTGTGCAATATCTCTCTGCTGCTTATTCTTGATATTTCGCTCGATCTAACTCTTCATGTTTTCTCTCTCCACAGAATCTCCACAGAAGAAGGACAAGAAGGGAAGGATAACGATCGAAGAGACTCCTGCAAAAGACGTCCCTTGCGTGAAACATGGTGACTCCTCCGCCGCCGAGAACTGCAGCCACGTACTAGGCCAAGACGGGCAACTGAGGGTAGGTTTCCAGACAGAGGATGGGGGAAGGGAGCAGGGAGGGAGGGAGGGAGCAGGGAGGGAGGGAGGGAGGGAGGGAATGAATTGACGGAAAGGAGGGAAGGGTAGGAAAAAGGAAGATAGGGAAGGAGCGAGGAAAGGGTGGAGAGGGAGAGAGAGGGTAGGGGGAAGGGAGGGAAAGAGTAAGTGATGGAGTAAAGAAGAGAAGGAATGAAGAAAGGCATTGGGAGGGAGGGAGGGAGGGGGAGAGGGGGAGCCAGAGGGAGAAAGTGGTAGAGTGAAGGAGAAGGGGAATGAGAGAGGGAGGAAAGGAGATTGATTGATTGAACAATTGTTTATTGATATAAAGTTATACATCAAAAGGACCCATCATCATGCTTCTTCGTGCAAAAAAATATCCCTCATATCTTCTGAATAACCCCAGCCTTAATCATCCAGAGCACTTAATCAGTGTCCTTATTTCTCAATTTCGAAAGCCCTGAAGGCGTGGACAGTCTTAGACACAGTGAGCGAGAGAAAGTAATTCCTCCCTCTGACAGATCTGACATGAAGAAGGGCTGACCACCTCCAAACTCCCAATAGCATACTTATATCCTAGTCGAAAATCTCATGAGAATTAAGTCCTCGAGGGTAGGAGAGAAAGAGGAGAGAGAGAGAGAGAGAGAGAGAGAGAGAGAAGGGAGAGAGAGAGAGGGAGAGAGAGAGAGAGAGAGAGAGAGAGAAGGGAGAGAGAGAGAGGGAGAGAGAGAGAGAGAGAGAGAGAGAGAGAGAGAGAGAGAGAGAGAGAGAGAGAGAGAGAGAGAGAGAGAGAGAGAGAGAGAGGCAAGAGGAGAGGAGAGAGAGAGAGCTTTTGAAACAGATATAGAGAGAAACAGATAGAGACAGACAGACAGACAAATGAATGAAGAGGGTAAGACGGAAAGGTACGGGGAGGGGGGGGGGTGCAAAAGGGTCACGAAGGTGAAGACACCCTGGAGACACCCAAGGCTCGGGGGTCAAATTCTTTTATAGTTCCCTAGGTTGTTAAACTCCCGAAATACAGCTTTTGGGCGCGGATGATTCCCGGTTGTCGTCTGAAGCGGTGTCATACGGGCGTGAGTGACGAGGTGAGAATGGCCCTCTTCATGTCGAGATGACACTGTGCCCCGTGCGTGCCTCGTTATTGAAGCTCTGAGGACCGTGTTTAGTGTGGTTTGCGCCCGGGGTGTCGTGTTAGGGTGATTTCTGCTTTCAGTCTTAATGTGGTGTTGTTACGGTCGTGCTTGTTCGAGGACTGATATAGGGAAGAGGAGGAGGGAGGGGGAGGAGGGGGTAGAAGGGAAGGGGAGGGAGGAGGAGGTGGGAGAAGGGGAGGGGAGGGGAGGGAAGGGTTGTGGGGAGTGAGAGGGAGAGGGAGGGTGGGCGGGGAGGCGAGGGAGTGGAATTGGGAATGAGGAAGGGAGAGGGAGTTGTAAGGAGAGGACGTGAAAGAGGAGAAGGGGAAGAGGGAGATCAAGGGGTTGAGAGAGAGAGGAAGGGAAGAGCGAGAGGGAGGGGGGGTAGGGGTGGAGAGAAAGAAGAAAGGGGGTGGAGGGTAGAGAGAATGTGAGTGAAAATGAGAGAGAAAGAGAAAGAGAAAGAGGAGAGAGAGAGAGAGAGAGAGAGAGAGAGAGAGAGAGAGAGAGAGAGAGAGAGAGAGAGAGAGAGAGAGAGAGAGAGAAAGGGAGAGAAAGAAAAAGAGAGTGAGAAAAGCAAATGTATAGGGATAGAAAGTCATGGGAGTTTATTTAAGTTACCGGATTATTATTATTTTACATCTTCCTCTACGGAAATGAATTTTGTTTCCTGTGGCTCTTTTCTGTCTGGTTTCTTTTCTGTGCAAAGAGAAATTCGACAACTTTTTCATGAACCAGAAAGTAATCCTAAAAATGCTGATAACGACATAATCAGGGATATATATATAAGAAAATAGGAATATACTCTTATTAGCAATGGCAGTGAATGCTGTTGTTAGAAGTTTCTATTTTTTTTCTTTAAATGAAATATCGAAATCATTATATGAACATGATTACTAAAGAATACCCTCATTTCTTTCTCTTCCGCGCCACAGCCGGGGTCCCTGTGGCAGAATGCGCCTGTTCAAGCGACGGAGCAGCGACCCCGCCCCCCGCCTCGTATCCCTCTCCCCTCTCACCTCCGAGTACGCCCACGCCCCCGCCCAAGCCCCCGGAGATGCCTTCGCGGACGCCTGTGTCGCCCGCCCGCCCGCGCCCACGCCTCAGCCAGCTCAGGTAAACGCGTATTTTTCTGTTTTTTTGTCTGATTTTGCTTAGTGGGTTTGATGTTATTAGCATTATGGTGTTAGTAAAGACTAGGAATAAGAAAGATGAAATAAGTTGCCAGACACTGCTCCTCTGCAACAGAAATATATATCTTATAACCACGCACGTTTCGCAGCCACGCTTTTTCCGCTTCAGGATATATTAAACATGTCCCCCCCCCCCTCCCCTCCACACGCCAGCAGGAGGACGGCGAGGAGATCTACGCGACCGTGGACGGCGACGACGGCGACGATGACTGCGAGGAGGCCATCTACTCCACCGTGGACGAGGTGCGCGGCTGCTCCTCCACGCCCTCCATCATCTACTCCAGCGGGAGCATCTCGAGTGCGGGCGTGGTGAGCAGTTACTACACGGCAGTGCCGGCTCTGGTCGTGGAGGAGGTCGTGGGCGGCCGCGTGCCTGACGACGCCGCGGGAGGGGCCGGAGGAGGCGTCAAGAAGGGTAAGTCACGTCTGCCTTGAGTCGCTCTCTCTCGGGCCGCGTCGCTAGTCGCCCTGGGGCTTCTGGCGCCTCTGTGCCCTCCGGGATTTCTCTCGTAAATGGAAATTAGCCCGATCCTCTGTGACGGATTGCAGTCTCAGCGATTCCGCGATGTCCTTTCTCTGATCAGACAGAAGTTTCCTGATGGATCGACAAAGAAACAAAAAACAGGGCGGGCGCTTTCCTGGTCTTGCTCGGGCCTTGTTTACGGCTGCGCGGTAATTGGATAATAAGGGTTGTTTGATGATTTCGTCAGTATTTGCTGTCCCCGAGGTGAGTGCTGAGAGGAGCCAGGCCGGCGATATTTGTTCCCGCTCTGCCGATACGGCCCAATACTTTCCAAAAGAGAAAACTTCGAGTGCAATTTGGCCAAGCGCACACGAGATGATCGTAACAAGGACCGTTTACGATCCGATTTCACGAACTAATTACTCTTGAACTTCGACCAATTATCGAGATTCCTCCACCTACCCCCTTGATCCCCTTAGCCCCCCCCCCCCCCGCACTCAAACTCGCACTCCTTTCCTCGCCTTCTCCTCCTCCACTCTCTCTCCCCCGCACACTCGCCCTCGTCCGATGGTTTACCCTCCTCTCCGAAATGTGTTTGCATACTTCGAACGGCCGCTCGCCCTCCGTTTTCTCCAGTGCTCGGAGCGGCGTGGTACGTTCACTGCCTTAAACTACGTACATACGCTGAGTGACTGGCAGAATTTGCGGATGGAGGCGAAGGAGACAAAATGACGAGGAAAATAGGAACGGTTACGGTAGATTGTCGAGGTAGATTGGAAATTTTTCCCTTCCCCCTTTTTTACCCTCGGTCGGGGCGGAGTGAGAATGTCTCTTTTTTTTTACGAGTCGAAGAAACAGGATTTGCTACTCCCGTGTGACCCCATGTATCTTTTTTTCTTTTTTCCTTTTTTCTCTCGCTCAAACGACCTTGTGAACAATGCTGAATCTCACATAGATAAAGAGTCTATCCCGGTATATGTCTCCCCATGTCAGATTATATAAAAAAAAAAAAAAAAAAAAACGAGAATGGCGCGTTAATTTTGGCGTCGTGGGGAGAGGAAACTGGTTCACACGAGGCATGTGGGTCATCCAGGGGGAGCGCTTATGCATGCACACACAACACTCAAATTCTGATTATCTGGAGGGGGAAATGCTAAATCACAGCAGCGACGGAAGTATTTAGTCATGTGCGTCTCTTCAAGATCGTATGCTGTCATTTGGGTTGC
>NW_028234431.1:13806887-13811887 GCF_977035675.1 Penaeus japonicus
ACACACACACACACACACACACACACACACACACACACACACACACACACACACACACACACACACACACAAACACACACACACACAACACACACACACACACACACACACACACACACACACACACACACACACACACACACACACACACACACACACACACACACACACACACACACACCCTCCCTTTCCGTGTCTTTGTCTCTATCTCGTTATCCGGCGGCAAATAATGGCGTAATGCCCATAACACCCCCATTCTCCATGACAGTAAGCAGGAGATGAGAGAGTGAAAGCGCTCACACTGTCCGGCTTGTCACTCTTGTCATACCTTGCCGCGTTTGGGTGGCATCGCCCCACTCCCCCTCCCTCCCACCCCCTTCTGTTTCCAGGGGCGGTATGGGTGGGCTTCTGGGCGGGGGCGAGAGAGGAGAGAGGAGGGGGTTGTGTGTGGCGTTTTCCCACAGTTAAACTTTGGCTTATTTTCGTCAAGTGTGACAAGATGATTGTGATCTTGAAAGACGTTTACGAATGTTACAAAGCCCGGTGTGAAAAAAAAAAACGTAATCTCGATTCACGTCTTTTTTTTTTGTTTTACGGGCGAATATATTTCCCTCTCTCTTCTCTCTCGTTTCGCTAACAAAGAAATGGTTTGATATTACGTAAAGATGTTTATCTACAGCGAAATTGCCGTCCCAACTGTCACAGTGATAAACGCAAGCCGCTTTGAAATTCTCCATCCCGGCGCGCTCGAAATGGCTTGCCCTTATTGCCATTTTTCTTTTTTTTTTTACTCTCGTTACTCGAAAACAATAGAGGCCAGGTTACCCGCCTTCCTGGGCTGATGTAGATAATGATGCAATAATAACTGAGTCTGCCTTCATTACCGTTGGAAATTCTATTCTTGGAAACATTAGTCCTTTGTATTAGAATCAATGGTTTACTTTGAGACAAAAACTCAAGGGGCGTAAGTCGAGCAAGACAGGGAAGGAGATACGACCCCGAAGGAAGTGCAGAGGCCCTGGGAGGGCGACGACGCCCACCGCGGGCGGGACGGCCATGAAGATATGAATGGAAATAGTTACATGAATCTAAATGTGCATCTGTCGACTTATCCGTCCGTCGGTAAGCGAACAGATTAATGGTTACGTTAGGCAGATAATGCCAAGCAGTATCGATATCAAGAGACAAAATATGTAAGGCAGCAAATACTTTTAACAATATGTATTTATCATTATAGAACGGAAAAACATTTATAAAATTCTTACTAATTGTAAAACATGTTAACAGCCATAGATAAGCAAATGTAATTCCGATTTTCATAAAGATTCATTAATTCTACATGAATTTCTCGCACATTTCTCAGTCCCCATTTTGCACGAGCGGCTTGACCTAAACTGAAGTGACGGCCGGACTGATGGCGAGGGCGGAGGGCCAGGTAGCCCCACCTGCAGTGTGGCCAGCCCTGCACATAGCCCCGGAAGTACGGCTCTTGGGTACCACAACCATTATTATTATCGTTTTTTCTCTCTCTCTTTCTGTGTGAGGGCGTCAAGTCTTTCGACAATCCCATTTGCCTTTCGCTTGTTCTCCTTCACGCCTTCCTCTTGCCCCGAGAAGGAAGAGGAAAGAGGAAAGCAGAAGAGCCTTTGAGCCTTCGAGAGGTGGCCAGAGAAAGGAAAAGAAAGAGAAAGTATTGATCTTGACTTGCTTGGCCTTTCCCGGCGGGGATTAGAGGGTTATTTACGGCGCCTTCGCCACACTGTCTTTCTCTTTGCGGTGTTTGAGTTACGCCGTGCGGGGGCAGGCTTTGAGGCCGCGCTGCCGCTGCCCTTCTTGTGGGCGGCCCTCCTTTGATGTCCTTTTGGCGCTCCTCTCTCTCGCTCTCACTCGCTTGCTTGCTGGGTTTCGCTTTCTCTCTCACATGCTCTCTCTCTCTCTCTCTCTCTCTCTCTCTCTCTCTCTCTCTCTCTCTCTCTCTCTCTCTCTCTCTCTCTCTCTCTCTCTCTCTCTCTCTCTCTCTCTCACCCTCACCCTCACCCTCACTCTCACTCTCACTCTCACTCTCACTCTCACTCTCACTCTCACTCTCACCCTCACTCCCACTCTCACTCTCACTCTCACTCTCACTCTCATTTTCATTCTCATTCTCTCTCACTCTCGCTCTTGCTCTCTCTGATGATGCCTTTATTGGCTTATTGGGTCAGCCTCACATTAAAGAATAAGTAATCATAGACATTCGAATAAATTCATTCCTAAATACGATATTCATAAGCCAAACAAAATGACAAACTGATGCACGAATGAACAAATAGACGTACGGGATTAATCAACCCTTCGGTAAATGAACACAGAGTCTCTTTGTTCCGAAACCCCGAACCATAGAACTTGAATCACTCACGCCGACACTTTTCCTCTCGCTCCTTTCTGCCCTGACCTTTCTTCCCTTCGCTCTCTCACCCTACTCTAGTTTCTCCGATTTTACTGCATTTTCTCTTATTTTCACCCTATTTTCCCCCGCGGTAATTGTCGGTTGTCAATTCGTCCCCCTTCCTCCCCTCTTCCCCTCTGCTCCTCCTCGTCTGGTTAATGCTTCATGTGGTTTTTATTTTATATGAATCGGTGTTTCGTTTTCCTTGTCGGGTATTTCTTGTGTTGCTGCCGTGTGTTGTTGGGTTCTTCGTTATTATCTGTTTGAAAAAGAGTCGGGATTTTTATTGCGTGTAATGTGTTTGTTTGGGTGTGTGTGTGTGTGTGTGTGTGTGTGTGTGTGTGTGTGTGTGTGTGTGTGTGTGTGAGAGAGAGAGAGAGAGTGTGTAAATAAAGGAACGCCATAAGCCTCTTTTTGTGTTATGAAGAAAATTTCATTTCGATGAACTACTTTTTTTCTGTTCCCTTATCTTCATCAAAGAACTAGCGAACACAAAACAATTTCTTCTTCATGCCCGAAGAACCACCGCAATGCTTCCCCGTAAGATTTTTCCACGGAAATTAAACTCTCCATCCACTTTTTTTCTTCCGCCCTCCCCCTTTCCTTTCCCCCCTTTCTTCCCACTCCCGCTCCCTTGCCCCCTTTTCCCCACTCCCCCTCTACCTTCCCGCTTCCTCCTTCCTCTCCCTTCCCTCTCCCCCCCTCCCTCCCCCTCCCCCTCTCCCCACTTTCCCCACTCCCACCAACATGATTTCTGCTGCTTCACCTTTCACCCACGAGCGACCAAGAGCTAAAAGGTGGCGTTTATCACCGCTACTTTTCCCGATGAAGTCTTACCAGTGATATCTCGCCCGCCTTCCCACCCATCCGCCCGTCCGCCCGCCCGCCTGCCCATCCGCCCGTGGGGATCTGGGCGCTCGTCCCATTCATTCGCTTCTCGCAGCAGAACACCAACACCGGAACTCAGGAAAAGAATCACTCACGTCTTGGATAAATTTTCAATTATTATTTGTTGACTTCCACTGCATTGAGGTTGTTTCGTATGGGAGCGTCTTTTGTCGGTGATCGATCCAAAAATCTCGGTAAAAAAAATACAGTTTTTGCAAGAGTAATGTGAGAAAATAGATGTGCGGATCACCGGATGACGACGTGAAATGAGACTGGCGGACTGGAGAACGGAACCTTTGCGAGCATGTGTGTCTCCCTGCAGTGAGAGCGAGTTTGCGGTACTTTGCACAGTGACGAACGCGGCGGTGATGGGGGGGGGGGGAGATCGGTAGGAACGTTCTCGTAAAGAGCGAACCTAGATTTCGATATATTTAGTATAACACGGTCGTCGCCGAAACGATTTTTATTCGCGATAATTTCGGTCCCGAGAGCTGTTCCTCTGACCGGCTAGGGTTCGTCGGCCGAAGATTCATGGCAGAAGCGATGTGACTTGACGCGTTGGTATCTCGAACGCAATTGGCACGGGCTGGTTCCGTCCGCCTTGTACGGTTCCCAATTGAGCGCGCTCCTAGGATTGCCGTCGTGTATTTCATCGGTATCGCAAGCGAAGGAGGGTCCCGTGTCCTTGCCGGCTAAAAACACGACCGCGGCGGCACAGTTAGTCTTCGGTCATGCAGGGGCGATGAAGAGATTAACATGCACGGCGAAGGAACGTGCATGACTTGGGGAGAACACGGATGTGGGAGAAAGTTGCGAGGCAGAGCTATGACATTTGTTTTCTCATTCATCATGTTGTTTTTCTCGCAGATAAAAGGAGGCTAAAAGAGACCAAAAAGTGATCATTCAAGTCTGTTGAATATCGTTGGTGTATTATAAAAGATTGGCTTTTGTTGCTGACCTTCATGGACGCCCGTAGGATATCGGAACTCATTTGTATTCAACGTTTGCATTACATCAAGATAAAAGCGCTTTCACGCGGTGGGGGGGGGGGGGGGGTTCTAACTGTGTGATTTAGTTACAATTTTTGCCAGAAGTGAGAATTCCAAGAGCACCATTATTCAGGACAATGGGCTTCGTTGATCAGCATTCGATTGTGTAGCAGAAATGGATATGCTAACAACTTCCTGGAAACGAAGTTCATCTGAATGTCTGATTAGGTCGAGAGGAATTCCAAGGTTCACTGAAACACCGTCTGACCTATGCTTTTTTTTCCATATTTTACTGAATGGATTTCTATCGCGGTTCAGCATCTGATGTTTGTGCTTTGTTCGAATATTTTTGGGGGTTGCAATTTGATAAGAGGAAAGACGTTTCAATTGATAAATTGAAAAAGTATAGTTGAGAAAAAAGGAAACATAATAAGGCTTATCTAAAAGCAACCTTGATATTTGTTTCTCAATGTTTCAGTCGGCACGAGAACGAAAGGCAAAGAAACACGTCAATATTAATGTAAACGACCCAGTGGGATTGACATGTAGACGATTTATAAATCTCGCGTGTCAGATTATTATTTTTTCCTCGCAAGACGTTTCGTGACCCTTGGGAGGACGGCGCGGCTGACTCCAGGAAGTAAAGATCGTGTTGATCTTATTTACGTTTACATTTTTGACATGGCGGGGGTCTG
>NW_028234431.1:13821887-13824387 GCF_977035675.1 Penaeus japonicus
GTGGGGTGGGGGTGGGGGGTATCGATTGGTCGATTCTGTGTGTGTGTGGGTGTGTGTGTGTGTGTGTGTGTGTGTGTGTGTGTGTGTGTGTGTGTGTGTGTGTGTGTGTGTGTGTGTGTGTGTGTGTGTGTGTGTGATTGTGTATGATTCTGTGATTCTGTGTGTGCATAGGTGTGCAGGTGTGTGTATGTATATAGGTGTGTGCTTAACAGTCCTAGCCGCGTTTTTTCCATACGTGCAAACACCATATAACTTCAAGTGTATACACACGCGAGGCCCCATGCTATTGTTATTTACCCAGCAATCATCCTCGTTCGTCGGTTCCGGCCGGCTGAGTTTTGTCTCATCAGACTGGCGCAGAAAATTTCGGGATGGGCGTGCCGGCCCCCGCGAGGGAGGGAGCGACACCAAGCCGTGAAGTCTCACTCCTACTCATATGTCAAGGATCTTTGCAGGGCGTGACAGTTTCCTTCAGAGGAAGTCTCCGATCGTCGCGTCGTGTTTAAGAGCTGTTGTGATTAAGGCATGATGAGTCTGCCATGACAGTGTCCCCGCAGGTGCGAGCGGACGTTCATCACTGCGGTGAGGCCCCGGCAGATGTTGCGATGGCCGTGGTTGCATGGTGGTTCCCCAATGAAAAACCTGGCGTCTCCATTTTGTAATTTACTGCATTCCACTCGTTTCGGAGGAAAACGAAAGGCAAACGACACAATGGGTTGCCGTTCTCGCGCCCTTTGTCGTCGCCATTGGTATCATCTTGGTGTTTGGATGCCCTCTAGGATAGGTGGAGCTAGCGTCTTGGTTCCCATCTCTTCCTCGTCGTATTCTTCTCCCTTTTCAAACTCGTCCCCTCTTCGCTCCTCTCTTCCCCTTCTCCATCCTCCCCTTCTCTTCCCCGCTCTTCCCCTCCCAATACCTCCCCTTCTCTTTCTTCCTTTCTTCCCCGCACCTTCCCCTCATCCCCTCTCCTTTCCTCCCTTCCTCTTCCCTCTTCCCCTTATTTCCCTTATCCCCTCACTATATCTTCCCATTTCCTCTCTCCTCTCTTCCTCCTCCCTCGTCCCTCCTCCCTCCTCTCCACCTCTCCATCCTTCCATCCCTCCACCCCCCTCCTCCCTCCTCCTTCCCCCTTCCCTCCTCTCATTTCCCTTTCCCTCTCATCTCTCCCATCTCCCTTCCTCTTCCCTTCTCTCTTCATTCCTCTTCCACCCTCCTCATATCTTCCTCTCCTCTGCCCTCCCTTTTCCTCCACTATTTACCCTTCACCTCTCCCCCCTTTCCCTCATCTTCCCATCATCCCTCCTCTCCACTTCTTATCCCCTCTTTTCCTTTCCCCTTCCCTTTTTCCATTTCCCTCCCTTCTTTTCCCTTCCTTCATTTTTCCTTCCTTACTTTCTCTTCCCTATCCTCCCCGATATCTCCCCCTTCTCTCTTCTCCCTTTCTCTCTCCTATTCTTCTTTTCCCCCTCGCCTCTACCTCCCCTCCTTCCCTCGCCACCCCCTTCTCTCTCTCCCGTTTCCCATCCTCTATTCCCCCCCTCGCCTCTACCTCCCCTCCTTGCCTCGCCTCCCCCTTCTCTCTCTCCCGTTTCCCCTCCCCTATTCCCCCCCTCGCCTCTACCTCCCCTCCTTGCCTCGCCTCCCCCATTTCTCTCTCCCTTTTCCCCTCCCCTCTTCTTCCCGTCCCCCCTCCCTCGCCTCTACTTCCCCTCCTTCCCTCGCCTTCCCCCTTCTCTCTCTCCCGTTTCCCCTCCCCTCTTCTCCCCCCCCCTCGCCTCTACCTACTCTCCTTCCCTCGCCTCCCCCTTCTCTCTCTCCCGTTTCCCCTCCCCTCTCCCCCCTCCCTCGCCTCTACCTCCCCTCCTTGCCTCGTCTCCCCCTTCTCTCTCTCCCATTTCCCTCTTCTTCCCCTCTCTCCCCCTTGCCCCTCTTCCCCTCCTCTCTCCTCCCCTTCCCCTTCTCTCTCTCCCATTTCCCCCTCGCCCCTCTTCCTCTCCCCTCCCCTCCCCTCCCCTCCCCTCCCCTCCCCTCCCCCCATGCAACCGACAAGTGACATGAGAAGTCAGCATGGATCCCACGCAGACCAGGAAAAGTGACATGACGGCTGGATGTTGCTCGTCGTTATTGTGCAAGTGAAAACTAACTAACACGCTGCTCTCTCACTCCCGGTCACGCTGTAATATTCATGCAGCGTGAGTAAATATGCAAATTAACCGCCGAATTTCCCGCGAGATGTATATTGTTGTCTAATTTATTATACAGTGACGGAGAACTTTTATTTGGATTCTGGATAGGGATGTGGCAATTTATTTTAGCGTGTTTTTCTTTTTTACTCTTGTTGGGTTAAAAAAAAAATCGTGTTTTTATTATTTTTTATTGGTTTTATTGATATTGTTCCTGGATGATATTGTTGTGGATTGTATTTTTGATTCTATTGTTTCGCATATGAATTGCAGGTATTATTGTGACTGCAGATGGTGATGATGATAATTATCGTTAT
>NW_028234431.1:13831887-13856887 GCF_977035675.1 Penaeus japonicus
AATGCCGCCTTTCTCCTCGTCTATTGGTTTAGGAGTTCTTTTTCAACGGTAGCGCAGGATACACTCTCCTGCGTACCCCGCTCCTGTGGGACAATGAGACCATTATTGCTCCGAGGGATTCAAACGCCGAGGAAGAAGGAGAAGAGGAAGCAAAAAGTACGGCTTTGAGTAACGTTCAAGAGATGCCGAGGTCGTGACACATTGCTATGACCCGAGCAAGGTCACCGATCACCTTCTCTTCCTGGCGAGCGAGATCTTCCGCTGGCGCCGCTTCCTTGCTCTTCCGCGTGTTTCCTTTATTGAGTATTGTTATTTCTTTGTCTTTATTTTCTTCTCTTTTTTGTTACTGTGAGATTGTTATAGTTATTAGAGGGTTCCTCCTCCTTGTCCTCCGTCTCTTCGTCCTCTATCTCCCCCTCCTCCTCTTTTTCCGCCTTTTCTTTTTACTCCTTTTCCTTCTCCCCCTTCTTTTCCTCCTCACACACACACACGCAAACACACACACACACACACACACACACACACACACACACACACACACACACACACACACACACACACACACACACACACACACACACAACACACACACACACACACACACAAACACACACACACACACACACACACACACACACACAACACACAACACACACAACACACAACACACACACACAATATATACACACACACACACACAAACACGCAAACACACTGACATACACACCAACACACACACACACAAACACGCAAACACACACACACACACACACACATACACAAACACAAACACACACACACACACACACAAAGACAAACACAAACACACACACACACAAACACAAACACGCAAACACACAGACACACACACACAAACACAAACACGCAAACACACACACACACACACACACACACAAACACAAACACGCAAACACACACACACAAACAAAAAAAATCTCATTTCGACAAAACCGAAAGCCACATATCCCAGGTCACATTAGATCACCCCTATTACAGACTCCCTTATTCTATCATATAGAGATAATCAAATCAAAGACACAAGAAAGGAGCGAGAGAGAGAGAGAGAGAGAGAAAGAAAGAAATAAGGAGAATTTAGTTAAAGGATAATTTCGGTTAACGACGAAGAATCAAGCGAATAGAAATGACCGTTATATCAGGCAAGCGACGTGTGTGGACTCACGAGGGTCGAGAGCATCTGGCATAGCAGGTTTCTTTGGAGCGTTTATGCAATTTGAAATTAAAGTGCTGTCAGGGCTTTTAAATCTATCTCCTTCTTGTGGTCTGGAGGCCTGGGGATTTATATTTATGAATTGAACTAAAGGACGATGACAAAGTTCTTTCCTCGCGGGAGAGAGAAAAAAAATCTTATCGGGAGTGGATTTTTTTTGCTCTTTATTTGTTTTCTTTGTTTTGTTTGTGTTTATTTATTTTGTTGTTTTTTGAGTGTAGGGGGGGGGCGTGTTTTCCTATATGTTGTCGGGGTTTATTTTCATAGTGTAGAGTTCCCTTTCTTTTATTCCGATGTTGTGTCTTTTCCCTTTCATGTCACTTTTTTTAATCCTCACATTTGTTTTTTTTTCTATTCTTTGCCCACTCTTATCCTTTTTTCTTCCTACTTCCCTTCCCAGCGTATTCTAGTACTTACTTATCTACTTCTTTCCCTTCTCCCCTCGCTCCATTACTATCTTCTTATCCTTCACCCTCTCCCCTTTCTCCTATCTCCGTTATCTCCCCTCACCTCTTGTTTCCCTCAATCTCCATCCTTGTCCCTTTTACCTCTCCCCCTTCTCCCCTTCCTCGTTTCCCTCTCTCCTCATACCTTAACCCTCTCTCTCCCTTTGTCTCCTTCCTCACCCTTCCTCGTTTCCCTCTCTCCTCATACCTTAACCCTCTCTCCCCCTTTGTCTCCTTCATCACCCTCCATCCCCACCTCTTTCTCCTCTCCTCCTTCCTCTTTCGCCTCACCCTCCCTCTCTCCTTCGCCCTTCTCTCCCAGACCTCGTACCTTCCCCTTCCATACCTAGCCTCCATCCTCACCCATTCTCCTCTTCCTCCCTTCCTCTTCCCCCCTCTCTCCTCGCCCTTCCTCTCTCCATCGCCCTTCTCCCCCAGACCTCTTTTCCTTCCGCCAAGATGGAGAGTCGCGCAAGAAGCATCATGGGTTTCCTTCAACTTTTTCCCCTCCTTCTCCTCCGCGACGGCAAAGACAGACTTTTTTTTGTGTTTGGGGGGGGGGGGTTGTTTCCCCTCTACCCCCACACACTTTTTTCCCTTTTTTCTTTGTTGTATTAATGGCTTGGCTTTTAATATCTGGAGTGTAGGGTAGGGAAAAAATAAGGGAAATGGGATGGGTAGAAGAAGAAGAAGAGAGAGAGAGAGAGAGAGAGAGAGAGAGAGAGAGAGAGAGAGAGAGAGAGAGAGAGAGAGAGAGAGAGAGAGAGAGAGAGAGAGAGAAAGAAAGAAAGAGAGAGAGAGAGAGAGACGGAGATAGAGAGAGGAAGAAAGGGGCAAAAAGAGAAAGAAAGAAAGAGAAGAAAAAGAGAAAGTGAAAGATATACTGACAGAGAACTCAAGAGCAAGAGAGAAAGAGTGAGAGTGACGTGGATAAGAAAGAAGGGAAAGGGGGCCCCTGAGGCAGTTCTGGATCCCTCTAATGAAGGAGGCTTAAAAAAAATTAGGTCTCTTCCCCTATGCCTCCCTAAGAGGACGTGTCCGCTTTTATATTAGTTTTTTTCTTTTTCATATCGCTATCAAAAAAATCACCCCCCACCCCCACCCCTCCTAAAAACCTCAGAAGAACTACGGGTGTTTGAAAATGCGAATTATAATTAGTAGCGACGCACAGCAGCGAAAATATCGGAAAAGGATGAAGGGCTTTGACTCTCACCCAATTTTTTTCTCTCTCTTTCCTCTCTTTCTCTCGTAAGTGTCTGGGCTCAGCTGTAGCCCTTTTGTAGATTCAGTCGTCGCAAAAACAAGCATACAATGAGAGAGAGAGAGAGAGAGAGAGAGAGAGAGAGAGAGAGAGAGAGAGAGAGAGAGAGAGAGAGAGAGAGAGAGAGAGAGAGAGAGCACTCAGCCTGTCGATCTCAGAAAATGCACAAGGGGAAACGTACGCTAAGAAATACCGTCAGGAGGAGACCGCCTTATGATATCTTATATTCATAAAGTTTGGTTCTGTTAACTTTCCGACTTCCACATTGTTCAGGATTGAAGACCCTTCAAACAAACTTGCATCGAACGAAAAGATGGGAGAGGAAGCGGGAGGAACGGACGCAAGAAAATAGAAAAATAAAAAGAGAAAAAGAGAGAAACGGATGAGGAGTGGGAAAGAATCAGTTCGTCAGACACAAAGAGAGGGAGAACAAGAGGAAATAACGAGGCAGAATAAGAAAGAAAGAAAAAACAGAAGACAAAAAACGAGGGAAGTATAAAGTCGGTAGCAGTCCCAAGTAAGAAAGATAGAAAGACCGAAAAAGAGGGAAAAAAACAAGGGGAGTTAAGCCACCAGCAGTCTCAAATAGGAAACAAAAAGAAGAAAAACGAAAAAAGAGCGAAAAAAGAAAGTCAGTAGTAGTACCAGAAAAGAAGGAAATAAAAAAATAAAAGAAATGCTGAAAAAAGAAGGGCAAATCGACAACAGTAAAAAAAAAGAAATAAAGAGGAAAAAAAAACAAAGTAAAATAGAAAGAAAAAAAGAAAGAGGAAGACGAAAAATCAAGGGGAAAATCAAGTCAGCAGCAATCCCAAACCCCAAGAGCTCTAGGGAAAGCTTGGGCTCTCACAGGCAGCCTCACGTAGAGAATGATTGTGTACAAGGACTTCTAGAACACTCGAAACGCCATTACTGGGATGTCGTGAGGATGTCAGGTGAAGGATCCTCATCACACGGGGGGGTTGGTGTAGAGGGGAGGGGGGGGAGGCGAGGGAGAAAACGAGGGGCGGGGTGAGAGTGGATAGACGAAGGAGAAAAGGAGATAGAGATATAGAGAAGGAAGAAGGGAGAGAAATAGCAAGTGAGCAGGGGAGGGGGAGGGAGACAGCCAGAAAGCGTAAGGGAAGGAAAGTGAAGGAAAGATAAAAAAAACTGGGGGTAATGGATCGAGGGGAAAAGAGGGGAGATAGGGAAGGAGACAAGGAAAGGGAAGCATCGTCGGAGGGTCGGCCAAGGGTTCGGAGAGGGGGTCGCAAGAGGGACAGGGTTAATGCGAGGCAGAAGAGGGGAAGGAAGGGTGTTTGGAAGGGGAATGAGGATGATACTGCGTAGGGGAAGGAAGGAATAAGTGGGAGAGAGGAGAACAAGCATAACAACAGTACTATTAGGGAATGAAATGGATATTGTCCCTTTTTTCAAAGTAGGAAAAAAAAGCCGTGCTGCTAACGCTGCCACGGACACTGCCAAACATCCCTGACAGGAGCCGTGACCTCCTGTCGTTATAGCGTCAGTCAGAAGCCAGATGAGTCGTTCTTTGTACTGCGGTACTAAACGTGTGAACTACTGGTGGAAAATGACTTTTTAGTTGCTCTGCGATTGCGTGCACCTCGCGTGTTCAACACCCATGTTAAACATTAAGAGTATAACCTCCAAGTGTATCAGTACCGTTTATACCGAATTTGGCGTGGTAACCAGCAAATTGTATTATTAATATCTCATGGCATATAAACCTATAACCATATACTAATTATTTTTTTTTCATGCCTATGCGGAATTCAAATAAACACAGACTTAGGGATCATTGTACTGCTCTAGTTGTTTTGTCCCAAGTTTTTTTTCGCAGCGGAGATAATAACCGAACATTATGGTTGTTTTGACGACATGCGGTGACGTGCGAACAAGCGTTCATCCCTCCCCCCCTCCCCCGCCCACAACGTCCCTGAAATCCGTCTTGGTTTTTAGTACGCAAGCGAAGTCGGGGTGATGAAGGGATGACCTTGTTGCTGAGGGTAGTGGTTATCCTCTCTAATTTCACGCTTTGCTATTTACTCCAAGGTCGGCACAGATATCCCCCGCTAGTATTTTGTTGAAAGTATGTATTCATTCACCTCCCCCCCCCCCTTCCCCCGCTTCTCACGTTCCTCTCTCCCCTCCTCCTACGCTCCTCGCTCCGTCCCCTTTGAAGACGCCGTCCCGATATCGCACGCGGACCCGATATCCGAAGCTCCCCCTGACGGATGGCTGGAGGTCGGAGGGCCGAGATAAGGCGGAGATGTCGAGCGTCACCTCCCAGACTTGAAGGGTTGGGCTCTTGAAAACACGACCCGCGGTGTGACTTGCGACGAAACAATCGCGGCGGGGAAGTGCTCTACCGTGTTTCCTGTGTTCGTGCTGCTTGCCTCATTATATCTCCAACTGATGCATGTACACGCAAGAAGAAAATATTATCAAGCTAAAAAAAGTAATTATGAAATTCATATTACCACCTTTCAAGATACCTTATAGACGACAAGGCGAGTGGCGTGTGATAAAAGGGCAATATTAACTAGCGATTTTTCACGACTTACTGGCATTAACCGTGTCTTCTACCATACCAGAGACTGATTATGGCCTTAGCCAGAAGAAATAACGGTGTGATACACGGACAACAGTGAAACGGTGTGATATACAGAGAACAGTGACACATAAACCCCGAAACACGAGTCACTCTGATCACGAAACAATCAACAGAACCTTGAGTGACGTGTGGCCCAGCCGCGTCCCTCTGCGCCAGGCACCAGATGGCCTCCACACCACACCTCTTGGGAGGAAGGGGCGGCGGAGGCGAGAGCTGGACTACGTTGGACTTGGTACTGTGGGACGAGGCAGGGATGGGGATCCACTGGAGTTGTACGTGAGACCTGTTTTCATAGGGTGGAACTGGTCCCCGGTACTCTGGGCGAGGGCTGCATACACACTAGCGGCGGCGGGAGGGAAAGAACCGGCGAACGGTACTGTTGGTGAATGGTTGATCATAACTTGGTTCCGAAGACACGGATGATAAGAAAATTAAGATCTCAAATACTGTTAAGAGTGGAGGACGCTAGGCTGGCAGGGTGCCCGTAGTACACATTCGGAGGTGTCTGGTTCAGGTTGCCGTATGTTTGCGTAGCCTTGTCCTCGACCTTAACTAGGACAAGAGCCCGGGAGGAGCCGGATAGAGATGGTTCTCGGCGACGGCGACGATGATCACAGCCGCGGTTAGTTACTGTTATCGATAATGCCGTAGCCGCAGGGTCGCCGCGACAGTGCGGAGGCGGTGATCGGTAGGTGAAGACCCGAGGGGGAGGGAGAGTGGGTGGGAGAGGATGTTTGTTGTGCCAAGAGATGTGTCACTGATAGCGCTATTGATGGGTGCCTCAGATGGTGTGAAGCCTCGAGTCGCGAAAGGTAGGTCGGGATATTCCTCCCCCGTCTCTCCCCCTCCCTTCCCATGTTTACGAGATGTGACCCAAGATTCTTCGCCCCCGTTAAGAGGCAGACGTACAAGTGGAAAGTGTTCTTTTTTTCGCCGGGACGCGGTGTCCTAACACCTGTAATACACGCTTAACCGACTTGCATTCAGGTTGGGCCGGTGCAGGAATGCCGGGGGTGATACGCAGACGCCGAGGTACTTATGCCTTCCTCGACATCTGCTGCAGGAGAGGGAGAGTCTGCGGCCGCCCCATAGTTTCTAATAACTGCCGTAATGGACAACCACGCCCTCGCTCATCCACAGAATATAACCTGTTAGGAAATGTCGACGGTGTTTTGTACTCGCGGGAAAGGGAGAAGGATGAGAAGGAGAGGGAGGATGACGAGGAGGAGCAGGAGAAAAGGCGAGAGGAGTAATGATAATGATGACGGAGAGAGGGGAGTGAGAGAAGAAGAAAGGGGGAGGGGACAAGAAGGAAAAGGAGAGAGAGAGAGAGAGAGTGTGTGTGTGAGGGGAGGGAGACGGAGAAGAGGAGGGGGTGAGTGAAAAGAAGAGGGAGGGAAAATAAGAGGGAGTCATAGTAGGAGTGGGAAAGTGAGTGAGTGAATGAATAAATGGTTATGTGTGTATGAGAGAGAGAGAGAGAGAGAGAGAGAGAGAGAGAGAGAGAGAGAGAGAGAGAGAGAGAGAGAGAGAGAGAGAGAGAGAGAGCAAAAACGAGAGAGAGAACGAGAGCAAGAGAGCGAACTCGACAGCAAAAGTGCACGCGTTGTTCGATTTTTCCCTCACCTCGATCGCTTACAATCATTTTCGTGCGCCAAGCCACAGGCCGACAGCCCTCTTCCCACCGAAGCGCAGCCAAAGGGCCTCGCATCCCCTTCGACAGCAGACGTCAAGCGCGCCTCAGACACTCTCCAGCAGTGTCATGTTAAGCAGCGACGAGAGCGCAGCATGACGCAGACCGCAGACACACAATAGGAACATTTGGCAGAAGATTTTTCCTCTGCGGTACCCCGTTAGTGAGCCATTATTTAGAGGCCAGAGAGCTCGCTCGTAATTAATGGTCGGGAGAGAGTAGCGGCAACCCCCCGCCGGGCGACGACAAACACTGCGGGGAAGAGGGCGAGAGGGGGAAGAAGGAGGAGGAGGAGGAGGAGGGAGAGGTGGGAAGAGGGCGAGGAGGAGGAGGAGGAGGAGGAGGGAGAGGTGGGAAGAGGGCGAGGAGGAGGAGGAGGAAGAAGAAGAAGAAGAAAAAGAAGAAGAAGAAGAAGAAGAAAAAAAAGAAAAAGGGATGGAGGAAAAAGGGTGAGGGAGGGAAGGAGGAGGGACAGGAAGGAAGAGGAAAGAACGAGGGGAAGAAGGGAAGGAGGCAGAGGAGTAAAAGAAGGATAAGAATAGACGATGAAAATGAGGAGTGAAGGAGGATAACAATGCAGAGAAGAGAGTAGAGTGAGAAAGGGAAAGAAAAGGAGGCGACGGAGTAGAGAGAGAAGTGGAGGATGACGGCGAGTAAAAGGAAAGGGAAGGAGGAAAGTGAAATGAGATAGGAAAAGGGAAAAGAAAGAAAAGCATATGATATAAATCACAGATGAAAGGCAACTCTGAAGAAAGCAAAGACAAAGACCAGTGAAAAAAGAAGAGAGAAAATGGAGTCAACAAAGAAAGAAAGATAAACAAGAATGGTTTTCCTCCACGAGTGCGATTAAGCCAAACGAAGAGGCCGGTTAACTTGTCGAAGCTTTAAAGAGGCTTGAACTAAAATATCTCTATGAATTGAAGCGCGATATGGAATTAGATAGAGGACGAATACGCGGAATAAACAACTCGGTACTTTTTTATTCATAAGCTCCCCCTGTCACAGTCGGCTAAGGTAAACATATGCAAATTTCTCCCACGGGACGCCGCCTGAATGGGCTTGTTAAGCTCCTAATACAGCCTGTTTTATTTCAGGCTTCATTTAACTTTCTAGGAAAACATTTTACCGAGGTAGCCATGGTCGCTGGCTTCGTGGGCAGAGCGAGGTAGGCAGCTGCTCTTTACGGAGGGTCCAGCTGGGCTCAGGTGGGTCCGAGTGGGTCCAGGTGGGTGCAGGCAGGTCATGACCTGCTGCAAAGGACAGTGGGTCGCGCCCCCGTGGACGCCGGCTGGACAGGCGAGAGCACGAAGGCCTTGGGAGATGCAGAAGATAGTGAGTGCCTTTACCTCGCTCGCTGCAATGTTTAACAGGTGGCTTGTCACTGCTCGCTGCTTATGTAAGGTTTATTTGACTTGTCGGGAAGACAATGAAGGTGTTGACCACTGCGAGAAGCGCATCGGAACGGGCGGGTGATCAAACCCTTGAAGGCCACGGCTCTTTCATTACGGTATACATACACCATTACAATGTGTTGTAATTAAAACTCTGGTAGTTTAACTGTGCAGAGGGAGGCGCGTTGCGAACATTAAGCGTACCCCGGACAAGAGACAGCCGGAGCTTCCGTCGCTAAGGGTCTTTCCTTGCAACCTGCACCGCCGCGCCGGGCTTTCCCAGGACCTGCACCCGCCCGTGAGCACTCTCTCCTTCGGTTCCACACGCCCGCTCGCCAAAATAGCCCGCAATAGGATAATTCGTGTAGGATTTTTATAGGAAACCATGAGAACGGGGAAGCTTTTGCCTCGGAGTTGGTGCCGCCTCGGTGACCTAGATTAAGGATGGGGGAAGTCTCAGCTAAGAGAAAAGGAAGAGAATACGTATTATTACTACTACTATCATCACCACCACCACCATCATTGTCATCATCATCATCAATCATCATCATCATCATCATCACCACCACCACCATCATCACCACCACTACCACTATCATCACCACCACCATCACCACCACCATCATCACCACCACCATCATCATCACCACCACCATCATCACCACTACCTTCATCACCAACATCATCATCATTGATTAGTTATTTTTTCCAGGGGTGGTCTGAGCCACAATAAGACTTTCCTATTCATATCCTATTCATTCAGCTTCGTATATATTGACCAGTGCTATTTATAACCCCATTTGCATATACATGGCTGAACCTACTCTGCTGTGTGGGGGAATGTAGGAATGCATATGGGATGTATTCATGTACTCACTTACCTATTCCACAGAGAAGCCACGGCGCTAATTGCAAAACTCGCACAAATGTTGTTGTTGTTTTTTATTTGCAATTTCCACGATGAATGTTGTATTAACTTTCTGCAGAACTAATTTGCAGCCACTTAGTTTTATGAAACTCATTATAATTACGGTTTTGTTCATTTCCTCCAAAATGAACACTGTTAGATCATGGTATTCCTTTGTTTTTGCTGAACATTTTCTCGTCTTTTATGGCCGATAATTGCATATCAATGTGACTGGTGGGAAGGTTTCAATTTCTGTTAATTTCTAAAACGTTGATGTCATCCGATTTTCATCTCGGGAAGCGACGCCAAGAAAGTAATTGTTTTGGTTCAGTCTCCGCTTTTGTTATTAATGAGATGAAAACGGGGAGTATCATTAATGGATATCAGATCTTGCTATTTTGGAAAGGGGCGGAGGAAGAGGAGAAAGAGAAGGAGGAGAAGAAGAAGGAGTAAGAGAAGGAGAAGAAGGAGAAGGAGAAGGAGAAGGAGAAGGAGAAGTGAGAAGAGAGAAGAGAATGGGAAGCAGAAGGAGAAGAAGGAAAAGAAAAAGGAGGAGGGGGAGGAGGAGGAGGAGGAGGAGAAGGAGCAGAGGGAGGATGGAGGAGGTGAAGAGGGAGGATGGGGCAGGGGGAGGGGGAGGGGGCGGAGGTAAATTACAGGTTAGCTTACCTTGGCGGTGAGATTCCAAGTGAGGATTTAAGGGACTCGTCGTGAGGCCGGCGGTGGCAGGAATGTGGGCGCCGAGACAGACAAACAGATACAGCGAAACCCGCTCCTTCTCTTATGCAATTGTCACACGTGCTCCCCCCCCCCAAACATCCTCTCCCCCTCCCCCTCCCCTATCCCCTATCCCCACCTCCCCGACCTCTTCGACGCTGCCTCAGATAAACAACCGAATCGAAATGTCTTCCTCACTCTCACCATAGGAAGATTTATATTCCATTGTCGTGTCGTTGTTATTTATTTATCTTTTTTTTTTAGTTTATTTAAAGGTCATGTAAAAGGTCTTTGCATGCCACCGGCGAAGTGCAAGGCCAGAAATAGCTGAGTGCGAGACGAACATGTCCCAGCCGCGGTGTGATAGTAGAGGGAAGGCAGTCGCGTCCTGTGCGAGGGGAAAGGTGGAGGTGGAGGTGGAGGTGGAGGTGGAGGTGGAGGTGGAGGTGGAGGTGGAGGTGGAGGTGGAGGTGGAACAGGAGTAGGAGGAAGAGGAGGATGAGGAGGATGGGTGGAGGTGGAGTAAGAGGAAGAGGAGGATGAGGAGGATGGGTGGAGGTGGAGCAGGAGGAAGAGGAGGATGGGTGGAGGTAGAGTAGGAGGAAGGGGAGGAGGAGGAGGATGAGTTGAGGAGGAGAAGAGGGGGTGGAGGCATTGGAGGGACAGAGCCGGAGGAGATGGGGGAGGGGTGGAGGGGGTGGAGGTGGAGGTGGAGGTGGAGGTGGAGGTGGAGGTGGAGGTGGAGTGGAGGTTATGGAGCGAACTTCCACTCAGGATTTTCCATTACACTGATGGCTGTTAATAATGTCTTATAACGTCGATTTGATTGCGTTATTTCCTTTGATTATTCAGCGATGTTAATTCACAATGCTTATACGTTGCTGTTGCATTATTCTGCATAATTCTCTTTCAGTGTAAGTATAATTATTTCATCAATTTTTAAAGAAATACTTTCTTTCAGTTGCTCTATTTTCATTGTTTTTTTTTTTTTTAGTTTATTTAAAGGTCATGTAAAAGGTCTTTGCATGCCACCGGCGAAGTGCAAGGCCAGAAATAGCTGAGTGCGAGACGAACATGTCCCAGCCGCGGTGTGATAGTAGAGGGAAGGCAGTCGCGTCCTGTGCGAGGGGAAAGGTGAGGTGGAGGTGGAGGTGGAGCGGAGGTTATGGAGCGAACTTCCACTCAGGATTTTCCATTACACTGATGGCTGTTAATAATGTCTTATAACGTCGATTTGATTGCGTTATTTCCTTTGATTATTCAGCGATGTTAATTCCCAATGCTTATACGTTGCTGTTGCATTATTCTGCACAATTCTCTTGCAGTGTAAGTATAATTATTTCATAATTATTTAAGAAATACTTTCTTTCAGTTGCTCTATTTTCATTGTTTTTTTTTTTTTTAGTTTATTTAAAGGTCATGTAAAAGGTCTTTGCATGCCACCGGCGAAGTGCAAGGCCAGAAATAGCTGAGTGCGAGACGAACGTGTCCCATCCGCGGTGTGATAGTAGAGGGAAGGCAGTTGCGTCCTGTGCGAGGGGAAAGGAGGAGGTGGAGGTGAAGGTGGAGGTGGAGGTGGAGGGTTGAGGATGGAGGTGGAGGTGAAGGGGGAGGTGGAGGTGGAGGTGGAGGGGGAGGTGGAGGGGGAGGTGGAGGTGGAGGTGGAGGTGGAGGTGGAGGTGGAGGTGGAGGTGGAGTGGAGGTTATGGAGCGAACTTCCACTCAGGATTTTCCATTACACTGATGGCTGTTAATAATGTCTTATAACGTCGATTTGATTGCGTTATTTCCTTTGATTATTCAGCGATGTTAATTCACAATGCTTATACGTTGCTGTTGCATTATTCTGCATAATTCTCTTTCAGTGTAAGTATAATTATTTCATCAATTTTTAAAGAAATACTTTCTTTCAGTTGCTCTATTTTCATTGTTTTTTTTTTTTTTAGTTTATTTAAAGGTCATGTAAAAGGTCTTTGCATGCCACCGGCGAAGTGCAAGGCCAGAAATAGCTGAGTGCGAGACGAACATGTCCCAGCCGCGGTGTGATAGTAGAGGGAAGGCATCTTTCTCTCTTCTTCTCTCTCTCTCCTCTCTCTCTCTCTCTCTCTCTCTCTCTCTCTCTCTCCCCTCTCTCTCTCTCTCTCTCTCTCTCTCTCCTCTCTCTCTCTCTCTCTCTCTCTCTCTCTCCTCTCTCTCTCTCTCTCTCCTCTCTCTCTCTCTCCTCTCTCTCTCTCTCCTCTCTCTCTCTCTCTCCTCTCTCTCTCTCTCCTCTCTCTCTCTCTCCTCTCTCTCTCTCTCTCTCTCTCCTCTCTCTCTCTCTCTCTCTCTCTCTCCTCTCTCTCTCTCTCTCTCCTCTCTCTCTCTCTCTCTCTCTCCTCTCTCTCTCTCTCCTCTCTCTCTCTCTCTCTCCTCTCTCTCTCTCTCTCTCTCCTCTCTCTCTCTCTCTCTCTCTCTCTCTCTCTCTCTCTCTCTCTCTCTCTCTCTCTCTCTCTCTCTCTCTCTCTCTCTCTCTCTCTCTCTCTCTCTCTCTCCTCTCTCTCTCTCTCCTCTCTCTCTCTCTCCTCTCTCTCTCTCTCCTCTCTCTCTCTCTCCTCTCTCTCTCTCTCCTCTCTCTCTCTCTCCTCTCTCTCTCTCTCCTCTCTCTCTCTCTCTCTCTCTCTCCTCTCTCTCTCTCTCTCTCTCTCTCTCTCTCTCTCTCTCTCTCTCTCTCCTCTCTCTCTCTCTCTCTCCTCTCTCTCTCTCTCCTCTCTCTCTCTCTCTCTCTCTCCTCTCTCTCTCTCTCTCTCCTCTCTCTCTCTCTCCTCTCTCTCTCTCTCCTCTCTCTCTCTCTCCTCTCTCTCTCTCTCTCCTCTCTCTCTCTCTCCTCTCTCTCTCTCTCTCTCTCTCCTCTCTCTCTCTCTCCTCTCTCTCTCTCTCTCTCCTCTCTCTCTCTCTCCTCTCTCTCTCTCTCTCCTCTCTCTCTCTCTCTCCTCTCTCTCTCTCTCTCTCTCTCTCTCTCTCTCCTCTCTCTCTCTCTCCTCTCTCTCTCTCTCCTCTCTCTCTCTCTCTCTCTCTCCTCTCTCTCTCTCTCTCTCTCCTCTCTCTCTCTCTCTCTCTCCTCTCTCTCTCTCTCTCCTCTCTCTCTCTCTCCTCTCTCTCTCTCTCCTCTCTCTCTCTCTCTCTCTCTCTCTCCTCTCTCTCTCTCTCTCTCTCTCTCTCTCTCCTCTCTCTCTCTCTCCTCTCTCTCTCTCTCCTCTCTCTCTCATTCTCTCTCCTCTCTCTCTCTCTCTCTCTCCTCTCTCTCCTCTCTCTCTCTCTCTCTCTCTCCTCTCTCTCTCTCTCTCTCTCTCTCTCTCTCTCTCTCCTCTCTCTCTCTCTCCTCTCTCTCTCTCTCTCTCCTCTCTCTCTCTCTCTCTCTCCTCTCTCTCTCTCTCTCTCTCTCTCTCTCCTCTCTCTCTCTCTCCTCTCTCTCTCTCTCTCCTCTCTCTCTCTCTCCTCTCTCTCTCTCTCCTCTCTCTCTCTCTCTCTCTCTCTCTCTCTCCTCTCTCTCTCTCTCCTCTCTCTCTCTCTCTCCTCTCTCTCTCTCTCTCCTCTCTCTCTCTCTCTCTCTCTCTCTCCTCTCTCTCTCTCTCTCTCTCTCCTCTCTCTCTCTCTCCTCTCTCTCTCTCTCTCTCTCTCTCTCTCTCTCTCTCTCTCCTCTCTCTCTCTCTCTCTCTCCTCTCTCTCTCTCTCTCTCTCTCCTCTCTCTCTCTCTCCTCTCTCTCTCTCTCCTCTCTCTCTCTCTCTCTCTCTCTCTCTCCTCTCTCTCTCTCTCTCTCTCTCCTCTCTCTCTCTCTCTCTCTCTCTCTCTCTCTCTCTCTCTCTCTCTCCTCTCTCTCTCTCTCTCTCCTCTCTCTCTCTCTCTCTCTCCTCTCTCTCTCTCTCTCCTCTCTCTCTCTCTCTCTCTCCTCTCTCTCTCTCTCTCTCCTCTCTCTCTCTCTCCTCTCTCTCTCTCTCTCTCTCTCTCTCTCTCTCCTCTCTCTCTCTCTCCTCTCTCTCTCTCTCTCTCTCTCTCTCCTCTCTCTCTCTCTCTCCT
Organism: Penaeus japonicus; assembly: GCF_977035675.1. Classification (NCBI taxonomy): domain Eukaryota; kingdom Metazoa; phylum Arthropoda; class Malacostraca; order Decapoda; family Penaeidae; genus Penaeus; species Penaeus japonicus. The sequence goes on from NW_028234431.1 coordinate 13,846,223, forward strand.
CTCTCTCTCTCTCTCCTCTCTCTCTCTCTCCTCTCTCTCTCTCTCCTCTCTCTCTCTCTCTCTCTCTCTCTCTCTCTCTCTCTCTCTCTCTCTCTCTCCTCTCTCTCTCTCTCCTCTCTCTCTCTCTCTCTCTCCTCTCTCTCTCTCTCTCTCCTCTCTCTCTCTCTCCTCTCTCTCTCTCTCTCTCCTCTCTCTCTCTCTCTCCTCTCTCTCTCTCTCTCTCTCCTCTCTCTCTCTCTCCTCTCTCTCTCTCTCCTCTCTCTCTCTCTCTCTCCTCTCTCTCTCTCTCCTCTCTCTCTCTCTCCTCTCTCTCTCTCTCTCTCTCCTCTCTCTCTCTCTCCTCTCTCTCTCTCTCCTCTCTCTCTCTCTCCTCTCTCTCTCTCTCCTCTCTCTCTCTCTCTCTCTCCTCTCTCTCTCTCTCTCTCTCCTCTCTCTCTCTCTCTCTCTCTCTCTCTCTCTCTCCTCTCTCTCTCTCTCCTCTCTCTCTCTCTCTCCTCTCTCTCTCTCTCCTCTCTCTCTCTCTCTCTTTCTCTCTCCTCTCTCTTTCTCTCTCCTCTCACTCTTTCTCTCTCTCTCTCTCTCTCTCTCTCTCTCTCTCTCTCTCTCCCCTCTCTCTCTCTCTCCTCTCTCTCTCTCTCTCCTCTCTCTCTCTCTCCTCTCTCTCTCTCTCCTCTCTCTCTCTCTCTCTCTCCTCTCTCTCTCTCTCTCTCTCCTCTCTCTCTCTCTCTCTCTCCTCTCTCTCTCTCTCTCTCTCCTCTCTCTCTCTCTCTCTCTCTCCTCTCTCTCTCTCTCTCTCTCTCTCCTCTCTCTCTCTCTCTCTCTCTCTCTCTCTCTCTCTCTCCTCTCTCTCTCTCTCTTTCCTCTCTCTCTCTCTCTCTCTCTCTCCTCTCTCTCTCTCTCTCTCTCTCTCTCTCTCCTCTCTCTCTCTCTCTCCTCTCTCTCTCTCTCTCTCCTCTCTCTCTCTCTCTCTCCTCTCTCTCTCTCTCTCCTCTCTCTCTCTCTCTCTCTCTCCTCTCTCTCTCTCTCTCCTCTCTCTCTCTCTCTCCTCTCTCTCTCTCTCCTCTCTCTCTCTCTCCTCTCTCTCTCTCTCCTCTCTCTCTCTCCTCTCTCTCTCTCCTCTCTCTCTCTCTCCTCTCTCTCTCTCTCCTCTCTCTCTCTCTCTCTCTCTCTCCTCTCTCTCTCTCTCTCTCCTCTCTCTCTCTCTCCTCTCTCTCTCTCTCTCTCCTCTCTCTCTCTCTCTCTCCTCTCTCTCTCTCTCTCCTCTCTCTCTCTCTCCTCTCTCTCTCTCTCTCCTCTCTCTCTCTCTCCTCTCTCTCTCTCTCTCTCCTCTCTCTCTCTCTCTCCTCTCTCTCTCTCTCTCTCTCTCCTCTCTCTCTCTCTCCTCTCTCTCTCTCTCCTCTCTCTCTCTCTCTCCTCTCTCTCTCTCATCCTTCCTCGGAGTAATTGTCGTGAGTTATTGATATTTGGTTTTGTTTCCGGTTGTGATTTTCATGACGCCTTGAGGTCCGGAATGTTCAGTACGTCAAGTGCCATGTGTTTACATGTCTAGGTTCTGTTGTGTAACGGCTGTTTACTATTTTTTGTCACCACTAATATTCCTCGCTACAACATCACACTACTCCCATTTTCTCCCTACCGCCACCTCAGTACTATGCTGTGACTTGCAGCGATCGCACAGGCACCAGATGGCCATGGGGTCCCAAGGGCAAAATCGCATGGTATTCTCTGCTGCCACGGCCGTGCGAGGTAACACGTGGTCGCCCTCTAGTCTCACCTTGCGCAAAGAGACGAGGTCACAGTTGATTAATCCAAGGTGCTGACCCTAGCTTTTGTTTCGCGTCGCGCACAGGAGGCGAGATGGCATTCTAAAGAGGTTTATGGGGGGGGGGGGGAGGTGACTGTGTGTATACATTGCGGTTTACAATTCCCTAAGGAATTATGCGGTTTTATTTGCACGTGCTACAAGATTCTTTCTAAAGTTGTGTGTAACCTCAGTACGGCTCAAGGAGGTAGCATATTCGATATCATACACTGAATCTACTTCGCGTTATCAAAGCCTACGGTACGTGTACGTTACGCGGAGTCAGGCTGCTACAATAAACCTGTTTCTCAGCTTGATGTAATCGTGGCTCGGGGGTGTTCTTGACCATGATGATACCGGGCCTGGTACTTTTAGCGGGACCATCAACATTTTATACACACAACGTGTTTCTGAGCGCGTTGTCTTTTTCATTTGTTTATTTAGTGCTCATTTTGTATTGCCTTGGATCATGTGCAACCTGTAGTCTCATTCAATGTTGTTTTTTTTCCCTAGGATTCTCAACATGGGGGAAGAAGATGGGCAAGAAGCTGGAGCAGCTGACCCGCGGGGAGAGCAAGGAGCACATCCACTTCCCTCTGGGCTCCACTCGCACCCGCCGGAGGAACTGGCGGCCCAACAAAGACGCGGAGCCGCCGACGTCGAGCGCTAAGGACGCCACCCCCACCGGCCCCCGTCAGCCCCGAAGAGCCAAGGTGGACCGCGTGGAGAGCATCCGCAACCTGTTCCGGCGATCCCGCAGCTGGGATTCCGCGAAGGACCTGGAGGACCTCCCGCCGGCGTCGAGGGTCGCCAAGCCCGCGGCCGAAGTGAACTCCGCCAACAACAACACTAAGGGCGTCGCGGTGGACGACCCGGACAATGTGTACGAATCCCTCAAGGACTTGGACCACGAGCCAGTGAGTGTGAAGGGGACAGTCCTGTTCAGGAGCGCCTCCACGTCCCACCTGCCGACGCTGGAGGCCGGGATGGACATCCTGAGCAGAGGGGAGGCGAGGGAGGGCGCGGGAGGGGACGGCGGGGCAGACGCGGGGGACTTGGGCGAGGGCGAGTGTGAACCTAAGGCGAATGACGGTGATAAGACGACAAAGAAAGGACAGTTTCCATACGCGTTTCTCAGATCCAGACTTACCTCGGTCGCGGAGGAACAAGCGACCGCCAGGGAAGAGTGTGGTGACAGCGGGCGTGGCACCGGCAGCCACTGCGGCAGCATATCCGACGTCAGAACATCCTACTCGGAGACGTCGGATTCCAAATCGTCCTTTTCGGAAAACTCAGATACTAAGTCGTCTTGCTCCGATTCGTCGGAAAACACGAAGTGGACTCGCGAGGAGGAGGAGGAGGAGGAGCTAGAGGACAGAGGAGGCGCGGGCGGGGAGCGGAGGGAGAGAGAGAGGGAGAGGGAAGGGCAGAGCGACGCCGCCCCGAGAGACATCATCTCGCCCATCCCGGCGCCCACAGGCTTTGGCGACGGGGATTTCGTAGTGACCGTGAGAGTGAAAGGCTCGGCCGCGGAGGAGGGAAGGTCCTCGGTATACATCAAGCCCGAGGGCAGTCATCCGTCTGCAGGGAGGAAGCTGAGCTCAGAATCCAGCTCAGACCAGAGCTCGGAGAAGAAAGTCAGCAACAGCAAGAACAGCGGAGGGCGCCCTCTGCTTACGGACGAGGAGAAGCTCCGAGCGCGAACAAGCGAGTGTTGTCAGCACTGCCACTGCGGAGAAGGGCCTCAGCCGCCCATCAGACGCCGTCCGCGCTCGCAGCCCCGCCTCTACACCCGCATGAGCTACCCGGCGTCCTCCACCTCGTCCGACGCCCTCTACGAGGCCATCTACCCCGAAGACGCTTACTCGAAGCGCTCCTCGCTCGACCTCGACCGCCTCGACCCCCGGCTGGACCGCTTCGAGCGGTTCGAGAGACTCAACCGGATAGAGCGGTTCGAGCGCGACGACCGCGTTCTCGAGCACACGTACGACCAGCGGCGCCGCTACTCGCGCTCGGCATCCCTGGACCGCGCCGAGTCGTGGCGGTGGCGGGACGCGATGGTGGCAGAAGACGTCGACGCCGACTCCCTGTACGGCGACGCGACAGGGTACAGGCGTCGAGCGCCGTCCCTGCCTCGCCCGACGCCCCCGCCCGCCGCGCTGCCCCAGCCCCCCCTCACCAACAAGACCTTCCGCCTCGTCCGCCTCGTCAAGGACGACAGCGACGAGGGCCTCGGACTCTACATCTCCGGACAGCGAGCCCTCGGCTACGTCATCGCGCACATCCTGCCCGGAGGACTCACCGACAGGTACGTGAAGGGTGTTCTAGGGAAAGGAGTGGAAGTCAAGGAGGAGTTCTGGATAAGGTTATTTTAGGGGCGCATGACATATTTTTTGGCAGAGAGAGTGAGAGAGAGAGAGAGAGAGAGAGAGAGAGAGAGAGAGAGAGAGAGAGAGAGAGAGAGAGAGAGAGAGGGAGAGAGAGAGAGAGAGAGAAGAAGAAGAAGAAGAAGAAGAAGAAGAAGAAGAAGAAGAAGAAGAAGAAGAAGAAGAAGAAGAAGAAGAAGAAGAAGAAGAAGAAGAAAGAAGGAGGAGGAGAAGAAGAAGAAGAAGAAGAAGAAGAAAGAAGGAGGAGAAGAAGAAGAAGAAGACTGAGAATGATAGATATAAAGAAAGAAAGAAAACGCATATGACACCCAGCTATACATAGAGAACAACACATCCTCCCAGAAAAGCCCCTTCTGATCGGCCGGCCCTTCAGCGCAGAAGCGTCCCATCCCAGCAGGAGTTGGAGAGAGAAGTCAAGTTGCAGAGACCCCGGCGCTATTTACGATCGTAATAATTGCGAAGACACACTTTGCTTCACGGCGCCGCAGCGTCCGCGGAGGCGCTAATTTGGCGACTCTGGTGCAACTCCTGATTTAAGAGACGCTGTTGTGTGCGTGGCTTTCTTAATATCGCTAAAGTGGTAATGGTCCTGGAGACTACTGGTCTCTTTTTTGTCTTTTTCTCTTCCTCTCACTCTCGTTCTCTCTCTCTCTCTCTCTCTCTCTCTCTCTCTCTCTCTCTCTCTCTCTCTCTCTCTCTCTCTCTCTCCTTTTCTTTCTCTCTTTTTCTCTTCCTCTCTTCCTCTCTCCCTCTCTTCCTCTCTACCTCTCTCCCTCCCCCCCCTCCCTGTCTCTCCGTCCCTCCCTCCCCCCTGCCTCTCTCTCTTTCCCTCTCTCCCTCCCCCCTGCCTCTCTCTCTTTCCCTCTCTCCCTCCCCCCTTTCCTTAAGTCTAGCGTCAGTGTATTTATATTGCCCCGTCTTAGTCGTGTCGACGCCTCCACAATCGTTTTATTAGCGACTAGGATTCACGTATTGCGAGATTGCGATGCTGCAAGATGATAGTTGACCCCCATCCCCACCCATATCCCCTGCCAACACCCATGCCTGTATCCCGAGCGACAACCAAAAGCCCAAAGACCCTTCCCCGGTCCCTCCTCCTCCCCTCCCCTGCCACCAGCTCCTTCGCTCCTACCACCCAATATCTACCTCACTCAGTCTCGCCCCCCCCCCCCCATCGCACCGCAGACCCCAGCACGCTCCTCCTACCGTCCAACCACCACCACCTCCTCCTACCCCCCCCACCATAGTCTCAACCACTACCTCCCCTTCCTCCCTCAGCAACCCCTTCATAAAGTCATTATTGCAGCCATTGCTAAGATGATGGCGGAATCATGGCGATCGTATTTTGCGTTCTCATACAAAGGCGCCGCGATGGCCGTACGCGGAAGGGCGGCGGGAGTTTCGGGGAGTTTACGGAAGGGGAGCTTAGTGGCGGCGAGGGAGGGAGAGATGGATAGAGGAGGAGTTAGTAGGGTGCGTAAGAACGAGAAGAACGCAAGAGAGAGAGAGAGAGAGAGAGAGAGAGAGAGAGAGAGAGAGAGAGAGAGAGAGAGAGACAGAGACAGAGACAGAAAAAGACAGACATACAGAGAGGGAGAGTGAATTTGACAAATGTACCAATAGCATATACACAATAGAGAAAGGCAGAGAGACAGAGAGGGAGACGCAAGAAAATCCAGATTGCAAGAGAGCAAGCGAGCGAATTATAGATAGCTATTATTAGCCAGCTCCCTGCTATGCATGTCTTTTGATTCGCAAATAGTCTGACACGGAAAAGAGGAGAGCATTTGGAGGAAGAAAAGCAACAGCAGGCGACACGAAGAGAGCGCGGGCTGACGAGGACCAGGCAAAGGAACAGGGAGCAAGATCAGTGTACGGAAGAAAGCGACAGCAGCTGATAGAAATAATCCGTAGGTAGGATGTCAGGCAAGACGGTGGGAATAAAAGGAAGAATTAGGAGGAGAGAGGAGGTAGATCGAGGAAGGAGTGAGGAAGGAAGCCAGCAGCTGTCTCTTAACGGAGCCTCGATTGTTCTCTGGGGAAGATTATTAGTTCCCTTCCGATCCCTTCTTCCTTTTGCCCCCCCCCCACCCATCCCCACCTCGGCTTTTTGCCGTCATCTCCTCCTCTCCCTTTGGGTTTTCTCCCTCTTCTTCATCCTCGTATCTCCCTTCCGTATATTTTGTTTTTTTATTTTTATCCCCTCCTCTCCTTCTCCTCCTCCTCGTTCTCTTCCTTTTCTTCCTCCTCCTCCACCTCTTCCTCCCCCCCCCTTTTCCATTCACCTCCTTCTCCCCCTCCCTCTCCCTTCACCCCCTCATTTCTCCCTTCCCCATTCACCCCCTCCTCATTTTCCATCGACCTAAAGGAGCTGAGGCGCCCTCTCACCCCTCCCCACCACCCCCATCCCTCCCCTTTTCCCCCTTTCTTCCTCAGTCTCCGGGGACAGATTTGAGTTTTAAGACGGGATTCGGAGGAAAAACCCCAGCCTCCGCACCTGTCTTCATTTTCCCTTCGTTGTTTCTCTCTCCTCCCTTATCAGCCATTCCCTTCGGATACAAACTAGTGCCTCGCTCTCTATAAAACCCACGAATATCCGTAGCATAGACAGAGTAGTCTCTCTCTCTCTCTCTCTCTCTCTCTCTCTCTCTCTCTCTCTCTCTCTCTCTCTCTCTCTCTCTGTCTCTGTCTCTCTCTCTCTCTCTCTCTCTCTCTCTCTCTCTTCTCTCTCTCTCTCTCTCTCTCTCTCTCTCTCTCTCTCTCTCTCTCTCTCTCTCTCTCTCTCTCTCTCTCTCTCTCTCTCTCTCTCTCTCTCTCTCTCTCTCTCTCTCTCTCTCTCTCTCTCTCTCTCTCTCCATCCATCCATCCAACCATCCATCCGTTTCGTTCTCACCAGGTAGTGAGAAGACACGTGCAAACGTCCGCAGATAAAACCCTTCCCGGTTGCTTGCTTGCTTGGGTGCCGGAGTTTCACCTATTTCCCGGCCAACCAGATCAAGGGGAACGCAAATCCAATTGTGCTACGCGAGGCTAACCTAATTGACGACAGCTCGAGCGATCTGGTGTTGCGCGGCGATCTGGCGGGGTGGGCGGGTGGTAGGGGCTGGGTGAGGGCGTGGGGTGGGTGGGGGTGTGGGTGGAAGGGGGTGGGTTGTTGGAGGGGGTTTGCGAGGAAGATGGACGCCCTTTTCCCACGTATTTTTGTTTTGTTTTTGTTCCTCGTTTCAGGAATGTTTTCTCTTCTCTGTTTGATTACGTTTATTTATTTTTTTTCTATAAATATTCATACTCATCTCTCTCTCTCTCTCTCTCTCTCTCTCTCTCTCTCTCTCTCTCTCTCTCTCTCTCTCTCTCTCTCTCTCTCTCTCTCTCTCTCTCTCGCCCTCCCTCCCAAACTCCCTCTCCTTCTCCCTCTTCCTCTATCTATCTATCTGTTGTTGTTTTTGAGCCATTTCGTTTCGCTCCAGCCGGGCCGATCGGAGTGACGAAATTGCAGCACTGGCGGTGCTCATCTCGCGTTGCAAGGTGTTGCAAGGTACTCTGTTGCCTTGCTCTGGTAGGTATTTCGTTGCGTAATGGCGTGGTGGGCCTCCGTGAAACATAGATCCTATTTTTATTTTATTGAAAGAGGAGGGAGGGAGGGAAAGAGATGGGAGGAAGGGAGGGAGGGTAAAGGAGGAGGCAAGGAAGGAAAGGGAGGAGGAACAGGGAGGAAGGAGAAAGACACAAAGGGAGGAGGTACGGAAGGAAAGGGAGGAGGAAAAGGGAGGAAGGAGAGAGAGATAAAGGAAGGAAGGAGAGAGAGACAAAGGAAGGAAGGAGAGAGAGAGAGAGAGAGAGAGAGAGAGAGAGAGAGAGAGAGAGAGAGAGAGAGAGAGAGAGAGAGAGAGAGAGAGAGAGAAAGAGAGAAAGAGAGAAAGAGAGAAAGAGAGAAAGAGAGAAAGAGAGAGAAAGAGAAAGAGAGAGATAGAGGGTTGAAGGAGAAAGAGAGAGTCCGCGCCTGTGCAACAGATGGAAACAACATTATTTCCGGCAAAGACACAAATCAGCACAGAGAGAGAGCTTTATAACACAACAATTAAATTGTTAAAATGAATCGTAATTAAAGCTGTTACCCCCCCCCCCTCTCCTAGTTTCTAAAATACACAGTAAATATCCGTTATCTTTTCCTCTCAAAATAAACATCATTATAGTCATCACCGGTAATAACATAAATACACGTTTACTAAATTGAGAGTATACAACTCTGCATTTATTAAGCCAAATATATGCAATCGGACACCAGACATCTGAACGAGGCTCAGAAGAAAATGATTCTTAAAACGCAAAATCAAAGCCAAACTATCGCATTCGAACGAACAGACCTCCTTGTTCCCGCTCGAAGGAAATAAAAGAATATCACTCGTTTTTTTTCCTCTTGTTGTGACCACTTTTTTATTTATCTATGTAGGCCACGAAATCCACTTGCCACTTGCGAGCGATTCTTTTTGCTGTTGGCTTGTTAACACTGGCGGAAAGGTTTTGAATGTCGCTACAGGGTTTAGGATTGTTTTGTATTGATGCACTGTAAAGAAAACTTTTTTTTTACGTCACGGGCGTGATTATGATATGCGGTTTTAATTCTGCGTGGCTTTGTATTTTATTGCGTGTTTCTCTTTTATATAAATGTCACCGTGTTACCATTGACGTCACAAGAACAAACTCTCCGGCGTGTGTATTTCATGCTGACGATCATGTAGACGGCAGCCAAGCCGAACAAAGTAGAGCGGCGTATTGCGGAGCGCGAGTACGGTCAGCGGCGCGGCGGCGGGGCGGTCGAGCACGTGCGTCGCCGCGCGCGTGACGGCAATGGATCGGCGTAATCCCGTCTCTGTCACCTGCCTGCGTCGCGATCGACTTTCACGAGGGACAAGGCGGAGGAGATAAGCCGCGGGGGATTTGTAAGGGAAGAGCGGTCTCTCTCCGGCCGACGGTTGTGTAACAGGTGACGTCGAGGGATAAGAACCGCGTAAGACGATGACGCAGGTCGCAGGCCGGAGAAGGAGAGAAGCCCCAAGGAGAAGGTTTGTGAAAGAGACGGCGGGAGAGGGCGTGCTCTCACGGCTGGCTTCTGTCCCTGGAGATTAGTAGCTTTGCCATAGGGTCAGCCCAGCGGCCGTCCGTGCTGCAGGAGCTCTCCGTTGAATGCCAAATTTCTTGCAAGGCAGTCCATCCTCAACACACTTCTAAATATTCAACTCCTGCAACCAAGGTGACGCAACAGAACGTGTCTCGGAAACCTTCCTATTTTGCGATCATCGTAAGGAAAGATGTTAATCAGCAGATGTCATCCCAGCGCCTCAGGTCTCGCGTCTCAGGTCAGCCATATGCTAAGGAGCGCGCGCGTGCCGCCCAGGTGTCGCTCCCGGCTCAGATTTCCTGGGGAGATATCGCCCAACTGCCGATCCGAGGGGAAGGGGGGGGGGGGGGGGAAGTAGCCCCGGCGCCTCCCCTGGCCGCTCATCCAATATAACAAGGAAACAAGATTTTTCCCCACTTCCCATCAAATTCGGTCGGCCACTTTGCACTAGCGGGCGAAGATCATCAGCCGCCCCACTTGGCTGTGCTTCTTTTGATATTCCTCTCCTTTGATTTTTATGGCTTTTCTCATCTTTTGCTAGACCCAGTTTATATATATATATATATATATATATATATATATATATATATATATATATATAATTTATGAAGTCTGGTGCAGTGTGGTGGTATTCGTTCGGGGGATATCCGCTCGTCTGCGGAGACTCGTTGCCTTACTTTTTATTGGATTAAGCAAAGCAATCTAACTTTTGCGGAGATAACTACCGGACTCGAAGGGTCTTTGTAGGGTCATTTACGAGGTCATCAGATGCAGCTGACCTCTTGACCTGATGCCAAGCAGGACATTAGTTGCTAATTGGAACACGATTTGAAGGAGGTAGACTTTCTTAATGGGATCAGTTTTTTGTATGTTTCTCTGTTAGCTGTCTTTTGTTTTCTCTTTGCTGCAAAAGAAAACATAAAACAGAATCCATGTGACGAAGGTATATCTGGAACCTACAGATATTCCTTCTTTAGCCTGTTCAGTTGCAAATGCTTGGGCATCAGGAGAAGAAAGTGCGTAGTAAAAGCGCAAGTCAAGATTATATCACTGATCGTAAAGTGATTTCCCGCCACCACTGACCCCCTCGGGCGCTATTTGATAGCATCACCTGTTTTTATCTGCCGTATATTTATTCACTGCCTTTTATTCCATAGTCACTGTTCATGTAAATGGGAAAAGGGAGACAGTGACCAAATGAAGGATTAGGAATGCGACCAGGTGATGGATATGGCGGGGGGGGGGGGGGCAGGGAGGGTATCACGCAGAGGCGATACGTCACCTGATGTACAGTAAGAACGCCGGGTCAGACAATGGAGATCTTGCTGATAATCCTATGATAAATATCCAGAGATGAT
>NW_028234431.1:13861887-13869387 GCF_977035675.1 Penaeus japonicus
TCTTCCCCATAGCTCTCCGCCCATTCTTCCCCATAGCTCTCCGCCCATTCTTCCCCATACCTCTCCGCCCATTCCTCTCCATACCTCTCCACCCATCACTCCCCATAGCTCTCCGCCCATTCTTCCCCATAGCTCTCCGCCCATTCTTCCCCATAGCTCTCCGCCCATTCTTCCCCATACCTCTCCGCCCATCACTCCCCATAGCTCTCCGCCCATTCTTCCCCATAGCTCTCCGCCCATTCTTCCCCATAGCTCTCCGCCCATTCTTCCCCATAGCTCTCCGCCCATTCTTCCCCATAGCTCTCCGCCCATTCTTCCCCATAGCTCTCCGCCCATTCTTCCCCATAGCTCTCCGCCCATTCTTCCCCATAGCTCTCCGCCCATTCTTCCCCATAGCTCTCCGCCCATTCTTCCCCATAGCTCTCCGCCCATTCTTCCCCATAGCTCTCCGCCCATTCTTCCCCATAGCTCTCCGCCCATTCTTCCCCATAGCTCTCCGCCCATTCTTCCCCATAGCTCTCCGCCCATTCTTCCCCATAGCTCTCCGCCCATTCTTCCCCATAGCTCTCCGCCCATTCTTCCCCATAGCTCTCCGCCCATTCTTCCCCATAGCTCTCCGCCCATTCTTCCCCATAGCTCTCCGCCCATTCTTCCCCATAGCTCTCCGCCCATTCTTCCCCATACCTCTCCGCCCATTCCTCTCCATACCTCTCCACCCATCACTCCCCATAGCTCTCCGCCCATTCTTCCCCATAGCTCTCCGCCCATTCTTCCCCATAGCTCTCCGCCCATTCTTCCCCATACCTCTCCGCCCATCACTCCCCATAGCTCTCTGCCCATTCTTCCCCATAGCTCTCCGCCCATTCTTCCCCATAGCTCTCCGCCCATTCTTCCCCATAGCTCTCCGCCCATTGTTCTGCTCTATTACGTCTGGCAGCGAGCACCTCCGAGAGGGGTTACGGTGGTTCACAAACGATCCTCTTTGCCGTCAATCAAAACGGACGAGCGCATGTCGGCAGTCGCTTGTTTTTTTCTGTCCTCCGAGTTCTTATTTATGTTTTTATTTATTATTTTTATTTTATTTATTTTTTTTATTATTATTTTTTTCGTCTTGGTTCATTTTCCTATATCTATATTGTTTTGATTCTCTTAATTTTCTCTAGAATAACGTATTGATATTCAGAAAATTTAAGATTGATGCCGGTTGATGTTTGTGATGACAGTCTGTGACCTACTATGACGAATGTAGGCCTGTCATGAATGTTCATTTGCATTTTCTAGTTAAGCGATGTGTGGGTGGGAGAGGTTTTATGACGGATCTATTTGATTTAATCGTATCCAGGTGTTATGATTATTATTATGTGTATATATATATTTTTTTGCTTTTTATATAATTATAATTATTATTTCTATATATGTACAGACACGCACATGCACACGCACACGCACGCACACACACACACACACACACACACACACACACACATATATATATATATATATATATATATATATATATATATATATATATATATATATATATATATATATATAATAGAGAGGGAGAAGAGAGAAAAAGAGAGAGAGAAGAAAAGAGAAGAGAAGAGAAGAGAGAGGGAAAGAGGGGAAGAGAGGAAAGCGAGAGAGGGGAAGAGAAGAGGGAGAGGGAGGAAGAGAAGAGAGAGAGGGGGGAAAGAAGAGGAAGAGGGGGAGAGAGAGGGAGAGAGAAGAGAGAGGGGGGGGGGTAGAAAAGAAGAGGAGAGATGGTGAGAGAGAGAGAAGAGAAGAAAAGAAAAGAGAAGAGATGGAGGGATAATGAGGAGAAGAAAAGAAGAGAAGAGATGGAGAGAGAGAGAGATGGAGAGAGAGAGAGATGGAGAGAGAGAGAGATGGAGAGAGAGAGAGAGAGAGAGAGAGAGAGAGAGAGAGAGAGAGAGAGAGAGAGAGAGAGAGAGAGAGAGAGAGAGAGAGAGTTTAATGCAAGTTTGTATGAAAAGTGTCTGTTGTTTATGCTTGTTAGGGCGCTTGTTATCATTAGAAACAGTCGGTGTTTATACAGACCTCGTCTCAAATGTTCTCGGGCCGTTACAGTAAAAATAAACACAAAAAGCGAGGGAACAGGACCTATGCGCTCTCCGCTCGCCCCATCCGTTGCGTCTAACCCAGAATCCATCGTTCGTCTCGTCTCCTCTCGTCTCGCAATTGGAAATCAAAGAGTCGGAATCTCTCCCTTGGGTCATTAACATCTGACAGGCTATTTACCGCGATTGAGATTGAGATTGTCTTTACAAACACACATACACACGCACACACACACACACCGGAAGGGAGTCGCCAGTTTTTGTGGCGGAGTTGGCCCGAGGAACCTTGTCTGGAGGACGTGCCCCCCCAACCCCACCCCACCCGACCCGCCACTTACCTGGCGCGGCGAGCAATTAAGGACTACAGGTGCTCCGTCCGTACCGCCAGCCCTCTCATTAAGGATACGCACACGCTACTGCCTTTGCTTACGTGTCCCTTATTAGTTTTAAGGTCCGACGGCGAATTCTTGTGGGTGTCATTACGTCTCTGAGGGAGAGATGGGCTTGTGACGGGCGTCGGCGTACACGTGGAGATATAGGCCTACGTTGACGGGGGGAGAGGATACTGGGTCGGGAGACTGAATGAGACTAATATGTGAGATCGTATCGCGATTATAACCATAGGGTTGAGCGGGTTAAATGGAAGTATAGCTTTTGACCTTGGATCAGAATGGATACGCCCGCTTCACCGTGCAATGCCTGTGATATCCGTGCGTGGTATTTGCGTGTACTTCAAACGCGTGGGTGTGGGTGTGGGTGTGGGTGTGACGCGCACAGGTCTAACTAGTAATCACATCATCTCAAGCCCGGAAGGTTCCCCCCCCTCCCTTACCCTCCATACCCCACGAGAGCCCGCGGAGAAATCCAGAAATAGTTACAACGTGTTTTTTTTTTTGGCGGGTTATCTTTCTTCCTGCTTCCGCCATAGTCTCAGCAAGTCAGATATTCCCGACGTCGGGTATTGCAGACGTGAAGAATAGACTTGTAAGTTGAATTCCATTCAGAATAGACACGACCGGTAATGGTGGCCTCATAGCGATTTCTAAGATGAAGTTTGATGACTGGTATTCGTGTGGATGAACGGTAATGGTAACCGCATTTCGTAAAAGCAGGAGCGCGCTGACCGTATGGACGGACACGCCATCGAGCCCGTCCACAAAATGGGTAACGGAGTAGTCTGCAATTGATGGATTTCGTTTATGACGTATGTATGTGTGTCTGTGTATGTATGTGTATGTGTACGTATATACATGTATTTATAAATAAATATATATGTATATATATATATATGTATATGTATATGTATATATATATATATATATATATATATATGTATATATATATGTATATGTATATATATATATATATATATATATATATATTACGTACATACATACATACATACATATACATATGCACACACACACACACACACACACACACACACACACACACACACACACACACACACACACACACATATATATATATATATATATATATATATATATATATATATATATATATGTATGTATGTATGTATGTATGCATGTATGTATATATATTCATATACATATACATATACATATACATATATATTGTTTATTGACCTATACATATACAAGCCCTTCCTCCAAAGATGATTTCTATTTCCTTGGGCTCCGTATCATGCTGACAAGGCATCTTCCATCACCATTTCACGTAGTTATAAATCATCGTAATACATTTCCCTGCCGCACATTAGTCCGCATTACCATAAGCTGGCCATGCACCGCCCCTCCTCCAGCCAACCCTTCTCATGCCTCCGAGGAATCACGCTTTCCCATACACTGTCGCGCCGCCGCAACACAGGCCACACTGGACGTTATTAGGCGCTGGCACGTCACGTCACGCCTTTGTCACAGCGCCGCCGTCATGGGAGGGATGGTGGAAGTGATGGATGGGGAGGCGATGAAGATGGACGATGGGGGCGGGAGGGGGGTGTGGGGGGGGTGAAGTGGACGGAGGAGAGTGTGGGGGTGGAGGACGATAGCAGGGGGAGGTAGGGGGAGGGGGTTGGAGAAAGGTAGATAGGGAGGGGGGAGGGAGAAATGAGAAAGGTAGATAGGGATGGGGGAGGGAGAAGTGAGAAAAAACTAGCAATGTTATAGAATGAAGGAAGATGAATTAAAAGAGAATTGGTGATTTCGAGAATATTCTTGTAGAAAATGGGGGTTCTATTTCATGTTGAGCCCTACCAATGCTACCGGGAAGAAGACAGCGCGGTTGGGGCTGCGGCCGCGAGACAGCGAGTTACGGCAAATTATGGAAATCTTTGACTCCAGCATCGAGGTGATGTGTGCGGGGTTCTGTATGAATATTCAGATATTCATTCAATTTGGCCCTGTATGGTCTCTGCTCGACTGTGCTAGAGATTTTCTCATTTATATCAATTTGCTTACAGAGTGAAAGAGCCTTCCGGGCCAAGGCCATGCGGTTTCTCCCCAGATGGCGGGTGCGAAATACGCCTGCCCGAGGCATCTTTCACCTGGATGACGTCACGGCATTCCGAAAATATCCCTGCGGTGTGATTGATTTCACGAATGTCAATCATTAATTGATAGTTAGATACGGAAGTCTTTTCGTCATGTTGTCATTTTTAAAACATTGTTAGAAGCGCGTTTTCTACATTTTCGCTCCTTTCTGGCATAATTTTGATAGTGCCATGTTATCATGGCTTTATCTATCATGGAAAATACATTCGATGCGCTAAATATATATCGTTTTAACTCTACTTTAGTCACTCCCGGTTTATGCGGTTATCCGCTCGTTGCACATTTTATGTGCTTCTTTGAATTAAGGGGATTTTTTTTAGTATAAACTCATGAAGATGTTGCATCACTAGTGATGTAAAGGCGACTTGGAGTGACCACAGCCGCACATGCTGCTACTCAAAAATCCTTTCTGGGGGATGAGAGATTTTATCAGCTAATTTATAATGCGATTTGCATAGCGTTGGGGTTGGGAGGGTGATGGAGAAGTGACAAGTTCCCCCAAAGTGTGTGTTAACGAGATCTTTATTTGGAAATTATCGCATTGTGGTCGACTTTTGGTCTTATTTGTAGATGACGGGACTCGTGCAACTACTCGTAACCCACATTATTTTCTGATGTGTGTGTGTGTGTGTGTGTGTGTGTATGTGTATGTGTATGTGAGTATCTGAATATGAAAGCCGATTTGCTCACGCTACCTGTTTATTCCCGACAGGGATGGCAGACTCCGCGTGGGAGACGAGATCATCAACGTCAACGGCCAACGTCTGCGTGGCGTCACTCTGGAGGAAGCGCGTCGTATTCTGCGTCATACGCCCACGGAGGTTGACGTAGTTGTGGCACGGGATCCCGACGCCCCCGCCCATGAGTCCCTCTACTCTGACTTGGACGTGACTTCCATGACCAGCGGGCGAGTGGACTCCCGCGTGGAGACCCGCGTTGACTCGAGGGTGGACAGCATTGCCGATGACGACGACGCTTCTCTGGATGCCCTGCATCACCACCACCATCACTACCACTCGCATGCCTACCACCATGGGTGCCACCATGACCATGCCCACAGAGAAGAAGAGGAAGACGACGAGGAGGAGGAGGAGGATCTAGGTGCTGAGAGAGACGAGCCTCGCGAAGACGATCCTCTCAACATGCGTGAGTTGGGTCGCCACCTCGAGTCTTGCCGCAGTCACCGGGGTTGCCATCGCGATCTGCCTGACCTCCCAGCGAGCACCGGCAACGCCCGTGAACTTCCTGAAGGACCGGGGGGCGCTCGCGAATTCCACCACTGCTGCGAGAACGAGGCGCGACCGTACCATTCGTGTGACTTGCGGGGAGCCGGCAGGGAACCAAGGGACCCCAGAAAGCGGCGGCGGTTGGATTCCCTCAGGGAGGAGGGCGTCGTCACGGCCGTCATGGTCCGCACCGTGTCCGACTCTTCCTCAGGTGAGAGCCAGACCAGGCACCAGTCTGGGAACGGCGAGTGGACCTCTTGGCTGATCCATTCATTCCTCTTACAGTGCATTCCTGGGTTATTCATCTTTTGTATTAATTCTCTTATAAGTATCATGTTATATTGATATCGTCGCGTTATGACTGTTATAACTGAAATTCTTTTGACTTACAGCAGGAGAAGAAGAACCTCGTCGGTTGTTACCTCTCCTTGAGGACGGAGTCTTTGACGAGCGTCCGTCTTCTCAGGCCTCGCAGGTCTCAGCCAGGACAGTCACTTCCATGGCGTCCGTCGCATCTGTTCATGGCACTGGCCTCACTGCCATGTCCAGACAGGTAAGAAGAAACTTTGGAATCTGCTGTCAAGTGTCTAGAAACAGTGGATATCCAATATCCTGTACATTATATAATAAAACTACAATTGATGATAGTAAAGTTAATAAGCTTTTTTATTTTCACAGTATAATTAATATAATTTCATCAGTTCTAATCTTGATGTCTCCTCAAATCTAATATCTAATACATATAGTCAAAAAAAAGGTATTTACCATAAGTAACCAAAAGACACTTTCTTTTTAAAAGCACTTTCTTTCTCAACAGGTATCCCAGCGGTCACACCGGCCATCATCAACATCCACACTGCCGCGAAGGCCAAAGTCCCTCAACCTCTCCTTCCACACAGTTGTCTTTGAAAAGGGGCATGGCAAGAAGGGGCTTGGATTCTCTATTGTAGGAGGAAGGGACTCTCCCAAGGGAAATATTGGCATCTTCGTAAAGACAATCTTCCCAAGTGGTCAAGCAGCAGAAGAAGGAACACTTAAAGAAGGTACTGCCCTCTTTATAAGTAAAATTATCTCATAATGTATACATATGACATTTGAACTGATCAACAAGAGAATATCAAATTCACATAGATTGAAATTAAATAAATTTCTGCATGTTCCCCTTTAACTAAGTTGTTTAGAAACTGAATAAGTAAAACCATTTTCTTTTTTTTCAGGAGATGAGATTTTTGCTGTGAATGGAGAGAGCTTGGCAGGGGCAAGTCATGCAGAAGCCATTGCCATGTTCAAAGCCATTCGCACTGGCAAAGTCGTGCTGCATGTGGGCCGTCGTGCAACTTCAAAGAAAAGGTAAGTGGGTAAAACTTACCTCAGATACATTTGTTTATAGGCTTGAGGAATATTGATTAATGTATTTGATCATAAATTAATTCTAGAAAATGATTAATTCTAGAAAACTGTGTTTTCATGGCTTTTAAGAATCTAAGTTCTTATATGGAATTGTAAGTGTCATTTAAAAACATAAAGGTATATTACCTCTTGTATCAGTATCCTAAATTTAAAATAGAAGATAAAAAATGTAAACACTTATTTCTGCAAAAAAATATTCATATTGTTCTTTTCTTTCTCCAGAGCCCACAAGACTAAGTCTTTTGATGA
>NW_028234431.1:13886887-13889387 GCF_977035675.1 Penaeus japonicus
ACCACTGCATTGGTAAAATGAATCAATTTGCCTCTCCTGTGTTTGATACAAGTATTATGCAGTTTATATATATATATATAATGGGACTCATGACATCCCCATGACATGACATCATCAATACAAACCAGTATGATTCAATAGAAAAAAAACAAAAAACAAATAGACTAAACAAAATGGAAATGCCTTAAATCTACTTCGCGGGTCATACCTCGAATGAAAGAGTATCCGCGTCCTTTAGTGTTAGGGATAAGAGTCACAGCCGTATTCTATAACGTTTTCTGCGTGTCGTGGCCATGTCATGTTCATGTTATGTCCATGTCGTGTTCATGTAACGAATGCGGTAATCTAGGACGCAAAAGCGCGGCACGTTTGCGTCAACTGCTTCAGGTTTACCAACCGTTCCAAAGTTAACCCACTTATTAACATGTTTCGGATGAATGGCACTGTCCACACGACAAATTCATAAGAGAAACTACAATCATAGGTAGCACTAACATAAGATAATTCAATTTTGGTATGAATCAGTCGTTGTACTTGTTCCTAGTTAAAGAATTGACAACCATTTCACGAACGCGCTGTTGGTAATTCACTCTACGCTCGATCAAAACAAACGGGATGTGAGGGACCGTGTGTTTATGAACAGATCTTCCTTATTTTATCTTTGTATATACTGTACATATATGCGCATTTTTAATATATCATGCATATAGATTTAATGTATACATATTTCATATAATTATATGCTTTAATTTTACGTCCCTGACTACTTTTACCATTCATTTAACTTCACTCTCCTTCGAAAAGTCCGCCAAAAGGTAAACAAACTCAAAATCAGCAGAGAATCCATGTTTTCCTAAAAGAGTTTGTAATCCGTGTCTAGGACAATGATGCCTAATATAACCAATATAGGTATTACTTTTCAAACGTAGTATGCTCATATGAAGTATTGGTAAGAAAAAGTACAGTAAAAATATGATTTTTTTCACTCGTGTAACTATCGTGACAAGCCTACCCCCTTGCCACGGAGTTTCCACGATTGTTCCAATACTTTCCACGCATTTGCCACGAATTTGCCACGCTTTTGCCGCGAACCCGCGCTTCTAGAATAAGAATCGCGGCATGTTCATGTCATGTACACGGCGCGCTTAGGGACTTAGAATATGGCTGTCAGACACGTAAACACGAATGGATACTGCTGCTAGACATATCAAAACGGAGAGAAGGATAGTAATACATATTCACAGATATATAACGCTAAATATATAAGAAAAGACATAAAATGATCAAAGTAAGATGTGTATACGCGGATAAGTAGGACAGACCGTCACGAGTTGGTATCGCTCGAGGCAGGATGGGGTCAGTCACTCCCTGACATCTGTAGTAAGAGGTTGTGTGTAGGGCTTTCTGGTTAATGGATTCCCAAACCACCATGCCTACGCATAATGGCCCGACGAGCACGTTGGTGTTTTTCGTGAACGGCAGGAAGGTACGGCTGTTTTTTTTTTTCTTTTTTTCTTTTTTTTTTTTAGATTGTTTAACTTGTTAAAAACACTGTAGTTACCATTAGTATAGGTTGTCTAATTCTCACAATACTAGTTACAATGAGGCAAGTAAAAGTGTGTTCACGTGTTTGTTTGTATAAATATTAGATAATTCTACGTCCGCAGGGACGTACACATTCAACTTAAATCCGTGAAACTCGATGATCAACTCACGGTTTATACCATTGTGTTCAACATCGAATGTCCCGGAATGACCTCGGGAGGATGTGCTTGAAGTATCCTTGTTTTCTTAAAAAGTTCTTTTGTTATCAACATTTGACTGACTGAAATATATTTGCTGCTGTTCTGTGTATATTAAACTACAGGTGCATTTTTATACGTTTAGTAGAAAAAACAAAATTATTATCATAAAAAGATCTTACGTAAAACAATACTGCACATAGAAGTGAAACGCTCATACAAATGTTGATTCTGATCTGAAGGCATGAGAGTTTCTTAAGCTGTTTCTGCAAAAGACTAGACACACATTCGCGCCGCCTCGCAACCACACAACGAAACCTGAACCTAACACGATATCCACAGCTACTCTTCCAGACACGGACACGTGCATGTCTGAAGTCTGAAGCCGTTGTTTAGTTATGCATATAGGAATGCATGCTTGCCAGCTGTTTGCACACAAGTGGGTACATATCTATTTATGGAATCTTTTAAGGGGCATTGGTGTATATACTATATCTACAAAACTGCATACGGGATACATTTATATGTATACACACACACACACACACACACACACACACACACACACACACACACACACACACACACATACACACACACACACACACACACACACACACACACACACATATATATATATACATATATATGTATGTATGTAAATACATACTTACACACATACATATTTCAAATGTAAATGACACAAGCCTCTCCAGGATAATTCCGAAGTATAGGCAAATCGGCGCTACAATACCCCC
>NW_028234431.1:13894387-13909387 GCF_977035675.1 Penaeus japonicus
TTTATTTTAGTTTCTCTTTGGCAGTTGGAGGACCCAGATGTGGATCCGGAAGTGACTCTGCTGACTTATCTTCGCCAAAAGTGTATCCTTAAGAAAAGTCATCTTTGAGAGAGAGAGAGAAAGATAGATAGAGATAGAGATAGGGAGAGAGAGAGAGAGAGAGAGAGAGAGAGAGAGAGAGAGAGAGAGAGAGAGAGAGAGAGAGAGAGAGAGAGAAGTAGAGAGAGAGAGAGAGAAGTAGAGAGAGAGAGAGAGTTCAAATTCAAATTCAAAAACTTTATTCCATAAATTACAATGGTTATTCTTAATACATATATAATTTGTTGCAAAAAATTAGTATACAATACATTAGTCACAACTGACAATTTAGAAAATGTTCTTTTAATTTTGTTTTGAATTTATTGAGGTTAGTGATGTCTTTAACATTATTAGGTTCCAGGTCAGGGTTCCACGTATTAGCATTTGTCGTGTCCCTCTTTCTGTGTTAGATATCTTGACATAAAGAGAATTTACTTGTCGTGTTCGAACACCTGATGTGTTCCCTATAGTTTGTAAGGGCAGGATCCATTGTGGATATTTCCCATGAATTATTTTATGAATATCATAGCTGCATTTTGCTTGAATTTTTAACCATTTTAGTTGAATAATATGTGGGGTGATGTGATCGAACTTACTAAAATTACCTAATGCAACTCTTGCAGCAAAGTTTTGTAGTGTTTGTGTTCTCTGTATTAGGGTTTTGTTAAAAGAGCTCCAAACATTTAAGCAATAAATAATGATGCTCAGAGCAAGAGTTTGTATAACCGTGATTCTTGTTTCTGTAGGGATTTGATTTTTTTATATGATTAAGATAAAGTTCCCAGAGAGAGAGAGAGAGAGAGAGAGAGAGAGAGAGAGAGAGAGAGAGAGAGAGAGAGAGAGAGAGAGAGAGAGAGAGACAGAGACAGACAGACAGACAGAAAGAGAGACAGAGAGAGAGACAGACAAAAAGAGAGACAGAGAGAGAGAGACAGAGAGAGAGAGAGACAGAGACAGATACAGAGAGATAAAGATAGAGATAGAGATAGAGATAGAGAGGATGAAGAATAAGAATTAGAGAGGGGAAGAGAGCCTGTTTCATTGCAACATTTTCCTTAGCGCTCCACAGTGCGACTTTGTGGGACCAAGTTGGGCTGTGGCGAAGGAGGATGCGGCGCTTGCACTGTCATGCTGTCCAGATATGATCAAGCACAAGGCAAAGTTATGTAAGTTGTATAAAAATGGAGTGTATTTTTCATTGCATACTGAAATCGACTAGAGAGTCCTCGAGGCGCATTACCTAATTTTGGTGAGAACAGAATGGTTGAATTATTCTACACGCGCGTCTGTGGCAGTCTGTCCTGGGTACCTATGAAACAGGTTGCAGGTTCATCATTTACCGCTTTGGAGATGCTTGGTTACTACTTAAGTACATTGCAGTCATTCTCATATTACCCTCTCGTGTAGACTGAGCTTTTATAAAGCTTATGTGCAGACCCTATGCCGTCTATTTTTACACGTTCACTGTAACTATGAACCTAACAAATACCTATTTAAGACTGGTAGCTTATTATACTATCAAGTTTTCAGTTCATTACACAATACTGTCATAAAGATTACCGGAAAACCCTATTAATGTTGGTGTCCGGAGTATTTGCTAGAATTTAATTTCTGGCGCATCATAACTGACACGTTTGTGCCACACCATACCCTCTCACATTATGTATATCTAATACCTTCTTTTGCCATTACAAATTCGGACAGTCTGACCATTAGCCCCTTATCAGCCAAGCGGTGATTTCACAATCAGACAAAGGTCTTCTCAAAACACTTCTCTTTCCCATTATGCCTCTTCACTGCATTTGACATATAGTTGTCACATAATTACAGTAGAGATAAACAAAATCCCCTTACTATACAAATGCTATCAAAATACTATCTAGTTTGATTCCTTCCACCTCATAGACCTGCGACGCCCCATAGTATCACACCGTTATGCAGTTTAAATCTTGTTTTTTCCTTTTTGTGTACATGGAAATTGGGTCATTGCAGATGTATTATTCTGTAGATGAAGCTTAGAGTTTATCTGTAACAATGGATTGACAATGAACATACGTTAACATCATGATAGCCGACTCGATCTTCCAGCCATTACTCTGTCAACGCCTGTCTGGCTCCCGTGGCGTCGATGCACGGGCTGGCGGTGACGACGGTGGAGGGCATCGGGTCCACGAAGACGCGCCTCCACGCGGTACAGGAGCGGATCGCCCGCGCCCACGGCTCGCAGTGCGGCTTCTGCACGCCCGGCATCGTCATGTCCATGTATACTCTCCTCAGGAACAACCCCAAGCCGTCCATGGCAGACGTCGACGAGTACTTCACCGGTGAGGCGCTTGGGCATTTCTTCCCCTCTCTCGGTTGCGTTATTGTGGTAATACGATTCTCACCGATGAGCCGTTTTTGTTGATGTTCTTACGTTTGCTCTTCAGGGAATTTGTGTCGATGCACCGGGTACAGGCCCATCTTGGAAGGCTTCAGGAGCTTCACCACCGACGCAGCTACAGGAGGCAGCTGTGGCCGGAGGGACTGCTGCAGAATGAGGGCCAAGGAATGTGATATAAAAGGTTTGCACGGAGGGGTTAACAACTGGTCATACGAACCCTGCAGAATGCCTGATAAGAATTTGTTTGTACTTGTTGCAGTTTAAGTTTCATCTTAATCCAGGACAGTTCCCAGGCTCCTTTCCCTTATCCTACCCCAGCTCTTCCTCATTTCTCATCTCTTTCTATTGCAATTTCATAAGACGTGAATGGACCGTCGCTTAGTTCCGAAAACGGCCCTGTGAATGGAGTGATGAACATGAACGGCGAGGTGAATGGGGACGCCAAAGATGTGAATGGAATCACAGACGACATATCACACGTACTCTATGACACCAAAGATTTCCAACCTTATGACGCAAGCCAAGAGATTATCTTTCCACCAGAACTCAAGGTAAAAAGACTTCATAGGGTTATTTACGTTAATAACTTGTCCATTCATAATGTCATCTTTTCTTTTTTGAATAAGACAATTATCTAGACTTCTAGTCTAACGGGAAGAAAACACTGCTCGAATTTAGAAGATTCTTCCTCACACAGACCCGGCCCGAATGGCAGAGTCAAGGCCTAGTGTTCCGAGGACCTCGAGTGTCGTACTACAGACCCCCCTCCCTCTCCAAGCTGCTCTCTCTCAAAGCCGAGAACCCCGAAGCTCGGATTCTTGTCGGAAATACGGAAATCGGTTAGAAAATTTAGATTTATTTATTTGAAGATGCTTAATATGTTTGGATTGGTATAACCTTTGTGTGTCCGTTCCTCTCTCTCTCTCTCTCTCTCTCTCTCTCTCTCTCTCTCTCTCTCTCTCTCTCTCTCTCTCTCTCTCTCTCTCTCTCTCTCTTTCTTTCTCTCTCTCTCTCTTTCTCTCTTTCTCCCTTTCTCCCTTTCTCTCTATCTCTCTTTCTCTCTGTCTCTGTCTCTCTCGCTCTGTCTATTAATATATATATATATATATATATATATATATATATATATATATATATATATACATATACAGATATATATGTATACACACACACACACACACACACACACATATGTATATATATTATATATATATATATATATATATATATATATATATATATATACATATATCTATATGTATAGAATATATATATATATATATATATATATATATATATAATATATATATATATATATATATATATATATATACATATTATGTAATATATATATATATATATATATATATATATATATATATATATATATATATATATATACATACATATACATAAACATATAAACACACACACACATATATATGTAAATATATATATATATATATATATATATATATATACATATATATATATATATATATATATATATCATCATCATCATCATCAGCCTGTATCAATCCACTGCAGGACGTAGGCCTCTCTCAATCTTTTCCAGTCATTCCGGTCTTGTGTCCTCTGATTCCACTATACTCCTGCGAATTTTGCTATTTCATCCCGCCATCTAGTCATTGGTCTTGCCCTGGGTCTCTTTGTGTCGTGTATTACCCATTCTGTTGTTTACTTTGTCCACCTGTTGTCCTGTCTCCCGATATATGGTCCCACCCACTGACCCACTTTCTCTTTTTGATGGTTGTGAGGCTATATTCTCTACTTTTTTGTGCTGTGTCATGTGGTCGCTTTTTTTCTCTTAAGCTAACTCCTAGCATAAGCCTTTCCATTCCTCTTTGGGCGCTTACTAATTTCCTCTCGAGTGCCTTGGTCGTAGTCCATGTCTCTGATCCATATGTCATGACGGGGAGGACGCATTGGTCAAAAATCTTTCTCTTTAGACATAGTGGCAGACTACTTCGTAATATATTACTATGTTTACCGAAGACACTCCAACCTAGCCTGATTCGCCGTTTTATCTCGGCTTCGCAGGATGTACTCGACTGAATGAGTTGCCCTAGGTATACATACTCGTTCACTGCTTCTAGTACCTCGCCCTGTATTTGTATTTGCTTAACTGGGGTTCGACTGTTGAACATGACTTTAGTCTTTTTCATGTTCATTTTAAGGCCAATCTTCAGACTTTCCTTATTTAAATCGCTTATTAATTGTTGTAGTTCATCTGCTGACTCACCGAAAAGAACAATGTCATCTGCAAATCTTAGATTGCTTAAGTGCTCATTCCCTATTTTAATCCCTCTCTCTTTCCAATCTAACTTCTTAAATACTTCCTCTAAGCAGGCTGTAAACAGCTTCGGTGAGATGGTGTCACCCTGCCTAACACCCTTCTTTATTGGTATTTTATTGGTTTCTGCGTGGATTTTGACGGTCGCTGTACCATCAATATATATATCCTCTAATAATCTGCAGTATATTTCCTCTACTCCTTGTTTACGAATTGCATCCAGTACTGCAGATATCTGTACCGAGTCGAATGCCTTTTCATAATCTACGAATGCCATACATAGGGGCTTCCTATATTCGTTTGTTTTCTCCCTTATTTGAGCTAGTGTGTGGATATGGTCTGTAGTTGAGAATCCACTGCGGAACCCTGCCTGTTCCCTGGGTTGTTTTGAATCTAATGTATCGGTGGTACGGGCTGTGATGATTTTTGTGAACATATATATATGTATATATATATATACATATATATACGTATATATATATATATATACATATGTGTACATATATATGTATATATATGTATATATTATATGTATATATATATGTATATACATTATATATATATATATATATATATATATATATATATATATATATATATATATATATATATATATATATATATATATATATGTATATGTGTGGATATATATATATGTATATATATAGATGTTATATGTATATATATGTAATATGATATATATATATATATATATATATATATATATATATATATATAGAGAGAGAGAGAGAGAGAGAGAGAGAGAGAGAGAGAGAGAGAGATTCTTTATCGTATGTGTAAACTCCACGAAATATATATTGTTAAGTCGAGCTCCTCATCTGACAAGGTATCGAAGTAAAGTTCAAGAACCAGACTTACCCGGTCCTCATTAACCCAACCAACGTGACGGAACTGACGGAGGTGACGCTGACGAAAGACGGCGTGACCTTCGGTGCGTCTGTGACCCTTTCCGCCGTCGAAGACACGCTGCGGGAACAGGTCAACACACAGCCAGGTAAGGAATGGAAGTCGTTAGTTTTTAATTCATTCCCTGCGTATTTTTTTGTGTGTTTAATGGTGTTGCAAGATAGCCATTAGTAGAACGGTTGGGTAGGTATGTATAAGTCATTACTGATATCATTACTATTAATGCTCTGATATCACCAGAATACCGGACTAGAATATTCACCGCCATCTTGGAAATGCTACACTGGTTCGGCGGTAAACAGATACGAAACGTGGCGGTGAGAATCATGTTATGCTAAGTGATTTTGTGTAATTGTGATATTTTGTCGGTGTAATTAATGCCATATAATCTGTTTTATATATATATATATATATATATATATATATATATATATATATATATATATATATATATATATTATGTCACTGACTTAATCCTCGCCCTTCCCTACAGGCCATAGGCGGCAACATCATGACGTCATCTCCCATCAGCGACCTCAACCCTCTCCTGGCGGCAGCGAGAGCCAGACTGACGGTCCACAGTGCAGGTGCTTCCTTACATAATCTTGATTGCGAAAACATGGCAAGCGTACATCATTATACTACAGTTGTTGAACACTTTTAAGGCATACTCATATCTAATTTATTAATAGACAGTATTGGTTTGCAACTGTCCTCAGCTAATCATAACAGAAACATATACACCATACACCTTCTAAGAATCAGATCCTACAGAATTCGGTGAGCGCGAGATTGTGATGGACCAGCAGTTCTTCACGGGTTACCGGCAAAACAGCCTCCGGCCTCAGGAGGTTCTTGTGAGGATCCACATCCCCTACAGCCACCAGGTGATTCTTTGCTCTGATAAACAGCATTCATTATCTTCAAGGAATAAATTCAAATTAGTTAGTTAACAACGATAGTAATAACTACATAATTAAATGATGTACATAGAAAGGCAGACAGACAGACAGACAGAAAGACAGAAAGACAGAAACACACACACACACACACACACACACACACACACACACACACACACACACACACACACACACACACACACAGGCACATATATGTGTGTGTGTGTGTGTGTGATTTCGTGTCTCCAACGAGCGCTCTCCCGTCCCCTCCCTCAGAACGAGTACTTCCTGGGCTACAAGCAGTCCCGGCGGCGCGACGACGACATCGCCATCGTCAACGCCGGGATGAGAGTTCGGTTCCGGCCCCAGACGACCGCCGTGGCGCGCCTGGACTTGTCCTTCGGCGGGATGGGTCCCACCACCCTCTTGGCGGCGTCGACTATGAAGGTCGTGAGCCTCACAAGAGTCAGACTGACGTCATAGATGCGAAATTGATATATATATCGAAAACTATGTGCCAGCGTGGCTTTGCATACTTAATTATATTTTACATGTATACTTATTTTTTCAGGAACTCGAAGGACGTTCTTGGGATTCGTCTCTCCTGGAAACTGGGACATCGTTGCTCCTGCAGGATCTCCAGCTCTCGGCATCTGCCCCCGGGGGCATGGTCGAGTACCGCCGCACTCTCGCTATCAGGTCGGTCAGAGGAAACACTCACGCTGAGCGCAGTTAGTGAAATAGGCATCCGTCTGTCGTTTGAGTTGGTGGGGTGATGTCCGAATAATAGACAAACAAAATCCGGGAAGGACTACCAGTGTTTTAACAAACGTAGAAGTAGTGTCACGCGTGGTAATTGCATAATGTAATTGGGAGTCTCTTGTCCTCAGCTTTTTCTTCAAGTTCTACCTCAGTATCCGAGGACGCCTGAGTGAGCAGCTCCCCTCCCTCGTCGCTCCGCTCACGGAGGAGGAGCAGACGGCGACGCAGGGGCATCGCTACGTCATACCGAGGAGCACTCAACTCTTCCAGACCGTGAGTCACACACACACACACACACACACACACACACACACACACACACACACACACACACACACACACACACACACACACACACACACACACACACACACACACACACACACACACACACACACACACACACACACACACACACACACACACACACACACACACACACACACAAAAAAAAAAAAAAAAAAAAAAAAAAAAAAAAAAAAAAAAAAAACAGACGTTTATGATACCTCAGTGAGAGTCAGTAGCCACGGATAGAGTAGAAGTTATTTCAAGAAAAACAAACATTGCACATTCCCTCGAGATCCCTCTTCCCCCGTCCCCCAGGTCCCCCCCGGCCAGAGGGCAGGCGACCCCATCGGCCGGCCCCTGACCCACGCCTCGGCCTTCAAGCAGGCGACGGGAGAGGCCGTCTACGTGGACGACATGCCGCGCTTCCGGAACGAGCTCTACGCCGCGATGGTCCTCTCCTCGAGGGCGCACGCCAGGATCCTCGCCATCGACGCCTCCGACGCGCGGACGCTGGAAGGAGTCGAGAGAATTTTCTTTGCGGAGGACCTGCCTGGTGAGGACGGTTGCGAAAGTGGGGGTGGAGAGGAGGGAGAGAGGGAGAGAGGGAGAGAGGGAGAGAGGGAGAGAGGAAGAGAGGAAGAGAGGGAGAGAGGGAGAGAGGGGGAGAGGGGGATTGAGAGAGGTAGAGAGAGATTGAAAGAGAGAGGGAGAGAGGGAGAGAAGGGGAGAGGGAGAGAGGGGGAGAGGGGGATTGAGAGAGGTAGAGAGAGATTGAAAGAGGTAGAGAGAGAGAGAGAGAGATTGAAAGAGGTAGAGAGAGAGAGAGAGAGATTGAAAGAGGTAGAGAGAGAGAGAGAGAGAGAGAGAGAGAGAGAGAGAGAGAGAGAGAGAGAGAGAGAGAGAGAGAGAGAGAGAGAGAGAGAGAATAATTATCGAAATTCCTTTTCATAAATGTCATTTCCTCAACAGCTGACAGAAACAAAACCGGCTGCATACAGCTGGACGAGGAGGTGTTTGTCTCGGACACAGTGACCTGCGTCGGCCAGGTGGTTGGCCTCGTGGTGGCCAGAGACCAGGCCACCGCGCAGAGAGCAGCGAAATTAGTTAGGATAGAGTATGAGGATGTCAAACCCCTCGTAATAACCATCCAGGTGAGGAAAATATCATGCAGCCGTAGTCGTCGAGTACATGGTAATACTTGCCTTTTTTCCCCTCTTTTCCCGCCATGAATACTCTCATATCAACCTTATAGGACGCCATCAGAGAGGAGTCTTGGTGGGGTCCCTGGACTATACACCAGGGGGACGTCGAGGAGGGCTTCAAGTCGTCCCCCCATATCCTTGAGGGCGAGATGCATGTGGGAGGACAAGAGCACTTCTACCTGGAGACCAACGCCCACCTCGCCGTCCCCAGATGCGAAGATGGCGGGATGGACATCTTTTCGTCGACCCAGAATCCGACGTTGACGCAACAGCTGGTGGCGAGGGCCTTGGGAGTGCCTTGCAACATGGTGACTTGTCGCGTGAAGAGATTGGGTGGAGGTTTCGGGGGGAAAGAAACGCGAAATAACAGCGTGTCTGTGCCCATCAGTGTTGCTGCTTCCATGTAGGCCAATGTTATGTTTTCCTTTCAGTGCGAAACTGTTTTTTTTTCTGCTATTTACTAACTAGGTTTACGCGCGAGAACATTTGCAAATTAAACTGTTGGAACAGAGGAAAAAGACACTGAATATATAATTAATGTAATGATGTATTTGCTTCCATAAATTAGGCAAATCACTTTATAAGTCTCCTATAACTGTTAAAAAAATGCTCATAACAAAACACAGACTGAACCGACCCGTTCGCATAATGCTGGACCGCGACGAGGACATGCTCATCACGGGGACTCGCCATCCCTTCCTGGGACGGTGGAAGATTGGGTTCACCGAAGAGGGTATTTTCACGGCAATGAAGATGGAGTTCTACGCAAACGCCGGTTGTTCAGCTAATCAGTCCATAGATGTTGTGCAAAAGGCAATGCTCTCAATGGATAACGTTTATAGGTATGTTATATACAGTGAGACATCTCATTAAATAAGACTTTTTCTAATGATTGCCGCTATATTGGATGAATTACAGAATTCAAATTGTAAAAAAATCTGAACTGTATGGTCAGGCGACCTTTTAAAATTGTGCACAGTCCAGAATAGCAAATTGAATGATATATTCCTACTTATGGCTTCACACTTCGTTAAATCACAGTATGATTCAATCTGATCATATGCCTTATTGATAAAAAAAATCCCACTAACGCTCACCGCAAACAGGTGCAAAAACAGATGCGTCACGGGGTACGCCTGCAAGACCAACTTGCCTTCTAACACCGCCTTTCGGGGGTTCGGAGGCCCACAGGGGATGATGTTCACTGAGGATATGGTGTCCAGGGTGGCAGACTTCCTCGGGATGGGCCATGATGAGGTACTGCCTAATATCATCTTTATTTCTCTCGGTTTCTCTTTCTGTCTTTCTTTCTCTTTTTTCTTTCTCTTTCTCTCTCTCTTTCTCATTCTCTCTCCCTCCTTCTCATTCTCTCTCCCTCTCTCTCTCTCTCTCTCTCTCTCTCTCTCTCTCTCTCTCTCTCTCTCTCTCTCTCTCTCTCTCTCTCTCTCTCTCTCTCTCTCTCTCTCTCTCTCTCTCTCTCTCTCTCTCTCTCTCTCTCTAACGTTCTCCACCTGTTCGTAGTTGCGGAAGAAGAACATGATCGACTCGGGAGACGTGACTCACTTCGACCAGCCTATGGAGAGGTGCACAATCGGGCGCTGTTGGGACGAGGTCATAGTTCAGGCTGATTACTGCGCCCGCAAAGAAGCCGTCGAGCGCTTTAATAAGTATAAGCT
Organism: Penaeus japonicus; assembly: GCF_977035675.1. Classification (NCBI taxonomy): domain Eukaryota; kingdom Metazoa; phylum Arthropoda; class Malacostraca; order Decapoda; family Penaeidae; genus Penaeus; species Penaeus japonicus. Next base: position 13,904,920 of record NW_028234431.1, read on the forward strand.
CGTGAATTCGTTCGCTTTTCTCAAACAAGTACGATGAGCAACAAGGATCGAAAGATTAGCACCAAGAAATACATTTTTTTCAGATTAGCAGAAAAGAACATCTATTTTCGTTTAGTATTAAAATTTGGCATTCCTTCAGAGGGAACAGGTACCGGAAACGCGGCATTTACCTCCTTCCCACGAAGTTCGGGATCGCCTTCTCGGTGCAGTTCCTGAACCAGGCAGGCGCCCTCGTGCACGTCTACACGGACGGCTCCGTCCTGCTGACCCACGGGGGCACGGAGATGGGCCAGGGACTCCATACTAAGATGATCCAGGTGCGCGCCAGTCGAAGGGAGACACTATATTTTCATTCGCTTTGGCAGCCTATCGATGGAAATAGTAATGTTCGTTATTTGATATATGTATACACTAGCGAATACCTCTCGCGTTCCCAGGTTGCGCAATGTTGGTAATATAAAATACATACACACACACAAGCGTACACCTTTCCCGTCGGCAGGTAGCTTCAAGAGTACTCAAGATCCCTGCCTCGACGATCCACATCAGCGAGACGAGCACAGACAAGGTCCCCAACACCACGTCCACGGCAGCCTCGTTCTCCTCCGACCTCAATGGCATGGCGGTCCTGGTGAGTTAATCGTAATCCTCGTTCCAATGAGGATTATTTATGGTAATTAGATATACAATAAAGAGAGTAACTGCTATGTGCGATGTGTATGGATATATGGTATTGATTTGAATTTCAGTTATATAAAAAAATATACATAGGTACATGGAAAATGTAGGAATATGTATTAGTAAAACTTCTCACAATCAAAAATACATGAAGAATGATAACTAATATAATATATATAAACACGACCTGGTGTATCCAATCCCCAAGCTTTGTAACGTTATAAAATTGTACACACATGCACACAGAATGCATGCACTAAAATAATGAATCGCCTGGAACCTTACATCGCGAGCAACCCAAAAGGCCAATGGAAAGACTGGATTACAGCGGCCTACTTCGATCGAGTGTCTCTCTCGGCTACAGGTTTTCACAAGTAGGTCAAACATAAAAAATAACTCTGGGACTATATGCCTATCCACTGCGAAATTTATGCCACTGATAGCCATATATTTACGTACTTGGATAGAAATATCAATGCGCTTTTTAATTGCAGAACTCCTCACATAACTGGATACGACTTTGAGACGAATGAGGGATGTCCGTTTCTTTACTTCAGCTATGGCGCTGCTGTGACAGAGGTGGAGTTGGATTGCCTGACAGGAGATCACTCGGTGAGAGAGAGAGAGAGAGAGAGAGAGAGAGAGAGAGAGAGAGAGAGAGAGAGAGAGAGAGAGAGAGAGAGAGAGAGAGAGAGAGAGAGAGAGAGAGAGAGGGAGAGAGGAGGGAGAGGGAGACTAGAGGGAGACTAGAGGGGAAAGGGAGGGAGAGAAGGAGGGAGATAGGGTGAAGGCGAGGATGAGTGTGAGGGTAAAAGAGAGGAATAGTGAGAGAATGAGGATGAGGTTGAGATAGAGGGTGAGACAGAGCAGGAAGAGGGGATAAGAAGAGGGAGAAGGAGATAGAGATGGAGACAGAAACAACACGAGAAACAAAGATAGAGCAAGTAAACCCAAACCAACAAAGAGAGGAAACAAGAAATAACCCCCCCCCCCCGTCCCTCTCCGCCCTCAGGTCCTCCGCACAGACATCGTGATGGACGTCGGCGACTCCCTGAACCCCGCCCTCGACATCGGCCAGGTGGAGGGGGGCTTCACGCAGGGCCTCGGTCTCTTCACCCTGGAGGAGCTGCGGTTCTCCCCCGAGGGCAGCCTGCTCACTCGGGGCCCGGGGGCGTACAAGATACCAGGTGAGTAGGACGTGAAAAAATAAGTGTCTGTTGAAATAGGTGTCTGTTGATGACAAATTGTATATGATGCTGAAGAGGGAATGTAAAAATACATTTGATACATGTGATACAAAATGGAAGTATTTTACAAACCATACAGAGAAGAATATGGTTTTGTTTATTCATTTTTATATTGCAAAGGAATTGACTCGGGATATTGATTATGGGCAATGTTATCTGAATAAGTGTTTCACTGCGATTATTTTGATTAATGAGAATTATTTTGGGTAAATGTTGATGAACATGAAGTATGGCGTTATTTTCCATCTATCTGCAAACCAAACACTCTTTGTAATTCCGTTTTTCGCTGCTACTTGTCCCTGCAATGTTTCATTATTCTTTATAGTTCCTCTTTTATCTCTCAGCACACAAGATAATGTTATCCAATATTCAGATCCCGATAGGTTGATCATGATTCACGAAATGCACGTAATCGAAGACCGCCTTTATCAAGATATATCTACCCAAATGCATCCTGCATAATCCCCCTTCATCAACATTCTTTGCAGGATTCCAAGATATTCCGAGAGAGTTCAACGTGTCGCTGCTCCGTGGCGCGCCGAACCCCAGGGCCATTTTCTCCTCCAAGGTGAGACGCATCGGCCACTCGAGACGTTATGCTCAACAAGCTCACTGTGAAAGTATTCGCAGAGACTTAGAAGAACAATTTTCTTTTGTTTTTGATAGCTTTTATGGTATAGATATACTGTAGACATATGGCCGCGTTGCTGTAGGTAAGTAGCACTGCTGGGTTGATAGATATATTGGTATAGTTGCATTTTCACACGGTTGACATCGTAAGTTTTTTTTTTCTGTCATGTAGATCTCTTTAATACCTTTAATTTGAGCCTATACATGTATGACGCAAACTGAAAATAAGGTAGTGAATTAATTACTGCTTGGAAACCGCACCATGGATCACTAATCACGTGCCATACCCGGACTAAACTAAGCTAAGCTAAGTTCGGTTACGTTCTACTCAGTGAAAGGACCGGGATACATGCTCTACCTGTTGCTTTTGATAAATTTCGAGTGACTTTGACCTTTCATGTTTGGTGGAAATCACTCATTGCTGAAAAAAACGAGTGATTTCCGCCAACATTTAATCTGTCCCCGGTGGGAGGGGGGGCCTTTTGTGAAAATGCAACTTCACCGACACTTTGCGGTGGAGTTCGACGCAACAATATCTAGACCTGCAGAATGTAGATTGTTCGCCGGAAAATGAGAACAGAGGAACTAATCCCCGCCGTAATTTCCCAAGGCCATCGGCGAGCCGCCGCTGTTCCTCGCCTCCTCCGTGTACTTCGCCATCAAGCAAGCCGTCGCGTCGGCTAGGGCGGAGCGCCGCCTCGACCCCGTGTTCCGCCTCGACTCGCCAGCGACGGCGGAGAGGATCCGGTTGGCCTGCGGAGACGCCCTCGTCCAGCTGGTAAGGGCGCGGCGGTGGGAGAAAAGGGGTGCCATGTCCTTGGATGAGACACTGGTGTTGCAACTTTTTGTTTTCATTTGTTTTACATATGAGGCTCGTGACACACACATATGTATATAATATATATATATATATATATATATATATATATATATATATATATATATATATATATATATATATATATATATAATAATATATATATATGTGTGTGTGTGTGTGTGTGTGTGTGTGTGTGTGTGTGTGTGTGTGTGTGTGTGTGTGTGTGTGTGTGTGCGCGTGCGTGCGTGCGTGCGTGTGCGTGCGTGCGTGCGTTCGTGTGTGTGTGTATGAACACATATACATAGATAGACACTGATTTAAGTACTCGCTTCCCTCATTCAGAAAATGTCTACAAGGCTATACATGCGTACCAACAACACCATCCTCTAATACTCGTCCTTTCTTCCAGACTACAGCAGGAGCCCCAGACACCTCGAAGCCCTGGTCGATCACCGTGTGACCGAAGACCTCTTTCGCTCAAACGAGTACTAGGTGATTGATGGCGGTTCCTTGTCACGGGTGCGGATGAGGGAGGTCAATCTGGTCGATGGCAATTGCAATGATGAATTAGGAATCATGAGGGTTATTGATTCGCTGGTCTCATTTCGCTCGACTACAGTTGTTTCTGGTAACGGAAGAGGGTAGAAAAGACCTTAGGAATGATGTACGTGCTGGAATCAACATTGCGCTGCATAATTTGCAATATGTATATATATATGTTTGGTTTCGAATTACACGTGAAAAAATATACCTGCCTTTCAATAATAGACGATTGTTTCGTCTATAAGCATAACAGTATCATTTCCTTCGTGGATGATTTGGATATAACAACTATCAATATTTCTATGTGATAATTCTTATTATTATAAAAATCAAGAACGTTAGCATTGACAATATCTACAGCAGTTGTTCATGTAAATTAACGAAAGAAAGAGTAACATATGTAGTATGTGTAATAACATTTTTTTTGGTAAACGACAATGGCAAAACATCTAACCAAATATAGATGGTATGGTAAACAGCATGCAAGACGAAGTATAAAGTTCTCGCTCCTTCTCTCAGCGAGCTTCATTAAGGTTAAACATTGATTCCT
>NW_028234431.1:13929592-13939592 GCF_977035675.1 Penaeus japonicus
GTATACATATATATATATGTATATATATGTATATGTATATATATATATGTATATATATATATATATGTATGTATACATATATATATATATATATGTATATATATGTATATGTATATATATATATATATATGTATATATATATATATATATATATATATATATATATATATATGTATATATATGCATGCATGTATGTACATATATGTGAAAGTGTACACACACAAACACACACACACAACACAACCTCATATATATATATATATATATATATATATATATATATATATATATATATATATATATATACATATATACATATACATACATATATATATATTTCTATATATATACATGCATATATATATATATATATATATATATATATATACATATATATATATATATATATATATATATATATATATGTATATATATATATATATATATATATATATATATATATATATATATGTATATATATATATATATAAATATATATATATATATACATATACATACATATGTATAAACAAATGTATATATATATTTATATACATCATCATCATCGTCACCCTGTATCATTCCACTACAGGACGTAGGCCTCTCTCAAACTTTCCCAGTCATTGTATCCTCTTATTCCAGTTTATTCCTGTCATCAGTGATTCCCACCTGAAGAACTCTGACGACCTCATCAAACGTCTTCAGAATCTTGGCTATAACTCGCCAACATTGAGGTGGCGAGTTTCGATGTCAAGGCCCTATTCACCAATGTTCCCACGGATGGTGGTCGGTCTAGCTATGGTTTCCCCATTAAGCGCGGTTCGGGCCGGCCTCTTCATGGAACTCTGGAGAAAGACCACTACAGAGACATAATTGGCAGGCACTCAACATGGCTACGCTACGTAGATGATGTCCTTGTTGTCGTCCCCAGGAGCACGTGTTTACGTCAAACGCTGATGCTGATAAACGCCGTCCATGATAAAATTCAATTTACCGTGGAAGAAGTAGAATGTCAGAATCTACTCTTCCTAGACACTCTGATTCATCGTGATGACGACGGCCTGCGTTTCTCTGTATATCGAAAGCCAACAAAAAAAGATGATTATATCCATTACTACTCCGCAGTAAAACAGAGTCAGGGGTAGTCATAGGTTTCTTCCTAAGGGCTTTAAGGATTTGCAGCCCAGAATTCCTAGAGGATGAAATTGAATACATCATAGACTCTTTTGTAAAACACCAATATCCTAGAGATTTCTTGCCAAACCTCAGAAATAAAGCGGCGAACATCATAGCCAGAGCAAGAAACGATCGTGCAGCACCCTCAGGTTTCTTGGTACTGCCTCAGTAAAACATCTCCGAGGCTATCAGCAGGTACTTAGGTACTACCGTGAACATAGCAAACATGTCCGGCGTAAAAATAGTAGATTTGGCAAGACAAGAAACCGCTCACAAGCAACTCCGACAATGTCGTTTACTGTATTCCCTGCAGTACATGCGAAAAAGCGTATTACAGCGAAACAGGACGTGTTTTCGAAACCAGGATGAGCGAGCACCGAGCAGACATCCGTCACCACAGGACTTCCAACGCCATGGTGGCACACGTAGATGAGGCGGGACATCTACCAGATTGGAAGGAAGCAAAAATCGTCAGCAAAGGATTGCAAAAGCAAAGACGCAAAATTAAGGAAACTACATACATCGCTACAAAAGAAAACATGAACACCGCGTCAGGAAGATTTAAACTATCCAAGGTCGATGCAGCATCAATTATGCGGATAACTACACACAGGTCAGGGAAGTCAGGTGAACCTTCAGCTTTCATTTGATATATATATATTCGTTATGCGTTTGCACTTGTTATGTATTTTTGAGAAAGACCTCCGTCGAAACGCGTCAAATACATCGCTTGCGTGTTTAGATATTCAGTCTCATTCATACCTTTCTTATATATATATATATATATATATATATATATATATATATATATATATATACATATATAAATACATATATAAATATATACATATACACACACACACACACACACACACACACACACACACACACACACACACACACACACACACACACACACATATATATATATATATATATATGTATATATATATATATATATATATATATATATATATATATATATATATATATATATATATATATATATATATATATATTTGTCTGCATTTTATTTTGCAAACAAAAAATTTCCGCTTAGACAATTCAAATAAGGCATAACACGATTCCAGAACATTTATTACATCTAAATGAAGTACCAAAGTCCCCTTCCTTATATGGAGGTCAAAACGAACTGCCATTGCTCGGTTGCCTTGAGCTGTGCTCCTCACTTCATCAAAATTGATAATTATTGTTTCATAAAATGTTACGATTATTGCCTCAGTGAACAAAGAATGATGAACGAAGTAATAATTGCAATTATCATAGTGATATGAACGCAAGATAAGGAAAAACATTTATTTGCGGTGTATTACGGTGGGGATCGAACCCCAGTCCCACGCGTGGTAAGCTAGACCTTTACCGATGTACTAGGAATTGCAACAATTGCAATTTGGCATAACTGAACCTGCATTGTCATTATCGTTATTATTTTGATTTTTCTGTTATTTTTTTTTATCTTGATACAAACTATTCTAGTGTTTGCCATAAATATCAGTAATGATATAATGATAATTCTAATGATTGCATTATGGATAATGATGATAATTATTGCTATCATTACAACTATTATCACTCCTATTGATATTACTAATGATATCATCATCAGTAACATTATCACTATCATTGTTGTTAGTATCATTATCGTTATCATCATTATCGTTATCGTTGACGTACTTTATCATTATCATTGCTATCATTATCATCAATATCATTATTACACATACCTTTACTTCCACAATCACATCCTTATCTATACATCGATAGTTGCTGAGATACCAGCTCTTGGATGTATTTAAATCCTTAGCAGACCTCCCGTGTAACCATCATGATGACAGATAGCAAATAAAAATCGCCAACAACAAATCCCTCTTCAAGCACTGAGGGCAGCGCAGTAGGACGACGCCTTGGCCGCCCTCGAAGGTTCGGGAAGCTGAGGTAGACGTCGAGCAGTCTTGGGGAAACAGCGCGTGGCCGGAACTGCAAGTGTGTGGGAAGTGCGTCGATGTTGTCTACGAATTCTGAATGTTTTGACCCCCAAAAGACGGGAAAAGTAGGATATTTTGGGAGTAATATTAAGTGTGTGTGTGTGTGTGTGTGTGTGTGTGTGTGTGTGTGTGTGTGTGTGTGTGTGTGTGTGTGTGTGTGTGTGTGTGTGTGTGTGTGTGTGTGTGTGTGTGTTGTGTTAGTTCCACTGAAGACTGATTTCTTCATAAATGCAAAGGGAACCAGAATCGATGGCATTAGGAGAGCACTGGTAAACAAATGCGACAAACAGCAGATAAGGTGGTTGCAGAGGCCATGATGCACTCGTGGTATCCGTGTCCTGGTGGAGGCGATTAAGGTTGGACTCAGCGACCTGAGAAGCGAGGAGCACATCCTTCTCTGCTTCACACATCTCACGTGGTGGAATAGGATGTCTGAATCATGCAGTTGGTTTCCCTTGCTTCAACCACTGACCAAATCGCCGCAAGAAGACCATGCTAGTTAAGATGTAGACAGGGTGCTTTAGGACTCTTCCTCATTATAAATTACCCAAGATGATTTATCGGGAGTATTTGACGAGACGAGAGTGAGCTTGTGTCAATGGCGGAAAAGTTCTGCTCAACTCAGTTCAGTTCTCTCCTGGCGTAAGGATAATTACCGCTCCTCGTGGGCGGCACCTAACCAAATAATGACGTATCTGAAGCGAGATGGAAAATTTCAATGAAAGAAAGAAAGGAAAGAACTGCCGCCTCACTTAAGTGGTGTTTAAAAGCGCTGAAGGTTTATTGTTGTTCACATGGCCAGGCGAATGTGGCGTCGATAATGATAACGAGGCTAACAATGTGTCTTTTATTATGTTATTCAGAGTTGACTCTCTGTAATTTCTAAAATGCATTATAATGAATCCGTAAGTTTATCGGACATGGAGGAAGAGTGTGAGTTCGCATCCTAATGTTGACGGAAATCCCCGTGGTTTGCAAATTCTCAGGAACATCAATGGCCGTGCAAACTTACCGTGATCTTGAAAATGTTTATAACCGACTACATACTGTTTTTGTGAATGATTTGTTCTCTCTAGTAAGACAAAAATGTCATTGTAAAATTTAATGAAAAATAAAGATTCTTCACCGACCGAGCAGATTGATGACTAGACTTTAAATTATTATAAAATATATCATTATCACTTACGTCACCTTAAGAATAAATGCTATTACGTTGTAATAGAACATTAACGCATAATAAAATTGGGTTTAATATAAAGCATAATACACATACTTCATGCGTGCAATGAGGATTGTCATGCATGACATGAGGTGACCTACACAAAGAACTGAGTGTTTGAACTCTATGTCATTTTCGTATGAGCATGCAATAATAAGAATCATACGAAAAGGAAAAGCGACTCCTTCTGTCCTTAGGACTTTCATTAATCAATCATTGTTTTATTAGAGTGTCTCCTTTAAAAAGTACATTTTCTATATTGGCGTATATGTTCATTTTAGAGAAAATGTAAATAATTTATAGATAACTATTGTAAAATATATCCATATGTACCAGTTAAAACTCAGAATATATTTTTGCAATCATGGCTCAGGTTGGCTAATATTTAATTCATGAACACAGCTTGATCCCTGAACCTGACTGTTGATGATGCCTAAAGAACAAAGCAGTGTTTCCACTCGGTTTATCAACCTGGTTTAGATTACCACTGGTTTCACATTAAACGCATGGATACATTGCACACGACTTTATTCAGACCCTAACCACGCTGTTATAGAGGCGTATATGTAATCTATCTAGCTCTACGTTTCGTTATAGACTGTAAAATATATATGGTTAAGATAATTGATGCTAAACTACACTTTTTGTTCGAGATAGTGCTCGAGTAGGGGACCAATTTTAGATGCTATATGTCACAGAGATGAATAAACAACACTAGATGCATTATGTTGGTTTGATACATACTGACGAATCTTTGGATCACTGTATCACGTTTTCTCTTGTGTAGTATAATGTCGGAAACACATCACTGACGATGAAATTGTGAATAAAATATTCCCCTTTTAAAATGCAATGATATTTGTAGTTTAAGATTTTATTGCCTGTTAAACGCGTGTGCAGATGGTGCTTCTGAATTCTACGGGCACTCCCCGAAATATGTTTTGTCTCCTAACCGCATCAGCAACTATAGTGGTAGATAAATGTAGATAAGTAAATATATAAATATACAGACACACACACATACACACACGCACATGCACACGCACACGCACACGCACACACACACATGACATATATATATATATATATATATATATATATAATATATATATATATATAATATATATATATAAATATATATATATATATATATATATATACATATGTATATATGCATATAAATATATATATATATATATATATATATATATATATATATATATATATATATATAATATATGTATATAATATTATATATATATATATATATATATATATATATATAATATATATATATATATATATATATATAATATATAATATATATATATATAATATATATATATATATATATATATATATATATATATATATATACGTATATATAGTATATATATATATATATATATATATAATATATATAAATATATATATATATGTGTGTGTGTATGTGTGTGTGTGTGTGTGTGTGTGTGTGTGTGTGAGTGTGTGTGTGAGAGTGTGTGTGTGTGTGTGTGCATGTATGTATCTATGTATATATTTATATATATATATATATATATGTATGTATATATGCATATATATATGTATATATATATATATATATATATAATATATATATATATATATATATATATAGATATGTGTGTGTGTGTGTGTGTGTGTGTATGTAAATAAGCCTAAGATTTGATATCACTGTTCATACATCATATATACATATACGAATAAATGCTTCATGTAACAAAATACATTTCCATTTCACGTACTTAGATTACCCTTTTCTTCATTTTCAAGATTTTGTTTCTCTATATAAGATTCTCATGTTTTTAGTATCATTATTGGTCAGTCGATATACTAATATTAGGAATGAAGATAAATCATCATAGCTTCAATGATTTATTAATATGACTGCGTTTACAAACAGTTTCATTTTGTAGTTCTTCGCATCTGATGTGGCCGTTTTGGTTTCTGTGCATCGTGTAACATAAAGTCATAACGTGACTCTCTTGATAAAACAATAGTCTTGCCAATGTCACACATCATATTTCTTTGCCGGTTTACTCTTTGTTTCAACTCATCCCAAAAACGAGTGAAATCTTCCGAAATGTTTCACAACGTCGCCCACTGGATCTAGTTCAGAATGGCTGCAATAATTCTAGCTTCCTTCAACCCGAACTTCCCAAATTTGCATAAAGATTCCATGTTTTGAGATGATCAAGAATTCATAGCGGGGTCACATTTACCTATCATTTTCTTTTGCATGTTCCCAATCGAATCATCTTCACCTCCATGGAACTTCTTTATGTGAATTTTCACACAATAAGTCTACGCTGCAGTCCTATTTCTTCTTCCAATACTTTTTCTACCATTGTCATTTTCTGATTCAAACAAACGATTAGAAATATTTATTGATATCTATGTATCATTACGTTCCTTTAGATAGAGCTATAGTTCTAACTTTCTAGAGTTATTCCCGTTTTCCACCAGTATGTCTAGGACATTGGTAAGTGACCCCACACAAGAGGAAGAAACAGAGCATCTGGAGCACACTTCGCATTGTCTCATGTATACGTATTGCCGACTGGCCGTAGATAAAGGCGTGTCTAACCAGAAAAGAGAACCAAAGAGGTGTGCTGTGAGCTGTCGGGCGAGACGTGTGGAATTACTCTACTCCTGTCTCCCAATAACATGAGTCTCCACGCACAACAAATAAGTGGGAAGTCTCTCCCTGGCCGAGATAGGCCTTGCCAGAGGAGTCGGTACTATACACTTTCATATTCCTTGGTGCGCCTTGGAACCAGTATGACCCATCCCTCTCTGTTGACCTCTTCAGTATGGTTAGCTCTCTGGTCTGGCTCATCAGGAGGAGTCCAGACAGGCCAGGTGGCTCTCCAGAGACATAGATGGTGCTGCTGATTTCTATGGGGACTCCCCGAAATACGTTTTGTCTCCTAACCGCATCAGCAACTGTACCGTTAAACACGTCTATAAAGACTCAACACCGAACGCTGTCTACGCATTACTGGTCCAGGATTTAGAGATGTAGACAGTAACAAAATTTAAAATACTATGAAAGGCAGATCATAATTAGAGGTATCAACCATGTGCACAGCAACAAATCATAAAAAAAACATTAAAACATAAAATGTTGGACTGAGACATCGTATCAAACGAAGGAAGAAATACAAGCAGATGAATGAGTGAGATAAATAAATGAGAAAATTATATCAACGCGTGTGGTATATATGAAACTGGCTTAAAAGGATTTATACAAAAGCTATCATGGATAGTAACCTTTACCCTGAGATTGCCTTTTCTTGTCATTTGAATAGAAACTGACATCCACAATGTTTCTTTTAAGAATTATTGATCTCATATTCCGTCTGTGATCATTTCTTTTCAGACGCCTCCCCTGAATTTTCTACATGATCACTTTGCATGTACCTAATTTGTTGGCATACCTCGCGAATCAACTCCGTTTCCCTCTTCACGCGCGTGCACCGGTAAATAAGAGCACACTCAAAACGGGGAGAATTTCAAGGAGGGGAAACGAGCGTCATTTCCGAGACGTCTTAAATTAATTGCGTGTTTTTTCCTATCACAAATCTGCCTGTAGGATGACCTCTAGCGCTCCACTAAGACGCCCTTCAATCGCCCATCTACTTATCGGTTCCTGGTGTCAATATTCAGAATAAATTTTCTTGACTGGCCACTCCGCTCTGTTCGAGTGCACGTGTATGAAAATCAGAAAGCATAGAGTACATACATACTTGCACACACATACTTGCATATCAAATAATCATCAGAATATATACATACCTTCTCCCTCTTTCTTATGTTTTCTAGGCTTCAATACTAATGCAGTTGGCAAATTAATCGTTTCAATAGCCAAAAATGGTAAGGTTTTACAGAGAGTAAACTGCCAACGAAGAAGAAATGTGTGACATTGGCAAGACTATTGTTTTGTTAAGAGAGTGGGGTGACAAACCGGCCACATCAGATGCGAAGAACTATCCTAATATTGCTATATACCGATAATACTGAAAACATGAAGGGAATCTCATATAGAGAAACAAAATCTTGAAAATGAAGTAAAATGGGTAATCTAAGTACATGAAAAGGAAATATATTTTGTTACGTGAATCATTTATTCATATATGTATATATAATGTATGAACAGTGATATCACATCTTAGGCGTATATATATATATATATATATATATATATATATATATATATATATATATATATATATATATATATATATATACATATAGATATATATGTGTATATATTTATATGTATATATATATAAATCTATATATATATATATATATATATATATATATATATATAAATATATATATATATATATGTACACACACACACACACACACACACACACACACACACACACACACACACATATATATACAAAAAAACCTCAATGCGTTTTAACCCATTTTAAAAGGTGAAATTTTATTCATATTTGTATCGTCAGTGATGTGTTACCGATATCATATTGCGCAAGACGAAATGTAATACAAAGATATGTTTTATGTATTAAACTAACATAATGCGTTTAGTTTTGTTTATCAATCTCTGTGACATATAACATCTAAAATTGGTCCCGTACTCGAGCACTGTCTCGAAAAAAGGATAGGTTAATTTCAATTACCATAACCATATATATTTTACAGTCTATAACGAAACGTAGAGCTTACATATATGCCTCTATAACAGCGTAGTTAGGGTCTGAATAAAGTCGTGTGCAATGTATCCATGTGTTTAATGTGAAACCAGTGGTAATTTAAACCAGGTTAAAAAACCGAGTTGGAACGTTGCTTAGGTCTTTAGATATCATCAACAGTCAGGTTCTGGGATCAAGCTGTGATAATGAGCTAAATATTAGCCAACCTGAGCCATGACTGCCAAAATATATTCTGAGTTTTAACTGGTACATATGGATATATTTTACAATAGTTACCTATAACAATATTTACATTTTCTCTAAAATGAACATATACGCCAATATAGAAAATGTACTTCTTATAGGGAACACTCTAATAAAACAATGATTGATTAATGAAAGTCCTAAGGACAGAAGGAGTCGATTTTCCTTTTCGTATGATTCTTATTATTGCAAGCTCATACGAAAATGACATAGAGTTCAAACACTCAGTTCTTTGTGTAGGTCACCTCATGTCATGCATGTCAATGTCATGCAATAACTCCTTACAAACCTCATAGTACGCATGAAGTATGTGTTTCATGCTTTATATTAAAACCATTTTTACTATGCGTTAATGTACTATTACAACGTAATAGCATTTATTCTTAAGGTGATGTAGGTGATATATAATTTATTTCACAATGATTTAAGGCCCAGGCATCAATCTGTTCAGTCGATGAAAAATATTTTTCATTATATTTTACAATGGCATTCTTCCCACATTTTGTGTTACTAGAGAGAACAAATCACTCAGAAAAACAGTATGTAGTCGGTTATAAACATTTTCATGATCACGGTAAGATTGCACGGCCATTAATGTTGCTGAGAATTTGCAAACCACGGGGATTTCCGTCAACATTAGGATG
>NW_028234431.1:13952092-13954784 GCF_977035675.1 Penaeus japonicus
AATATCGCTGTTTATAGAGATGTCCAGCTTTAACCCCACTGAACATAAGTAAAAAACTACTGCTAAAAAAAATGATTTTTTATATAGTCTTTCCGAATGCATTAAAGTTCGATGAAACTACATTTACAATCCTACAATATTCTTTCTTGATAATCTCAACAATTAAAATAAACAAACAAACAAACAAATGCTGACAGGTAACAACGGTAGGGATTCGAAACCCGTTCTCTTACGTTGTAAAATTTCCTTCTTGTAACAACTAAGGTTAATTTTACCGATATTGTCGTCGCCATTTGGGCGTTTGTGTGGTTGTTTGGTCGCCATGGTAAAGCTCGTTACGCTACTGGTTACTATTACTGATAGTAGCTATATTGTCATTATTGTTATTATCACCCTTTTTATTACTAATATCATTATCATTATCATTGTTTTTCGTTATCATTATCGTTATCCTTATTATCAGTAGTATTGTAATCCTAATTATTGATATTCTCATTTATCCTACTGCATATTTCTATTATCATGTCTATAAACCGAGAGATAGTGATGTAAATTTCTAGACAGATAGGTAAGTAAATTCTTAGTTAAGTATTTCGATCCATCGGTATTGAATATTAGATCTCTTTCTCTCTCTCTCTCTCTCTCTCTCTCTCCCCTCTCTCTTTCTCACTCTCGGTAAATCGGTTGATTAAAATGTATGTTGCATGGATAAGGGGCAACAATATACTTCTGTCGCAGTACAAAAGTTCTAAACTCATAGATACTCATGATACACGCAGAGTTAGATTACACATATGATCTTGGTATCCATATTGTGGATTCAGATGCTGTTAGCCCTCAAATACAGATAGAATCCTATGAGTTTAGAACTTTTGTACTGCGACAGAGGTATACCCATGCAACATAGATAATAATCAACCGATTTACCGATCATAATGATGGCAATGATGATGATACTGATAATAATAACAAAGACATTGATAGAAATAATGATGATATATGAAGAGGGAAGGGGTTCATCTGAAAAAAAAAATCGTATCTGTATTTTTTTTTTGTTCTGTTCTGTTCTGTTAGAAAAGAATCTACTAGACGTTTCTCTTGCAACAACCGCAACAATGTCCTGCCTCCCGAGCAATGCCTATGTTTTCAAGGCAATACTTCGCGTCTTTTTCCGTATGCCTTCTCTTTCCAGTAATGCTCTTTTTTATGATGCTGGGAACTCGGTTACGTTTCCCACATGCAATTAAACTTGGCTGAGACGGTTGCAATTCAGCTATTTAAAGTTATAAATCTTGGTTAAATCAAAATCCGTAACTGATACTTCACAATTAATCAGAATAATCGTTTTTCCTTTTATTTATTTATTTTTTTTTTGAGAATACATCAAATGCAGACGATATTAATTACTGATGAAGTGTGATAACAAGACATTTATCAAGGCATTATAGGTGAAGAAGAAAGTCTTTTTGCAGAATTAGAATTAGAATGAAATCAGTTATATCAGTTATAATGATCCATAGAGAGATCTGATAATTTATTCAGGTAGGTCGAAATGCTTATGTAAACCCTAGATATTAGATACTAGAAATGTGCAATAATAGTAGTAATGATGATTGCAATAATGATAAGCACCATAGCATCAATAACGACTGTGATGAATGACAGTAATAACATCAATGATCACAATAATGGTAATGTTCATAATGATAATGATAAAAATAAGGGCGATAAAAGTAATGACAATACAATAGGTAATAAATAATGATAATGATAGTGATAGTGATAATGAAGATAATAACGATAAAGATAATAATAACGATCATAATGATGGCAACGATGATGATACTGATAATAATAACAGACATTGACAGAAATAATGATGATATATGAAGAGGGAAGGGGTGAAGTTGAAAAAAAAAATAATGATAATGATAAAAAAAAAAAATCGTATCTGTATTTTTTTTTTTGTCTGCAAATCAGATAAGTTCTGTTAGAAAAGAATCTACTAGACGTTTTTCTTAATAGTGAGCATGAGAGATAGAATACGCTGTATCAGAATCGCCTTTTCATTCAGAGCCTGATAAGCACAAATGGGAAATCATATATCATAAAGTTATAAAGAGGAATATGTTGGTTGAGGCGGAGAGTGATGAATGGCGCACGCGCGTGCACGTACATTCCAGTTATTCAAATGCATGATGAATAGTTTTGTTTTTTATTTTTGTGTTCTCTTCAGGTGACAAAGTATTGTTCAGTTCAAATAGAAACAGTTATTCTAATTCAGTTCTGATAAAAAACATCCAAAATGTTTTTTTTTACGAGGTAAAATAATTATGTAGAAGATAGGACTACTGTTTTCTTTTGCTATCGTTTTTATCTGCATTTTTTTGCGTATTTTCAAAATGTATATATATCAAATCCGTTTCGACATTTCAAATAAGGCGCAACACGATTCCTGAGCATCATCAGTGAATGACGAGCGAAATAACCATAGAGACAGTGCATCGAGCCAACACCTCGGCGGGTTTTTAACTCTTCCCTTGACGCTCACGGGTTATTGGCGTTGCCGATGCCGCTAGAAAAAATAATAACAATAATAACATCAACAACAGTAATAATTGCAATAATCATAATGATATCAACGCAAAATAAGGAAAAACATTTATTTGCGGTGTACAATGGTGAGGATCGA
>NW_028234431.1:13954884-13967384 GCF_977035675.1 Penaeus japonicus
CCGACCCATCAGTGAAGTAATGTTTATCTTACTCTTGCTTATTCGTGGAATTTGTTCAGAATGTCTTTTTTTTAATTTAGTTTTTCAGGTGAGGTTTTTTTCAATTTGTTTTTTTTGGAGGGACACTTGTTTTGATGATGTCGAAGTGTTTATCTCCCATGGCGGAACAGAATGTTTTTGAGGGATCCCTTTGAAAACCCTCTTCTATCATGGTTGAAGTCTGGCATGTTTTCTTGCCCCAAGAAAATCTAGAGAGGAGAGAGGAAAGAGAGCAAACAGAGAGAGAAAAGAGAGAGAGAGAAAGAGGAGGGAGAGAAAAGGAGAGAGAGGAGAGGAGGAGAGAGGGGAAGAGGAGAGGAGAGAGAGAAAGAGAGCGACAGAGAGAGAGAGACAAAAAGAGAGAGAGAAGAGAAGAGAGAGAGAGAGAGAGCAAAAGTGAGAGGGAGAGAGAGAGAGAGAGAGAAAGGGGGCGACAGAGGAGGGGAAGATAGAAGAGGGAGAGAGAGAGGAGAGAGAAAGAGAGAGAAAAAGAAAAGGAGAGAGAGGAGAAGGAGAGAGAGAGAGAGAGAGAGAGAGAGAGAGAGAGAGAGAGAGAGAGAGAGAGAGAAAGAGAGCGACAGAGAGAGAGAGATAGAAAGAGAGAGAGAGAAAGAGAGCGACAGAGAGAGAGAGAGAGAGAGAGAGAGAAAGAGTCACCCATTACCTGAGTGTTTGTCTTCCATGTATGCTCACAACGGCTGCTAGAGTTTGTTTACACTTCCTCGGTCACAATGACCTAAAAACCTGCACTACCAACGGCACCTGTGAAACATTATTAAGTTCTGGTTCTTTAACTTCGCGGGTTGTTTCATATATATTCGCATTTCTTCGTATCTTTCAAGTCTTTGCTGATTAGCTGTATATATGTATGTATGTATGTGTGCATGTGTATATATATACACACTTGTATAGGTAGATAGATAAAACTGTGTTTGTATATGGATATATATGATATGTGTATATACATATATACATACATACACACACACACACACACACACACACACACAGAGAGAGAGAGAGAGAGAGAGAGAGAGAGAGAGAGAGATAGAAAGATAGATAGATAGATGGATAGAATAGATAGAGACACACACACACACCCCACACACACACACACACACACACCCATATATATATATAAATACTAAATATATTATATATTTTTATATATATATATATATATTATATTTTAATATATAAATATATATATATATATATATATATATATAAATATATTATATGGATATATAGATAAAATACAGTACAGATAGATAGATAAAACATATGTATATATATATGTATATATTAATATATATAAAATTTATATAATTATATATTTATAATTGTGTATTATATTTATATCTTTATATGTATAATTATTCATATATATTATATATATATATATTATATATATATATATATATATATATATATATATATTGGTCATCTTCTCCCATCTTTTCTGCTCACATCATGAGGCAAAACTTCATGCAAACGTCCCTCCCTTAAGTTATTCCTAGGCTTCGATCGACAATGGAAACACACGCCCTGTAACTATACAAGTTTATTTTTAGTGATGAATAGGAGTAGTAAATGAGGTTCCTTCGCCTTCCCGCAGGACCTATAGGATAAAGAATATAAGATCTATATCTCCGACCATCTTAAAGAAGTAAGGATATTCATTAAGCAAGATTATATCACATTATCATACCTGATTTTACTTTAGAAACGGGTGGCTGACTGTTCGTTCCCTTTCATGATTTCGCTTTCTTTATTCATCAGTTTGTGTGTTTGTTTGTTTGTTTGTTTGTATGTTTTTATGTCTGTGTGTTTGTATGTTTGTGTGTGTGTGTATGTGTGTGTATGTGTGTGTATGTGTGTGTGTGTTTGTGAGTCAGTGTATACCAGCAGTTAATATCTATCGCCATTGATATGTTTTCTGAGTAACAGAAACAAATAATGTCTGTTCATATCTGTGTATGTGTACGTCTTCGTATATAAAACGGAACTTTTGAACTACATATATGCATGACTACACCAAAAACCTTGGCTATATTACAAGCAACAAACCTACACACACACACACATTACTGGCAACGTATACTCAATCGATCTATGCTAATGGGACTTTTCAATCATCTGCCTGTGCCATTATTCCAACAACCAAACACTCCCAGGCTCATTGACTCAACGGCTCAGGTAGAGGTTAAACAGGGATGACGCACAAGGTATGCCGTCTTGGTGGACTTCTACCTCTTTCTCTCTCTATTTTCTGTCTATTTGTCTCTCTCTTTCTCTTTTCTCTTCTCTCTCTCTTTCTCTCTCTCTCTCTCTCTCTCTCTCTCTCTCTCTCTCTCTCTCTCTCTCTCTCTCTCTCTCTCTCTCTCTCTCTCTCTCTCTCTCTCTCTCTCTCTCTCTCTCCCTTTCTCTCTCTATGGCTATATCTCTCTCTCTGTGCCCCCCACCCTCTCTCTCTCTCTCTCTCTATCTATCTATCTATCTATCTCTTTCTCTCTCTGTATCTCTCTCTTAAAGATAACTTTCCTTAAGGATACGCTTTGACGAAGATAAGATAAAAATGATAATGAGGATGATGCTAGTAATAATGGTTATATCAATAGCAGTGATAGTAATGATAACTATGATGTTATTTGTACCATTGTTATAATTATCATAATCATAACATTGGCATTCAGTGTTTACAGTTGAGTCCACATGATAATAACGGTTACAGTAAGGATCATAATGAATTATTCATTCATTGTTAATTTAGTATTTAACATTCATCTCTCTCTCTCTCTCTCAACTTCCCCTTATCCCTCTCCTCTCTCTCTCTCTCTTTCTCCTTTATCCCTTCTCTCTATCCTCTCTCCTTCTCTCTTTCTCCTCTCTTTCTACTCTCCTCTTTTTTTTTTCTCTCTCTCTCCCACTCCCTCCCCTCCTCCTCCTTTACCTCTCCTCTCTCCTCTCTCTCTCTTCCTCTTCCCTCTCTCTCTCTCTCTCTCTCCCCTCTCTTTTTCTCTCTCTCTCTCTCTCTCTTTTCTCTCTCTATCTCTTTTCTCTCTCCTCTCTCCCTCTCCCCCTCTCTCCTTTCTTTTTCTTCTCTTCTCTTCTCTCTCCTTCTCTCTTCTCTTCTCTTCCTTCTCTTCTCTCTCTCTCTCTTCTCTCTTCCCTTCTCCTCTTCCTCTCTCTTCTCTCTCTTCTCTTCTCCTTCTCTCTCTCTCTCTCTCTCTTCTCTCCTCTCTTCCTTCCCCCCTTCTTCTTTTCTCTCTCTCCCTCTCTCCCATACACACACACACACCCAAGGTTAAACAATACGCCGTGTTGACGTATTTTTCCGGTGTCATCGTATCGTATTGGTATTGGTCGCGTAAGAATGGTGAAAGTTAGGGTGGTATTTGTGATAATGGACGCTGTGAAGTGCTATGAGAATGAGGAAATTCATGAGCGAACGATAGGCTTATTAAGTATGGTGATAATGAGGCCAATAATTATGATTACTTTGGTTTATGATTGGTTTTATGGTGCAGTACCAATAAATATGATACTTTTTGTGATGCTGAAATATATCACTATAGCGATGATAATGTTTTTAATGCCAGTAAGGATGATAACACAGACAAAAAGGTTCATATTATTTTATTATATATATATTATATATATATATATATATATCTATATATATATATATATATATATATATATATATTTATATATTTTGTTTTGTGTGTGTGTGTGTGGTGTGTTGTGTGTTTTGTGTGTGTGTAACTCTGTGTGTGTGTGTGTGTGTGTTTGTGTGTATGGGTGTGTGTGGGTGGGTGTGTGTGTATGGGTGTGTGTGGGTGTTTGTGTGTATGGGTGTGTGTGTGTATTTGTGTGTGTTTGTGTGTGTGTGTGTGTATTTTATACATACGTATAAGGATATAGAGATTTCTCAGAGAGATAGACAGATAGATAGCCAGACATATATCTATATATATCTATATCTATCTATCTATCTATTCTTTTATATATTATATTGTGTGTGTGTGGGTTTGTTTTATTATATATATATTTTATATATATTATTATATATTATAATTATATACATACATATGTGTGTGTGTGTGTGTGTGTGT
Source organism: Penaeus japonicus (assembly GCF_977035675.1). Classification (NCBI taxonomy): domain Eukaryota; kingdom Metazoa; phylum Arthropoda; class Malacostraca; order Decapoda; family Penaeidae; genus Penaeus; species Penaeus japonicus. The sequence continues at coordinate 13,959,042 of NW_028234431.1, forward strand.
GTGTGTGTGTGTGTATACATATGTAGACATATAATCATAGAACTGTAGATTCCTAGATAGATAGATATAGATAGATATAAAGATACTTAGAGCATATATGCTTCCCGTGCAGTGCAGCGGAGTTTGGTGAAGCAGCCAGACATCCTCCGCTGAAGGAATGCCAAGGACACGGGAAGGAAGGGGGAGGGGGGCACGGTCTGTTGATTGCATGCCTTGCCTTATGGCCACGGACGCAGAGAGGCATACCAGTTTTAAAGGTATTGTACTATTCAAACGGATATCAAAAAAATACAAACGGGTATTATATATATATAATATAAAATATAATTTTATATATATAATATTATATATAAATGTATAAACACACCACACACCCCACACACACACACAACACACACCCCACCCCACGCACACACAGCACACACACACACACCCCACACACACAAAACCACACACACACACACACACACACACACACACACACACCACACACACATCATATATTATATTTATATATATATATATTTTTTATTAATATATTATATTTATGTATATTATATATATATTGTGTGTGTGTGGGGTGTGTGTGTGTGTATGTTAATAAATTTTTGTGTGTGTTATGTTTTATATTTATATATATATTATATTTTTTATATTATATTTATATTTACATACATATATTTTATACATATAGATATATTTGTTACACGCAACCCCACATACACAAAACCCCACATACCACACAACAAACATATTATATATTATATATATATTATATATTTTATATAATATATATATATATGTGTGTGTGTGTGTGTGTGTGTGTGTGTGTGTGTGTGTGGGAGTGTGTGTGGGGTGTGTTTTGTGTGTGTGTATGTGTATGTGTATATTAAAATTATATATATAAATATAAAATTATATATATTATATATATATATATTTCATAATATATGTATTACATATGATATATTTGTTAAAACACCCCAAAACACATACACACACACACACACACACATACCCACACACCCACCACACACCACCCACACACACCCACATATATATTTTATATATATATATATATAATATTTTATATATATTATTTATTATATTATATATATATATAATATATATTATATATTTATATTATTTATATATATATTATTTATATAATACACCACCACACACACACACACACCACACAAAACACACACCACACACACCCACACACAACAAAAAACAATAATTTTATATTTTATATTATGTATATATATATATACATCTATATAAAAAATTATATATATATCATTTTATTATATTATATATTATATATAAAATATTATATTATTATATATATATATATATATATTATTTTTTATATATATATGTATGTATGCAGGGAAAAAATATATATATATTTTATATATTTATATATATATTATATATATATATATTATATATATTATGTATGTATATATATATATATGTATATATATTATTAATGTATATAAAAGATAGATAAATATGATATAATTGTTATATAAAATTTTATATTATATATATATTTATATATATATTATAAAATATATATATATTTATATATATATATATATATTATATATATATATATATATATATATATATAGATATACATAAAAATTTATACACACATAGTGTGTTTGTGTGTTGTGTGTGTGGAGTGTATGTCGTGTCTGTATGAATGTATTTCGCCGACACGCCCATGGCACGTGGCTTGTTTCAGCAACGTTTCCGGAGGCGTTTATCGCGTGGGCAGTTTCTCTTCCTACTTGATGGCTGCACAGATTATTTCCCTGCTTGGCTGACATGACGTAAATCCTGAAGGCAGGATCTTTTTCCCAATAAAAGCCAAGGTTGGGGGTCACCCAGACGCCTTCTCTTTGAGCTGTCAGAGAAGCGCATTATCTGAAGCTTCATTTTCTCGTGAAGTCAGCCATCATCTCCGTAGAATGTCCACGAGAATCGCGGTAATTGAGCAGATGTCATGTCTGTGTATTTACTTATTTTACAAGATATGTATAATATTATATTAATATATAATTTATTAATTTACATACATCTATGTGGTTATATATATCTTATATTATATATTAATATATAATATTTTATATTTATTATTATTAATATATTTATGTATGTATTTAAATTTTATATAATATGTATAATATGTATAATATATATTATATATATTATAATATATTATATGTATATAGTACATAATAAATATAAAATATATATATATATATTTAATAAAATATTTTAATATATCATTATATATATATTTTTATTTATATTTTATTGTATATATATATCCAAGCACAAACACAAACATACACATATTTACATATATACTGGATATTAGAGCATTAATTTGTAGGGGAGCAGGTTTGAGTTGAAAAAAAAGAAAATGGTCAGGTTAGGGATAACGGCAACTTTGTTATAAATCGAGAATAATGTGTGTAAGTTGCCGGAAACTCTCTCCTTTGTTTTAACCGGTGATTAGCCGAATATAATATAAAGTTCATTGATCTTTAAGAATTTACTGGAATGTAAAGATACGTGAATTTTCTTCAACCTTTTATTTTCTCGTTGTTTCTTACAATAGTTACCCACTGGAATTCCGTTTTCTGTTGCTGCTTCCACAGGAAACTTGATTAGGGATTAGTATTACACATCGTCATCATGATTAGTTGTTATGGGTCATAAATAAAAAATAATTGTTGATAAGTAGATTAAAACTTTGTAATTTTCAGAAGTCATCTTCCTGTACAATAGGTACACGTCATCTTCATACAAACATACAAAGACCTGTCAGTAATTTCTGTAAAGTTGCTAGTCATTCTGATTACGATAGATTAAGAAATTAATTCAGTCACGTCGAAAATTAGTGATACCAAATAACTCACTCAATTCCCAGTGAGTTTTCGTACAACCTGATCATCCCAAAGAGACACCTCTTTTCTATATAAACGTATCTGGGCGCCTATTAATCCACGCCTTAATGCTCGGGAGAACCATGACCTTATCGACGTGGGCTGCGACCTCAGGGAAGTCATCGAGGAGCTTCGGGTAGGACTTCCTCAGGCCTCCGAACTCGACCGCTATCATCAGATCGACCCAGGACATCTGGCGAGTAAAGTGTTTCGTTTACGTCATTGGTGTATGTTATTCCTTGGGGAATTTTTGTTCTTAGTGACATGGTGGAAAAAGTATAGGGGAAAGGCTATTTCTATTTTCTTTTCTTTTTTCTATTTTCTATTATCTACCCATCTTCTTTTTTATATAATATTGTGTGTGGTGTGTTGTTTGTTTTTTTTTTTTTACACACCCCCCACACACAAACACAACACAAACACGCCCCAAAACAAACCCGCCCAACCCCCACACCACACCCCACACCACACCACACACACAACCACACAAAACCACACAAATAAATATATATTATATTAAAATATATATATATATTTAATATATATTAAAATATAATTTATAAAAATATAAATAATAATATAATATTTTATAATATATATGTGTGGGGTTGGGTGTGTGTGTGTGTGTGAGTGTTTTTGTTTTTTTTTATATTGTGTGTGTATTTTTTATTTATATATTTTATATATTTTAATAATTTATTTTTTTACCCTAATTTATGTATACATATAGATTTTTTTGTATACACGGAAAACCCCCCCAAAACCCCCAACAACACACCCTAACATTTTATTTTTACATAATTTTATATTTTATATTTTTATTTTTATTATATATTATATTTTTTTGTGTGTGTTTTGTGGTTTTGTGTGTGTGTGTGTGTGTGTGTGTGTGTGTGTGGTGTTTGTGGGGTGTGGGTGGGGTGTGTGTAAAGTGATATGTATATTAATAAAAAATAAATATATATTTTAAAATATATTTTTATATTTTTAATTTTTAAAAATATTTTAATATTTAAATTTCATTATGTATAATTTTTGATTTATTTGTACACACCCCACACACCCCACCACAACACACCCCACCCACACACCCCACCCCACACACAAAGCAAAAACAACATATATATTTTTATCCCATATATATAATATATATATAATATATATATATATTTATTTAAAAGTAAATAATATATAAATTTATACCTAAATTATTAAATATTTTATATTATATATATATAAATATTAATACAACAAACACACACACCCCCACACACACACACCACACACCAAAAACACACACCACAAAAAACAAAACCATATTATAAAATAAAATAATAAATATATTTTAAAAAATTTAATTTTTAAAATTTTTTTTTAAATTTTATATGTATATATTATAAATAAACTTTTTTATATACATTTATATATATTATATTTATAAAATAAAAAGATTTATATATTTTATATATTTTATTATATATTATTATAAATATTTAATTTATATAATTAATAAAAATATTTCCTTAAAAATTTTTATATATATAATATATTTTTAAAATATATATAAATATTATATGTATGTATGAAAGTAAACATAAATTTTTAAAATAATTTTTATATATAATTTTATATATTTAAAATATATATATATATATATATATATTTTATATGTATTTTATAAAAAATATTTTTTAAATTTTTAAAAGAAAAGATTTATAAAATAGATAAGTTTATACCAAACTTGTGTTATTTATTTATATATATATATAAAATATATTTATATATTTTATATATACATATAATTTTAATATTTTTATATTTTTTTTATTTATATAATATTATTTTTAATTTTAAATTTTTATATAAAATATATAAAAATATATTATATATTATTTATATATAATTTTATATGTTATAAATATATATATTTATATTTAAAATATTTATATATATTTATATATATATATTTATATTTATTTTATTTTATATATAATTTTAAAAAAATTTGTGTGTGTGTGTGGGGTTGTGTAAAATTTTCATTTTACCAAAACATATATATATATATATATTTTAAATTTATATATATATTTTTATTTTATATATAATTTATTTACATAATATACACATATAGTTGGGGTTTGGTTGTGTGTTTTAATTTTATGTCGTCTGTCTGTTTGGATGGATTTTGCCCACACGCCCTGGCCGTGGCTTTTTCAGCACCCCCCCCCCCGTTCCCGGGGGCCGTTCATCGCGTGATCAGTTTTCTTTTCTACTTGGGGGCTGCACAGAAATTTTTATTCCCTGCTTGGCTTTCCCCATGGGGTAAATCCCAAAGGGGGAGGATCTTTTTTTTTTTAAAAAAAGCAAGGGGTTTGGGGTCCCCCCCGACGCCTTTTCTTTGAGTTGTACAGAAGGCATTAAACCGGGAACCCCTTCCAATTTTTCTCGGGGGAAATTTAAAACCATTATTCCCCTAAAAAATGTCCCCCGCGAAACGGCGGTTTTAAATTTTAAACATGAAAGTATGTCTGGTATTTATTAATTTTTACAAATAAAAATATAGGTTTTTAAGTTTGATGTTTAGATAGATACTAACATATACCCAATACATATATATATATAAAACATTATTAAAATTTTATATATATAATAACCTTTTATATATATATATATTTTATAAATTTTTTTTTTTTATATATATATTTTTATAAAATATATTTATGTGGTTTGTGTGTGTGTGGTGTTGTGTGGGGGTTTGGGGTGTGTTGTATTCACACAAACACCCAAAAACACACATATTTCATATATTTGTTTTTTTTGCTGGAAAATTTTTAAAAATTAGGGTTTTTTAAGGGGAAACAGGTTTGAGTTGAAAAAAAAAAGGGAAAAAGGTGGTTTTTGGAAAACGGCAAATTGTTAAAAAATTGTAGAATAAATTTGGTTTTGGGAAGTTGCCGGAAACTCTCTTTCCCTTTTTTTTTAATGGGGGATTAGGGCCCCAAAAAAATATTTAATTTTCTTTGAAACTTTAAGGAAATTTTTTTTGGGAAAGGAAAGATACGTAAAATTTTTCTTAAACCCTTTTTTTTTCTTGTTGTTTTTTAAATAGTTACCCATGGAAATTCCGTTTTTTTGTTCCGCTTCCCCAAAGGAAAATTTGATTGGGAAATTAAGGGGAATTTTAAAATTCCTTAATTTATTTATTAGTTGTTATTTGGGCCAAAAATTTTAAAAAATAAAGTTGTAGTAGATTTAAAACCCCTTTGTTTATTTCCCCCCCTGAGTTTTCCTGCTCCCAAAAAAGGGGACGTTATTTAACCCAAAAACCCCCTTCAAAGACCCGTTTCGTAATTTTTTGTAAAGGTTTTTATTTTTTCTGATTACGAAAAGGGTTAAGAAATTTTTTTTCCGCACGTCGGAAAATTGTGATCCCAAAAACCCACTCCCAAATTCCCAAAAGAGTTTTGCATAATGATCATTTTTCCCCAAAAAACACCCCTTTTTTATTTTGAACGTATTTGGGGGGCCCTTTTAAACCCCCTAATGTTTAGGGGAGAGCCTGGCCTTATCGGAAATGGGCTGCGGCCTTTTGGGAAGTCATCGAGGGCTTCGGGGTAAATGTTAACCGTTGAACTGGAAAGCCCTTTTTTAAAATCGACCAAGGGGACATTTTTGGGGGGAGTTAAAAAGGATTATGTTTAACCGTCCCTTCCGGGGTATATGTATGTTAATTTATCTTTGGGGGAAAATTTTCACTAGTTTTTGCGGGCATTTGCGTGGGAAAGTAAAAATTTTTTTGAGTACAGATTACGTAGAAATGTTCCTTAAAATATATATTAATTACTGAGATAAAGGTTTCCATAATTTAAACAAAAACATGAACCACGTCAGCGAACATCCGGGTCTTATTCGACAATAACCCCTCAAAAATGAAGAAGCTAAAACTAAGTATTTGTTTCCTGCTGCTAGCATCTCATCTTGGACCCGTCACATGAGGCCGAGTAACTGTCAAACAAATGACCTCCTCCTTGCATGACCCTTTGCATGATCCCGTGTTTGACCCCTTGCATGACCCCACTCACCTGGTCGGACGCGTACCACGATCTGCCCGCGAGGCGTTCGTTCAGATCGCCGAGGAGGGGACGGATAATAGTCGGTGTTATTTCCTCGTGGAACTTCTTCTCCTTCTCATCCTCGGCCAGTGAGGACATCCTATTGGTGTGGGCGTTTGTTAGTGCCTATACTTGTTTGTTTTTATCTACTCTTTTATATCTATTCATCTCGGTCGTCTCGGTTATGAAGAAAGTAGAGATAAAAGTAAAAGTATCGAAATCGTCGTAACTTAATCGTTACAATATGATCGTTCAAATTTGGTAATCATCCTTCGAGCGTTAAAAGCGAACGAAGGAGACGGCTTCCTTCGCTTCATTTCCCTTACTTGTTCTTGTAGAAAGCGGCCATCATCTCAGCTATGGAATCGGCGAGGGCGTCAGCAAAGGCGGCTTGGAGGTGGTCCTTGGGCATGAGACCGACCTCCTTGGCCAGGTAGCGGGCGATGGCGAGGGACTGGGCGAGGGGCTGGCCGTCGATCATGAGGATGGGGACCTTGCCCGTTGGAACGGCTGGGTGGGGAAATTTGAGTTTTTTTTCTGAAGTGAAGTCTGGTGGATATGTGCTCTGATAGATCTCCCAGATATTTATTTATTTTTTTTTTATTATGAAAAGAGGGGGGGGGGAAGGAGAGAGAGAGGGGGATATGTGTGTAGCAAGAAAAAAAAAATTGAAAGGAGAGGAGGAAGGAACATAAAGCAAAGAGAGAGGTATGAGGGAAGAAAGAGAGGGAGAGAAAAAGGGAAAGAAAGAGAGAGAGAAAAGAGAGAGAGAGAGGGAGAGAGAGAAGAGAGAGAGAGAGAGAGAGAGAGAGAGAGAGAGAGAGAGAGAGAGAGAGAGAGAGAGAGGAGACAGATAGATAGATAGAGAAACATAAAGAGAAAGAGAGAGAGAGAGAGGAGACAGATAAATAGAAAAACAGAAAGAGAGAGAGAGAGAGGGAGAAGAGAGAAAGAAGAGAGAGAGAGAGAGAGAAAGAAGAGAGAGAGAGAGAGAGAGAGAGAGAGAGAGAGAGAGAGAGAGAGAGAGAGAGAGAGAGAGAAAACAGATACAAGAAAAACATGAAAACACGAATACTCACTCTGCTTTTCTGCTTTCCGGACGGAACCAGTCTCCAAAACGAAATTCGCTCCTCAGTGTAAGGAATCTCACCGTACTCTCCAAGAGCCCAGCGGGGAGAAGTTCGCCCCTCCCCCGTGCATCGAAGTAGATTAGGTGATAACTGAGCATGGGCGTAGGGATCCCTAAAGAGGTTAGAGGATCT
>NW_028234431.1:13989884-13994884 GCF_977035675.1 Penaeus japonicus
ACTAAAGGTAATGTAACCTTTGCTTTACCACCCCCAGCACATCACCTTCGCCACCTCGTCTCCCACCGCCGAGCCGGCGAAATAAAATACAATTCGTGGGCCATTTCTTTGCTCTATTCATGATTCTATATTCACTCATGACATTTTCATCTATTTTGGTCGTCGCAGGACCACGCCCCAGCACGACTCCGGCGCCAGTACGACAATCTGGGCGAAGCAAGGCTAAGGTTCCCACACGTTTGGCAGCGAAATCAGGAGACAGTCTCTTGTTCATGATAGCTTTTACGGCTGCGAGATGAGGCCTCCCTTGCTTTACGCTTTCACCATTGCATGCACGACCGTCTTCTCCTGGCGATGCATTGTGCTCCGTGCAATACGCACCTTTAAAATTAAGAAAGGTGCTGCTTCAAGCTTGTGCAATCACATGATAGCCACAGATCCATTGTTAATCTCGCCGATTTTCACAGAAACAAATTCATTAAAATTTGCTAGGTAAATATATTGTATTACACATTACATACTCGAACATGTATCTCTCTTATTTTTCTATTCTATTCTCGCTATACCCACAGCACAAGGTACACGTCGTCAGCTAAAGCTAGGCCGTGTGTATGCAAACGTTAATACATCCACAGACACACACTCACACGAGCAGTTCTGGCGCCCGCGCTGCGACCCACCTTCGTCTCCGGCCACGGCTAGCGGGTCACTAACTCGTTAAGATATGTTTGGGTCCTCCATCAAGTTTATCTAAAGCACGACTGCTGCCGTTCTGACTTTCGATTTCTCTTAGCATTTACATTACGGTTTGATCATACATTGTGAATCCATGATGGTTATGTAGTAGTTGGATATATTTTTGAATGTTAAAATCATTGATTTGCCAACACAAAGATATTTGGCTTCGAGGACAATCAATTGATTCGTCAAGTGTTTGTATAGGAATATGGAAGGATAAAATATATGAATTTGCTTTAATCAATAATATACGTTTCATTATAATGTTATATGACTAAGTTTTCGATAAATTCTCAAAAATATTGAACCACCGTGTGCAACACAGAAACATACATGCCAGATACCACCCGATTCTAGATTTCACATCGCCAGAATATCCCCGATAACTCGTAGAACCATTTCATCGATGTATGGTATACTTCTTGTGTTAGACTGCATTCAATCATGGAACGTAGATATTATCATATTTGTGCAGTTACATAATTTCTTTGTAGGAGTCTTTGTTTACGGGAAGTAACACCTGGCACGAACGTCGCACGTGTAACGGAAATTGTTGTACGCCGTTCCTTACAGCTGACAAAGAATCAATATTCACAGGTGAAGAATATTTAGATCGCAAATATGTATGTCTAGGTAAACCATCAGGTTTATCTGCTTGGAATTTGTAGCCTATAATGTTTGGAAAATAAGTGACCCCTGACTTAGATTTCTTGTATTATGGGTGTGGAAATAAATAAATAAATAAATATTTAAACAAAATTAACAATGTCAAAAAAGGAGAGAAAGACTGAGAAAAAAAAACAACTAAGAAAACAAACTGTATAGAGGCAAAAAAGACTTCATAGTTAAGCTCACACAGATGTTATCCATGTGTCATTTCTGAAAATAATACCTCTCATACGTCTGGCGGCCGTGGCAGCTCTTCGACATACATCTATAGTATTCATAAAGCAGTAGTTCCTCTTTATCCGTCTGCTGGTTCTCATTACTTATGGTTTCCTGTAAATTCTCAGTCGGAGATGAACGTTCCTGGCCTTCTCTCTCTCTTTGTCCTTACACGGAGAGAGAAAACCTGCGATGACAGTTCATATACGGACGGTTTTGTTAAAGACAGTGATATCGAATCCTTGCGAGGTAATTAATTTAATACACGAGACGATATAACTCAATATCATTATGATAATGTATAAGTAAAGGATCAATTATTATTTTTCAAACCGTATAGAAAATAGCAGGGTGTGTGTGTGTGTGGGTTTATCATGTAGTATTAATAACACGAGAGCGTGTGTTTACCCTTGACGAAGCCTTACAAAGAGACCAGATCAGTTCCGGTTTACATCACACAAAGTCAAGATATAATGAATTAAAAATAGCATCTTTATTCCTGAGTAGTGATTAAATACTTTCTAGTCACTCTTCAAGAATATGTGAATAGCATACAGTTTAGATGATATACGTAAATGAATATATAGTTCGATGACTAACCAATTAAATTGATAAATTGGATAGGTGTGAAAGCGAAACACATAAATGAATCATGTAAGCTGATGATGATGGTAGTGGTAATGGTAATTAGTAAGTTATGATAATAATGATAATAATAATAATAATAATAATAATAATGACAATGCTGTAATGATGATAAGAAGAATTAGATATAGATGGAAGCAGAATACATTATTGTTAATATTTTTTTTTATCATAAATGAAAATGTTAATGATACTAAAGATCATAATAGTGATGGCTAGGATGATGGTAATTGTAATAAAATATAGAGAGGCAAATCGTAACAGTAATGACAATGATGATAATTATTATATAGAATAATAATTGCAGTGTGAACAATAATATTATAGGATAATAGTATTAATAATTGATGATTATAATGATTATTAATAACAAGAAGAACAGTTTAGTCACAAAATAATTAAAAAGTTAACAACACCGACACTATTGATAAGACCCATAATAACAGTAATAATAACGACAATAATATTGATGTTAATAAAAATAATAATGGTAACAGTGATAATAATAGTGATGATGGGGATGATGATGATATATGTAGCAATTCATAACGCTATAAATGATGATACTATTACTACCAATACAGTTATATTTTAAATGGTAATCGTAGCTGTAGTAGTAATAACAATAAGATAATGATAGTAATGATGATGATAAGGATAAGTAACTAATAAGAATGATGATAATAGCAATGGTAATGACCGTGAAGTAATGACAGTGATAAGAGTCATAAAAATATGAGAGTAATGAAGAAAATAGCAACGGTGATGGTGGATCTAATAATAATGACAATAATGACCACCGGCATTATCACTATAATAATAATAGTGATAATAAGAGTGATCACTTCCTAACAGCTTCTGTCCGCTCTCAGGAAAAGTAAATTCTTTGCTCTAGGAAAGGATGATGTAACATGCACTGTATTAGAATGTGAAGGTAGAAATAAGCGGATGTGTTCTGTATGCGGATATCATATTTGCGTATTTTGCGGAGGCGGACATTAGACTGTGGCATCCTTATAGATCCGAACGTTTTTAGGATATTGTTTATAAAATACAAATCATTACCGAATGTCAGCTATTCACTGGCCACAGCTAGTATGTTGTGATTCATATATCTGGGTATGTAATCTTTGTAATATCTCTCCCTACTCCCACACTTCTCCTCTTCCTAATCTCCTTTCCTCCTAATCTCTCTTCCTTCCCTTTACTCACAATCTCTCTCTCCTTCCTTCACTTCCTCTTCCTTTATCTCTTGTTTCTTACTCCTCCTTTCTTTCTTCCTTATCCCTCTCCCTTATCGCTTTCTTTCCTCTCATTCCCTTCTCCCTTTGTCTTCCTCCTCTTCTCCTTTCTTCTCAGCCTCCTTCTTCTCTATTTCTATAAATTTCCGATACATTTGGTAACTGTAACGGAGGATTAAATGTGACAGTGATGGTTTTATTCTAGAAAGATAAACATCCTTTCAATAAAAGATATTAAAGATGCTAGATACCATGCGCCCAGGTCGGACTTTTGTGTGTGGTGAGGATGCGGATCATCATCCAATAGCGAATACGGATGCGAATGCAAAAGTTTTCTTTGTCACAAGTGCGGATGTGGATGCGAATATAAATGTGAGAAGATAGCCGATACATTTCTGTATTGTATCTCCTACTGTAAAACTCGTTGCCAATTAAATAAAGACAAGATAGTTATAGGGAAACTGCCTCACCTTCTGCTTTGGTAATTTGGATTCTTAAATCAGACTTATAAATTCAAGTGTAGAAGTCTGAAGTTCAGATTAAGGACAATTACATCTAAATTTATGAGTGTTTTCTCCAAGCAGAGGTACACAGATTTAAAGTATACCTTGCAATGCCAGCTTATAGTTTCTACAGATACATCCGGACATTGTTATTAGATGAATTATGGCTACAAAACTAGTTTCTAGTAAACTAATGGCATGTAACCAACGAATCAACATTAAATTTACATGAGTTTATGTGTGATGTGCGTCTGTTTTTTTTTCTTTTTTTATTATTATTACTACCACGCATTCTATCTCATAAATGAATTTCCCTCTAAGAATTTCAGGAAAAGAGTACAAAATAAAGCAGAGCAAATTAATCTTGGAGCAAAAACTATGAATATGAAAGAGAATTTTTAACTCCAAACGCCACGTGTAAAAATCATTATCACAAATGTGTCTTGGTGCATCGAAATCGAAAGAAGACCAAGTGATAAGATATTCAGTACATCAAACATGCTGCAACTCCGACCGCCGACTTTAAAAGACATGGATTAATGTCAGGAAGCTATATATACACAACATAAACCTTGTTGCTAAAGCAGCTTATGCTCAACGCCCACTCTGCTCAGGTACCCTCGATTCTAAAGCAAACACGAAAATGTAGACGCATATAAATTGAAGATAAGTGTTCTATCTATTGACAGTATTATTTAATCTTTGAATATTCATTAGGCATACACATTCAAAGGTGGTTCCGCAATCTACAGTAATGGTTGATTCTTATAAAAGATGTTTGCATCCACTGAACTGATTATAACTAGCATCTTTCAATTTGCGAAGAGCTGGGTAACATTGGGAGCAATGAAATTTAAAAGAAGTGTTGTGATTTTTTGTGATTCAATACCAACTTTACGGATTTTGAGACAGGGAGCTCCTGGACCTTATCACAGAAGGATAGTAAACCTGACCAAGCATGATCGACTGATTGTAGAGTGAACGGGGT
>NW_028234431.1:14014884-14017384 GCF_977035675.1 Penaeus japonicus
TCGCTGACTATTTCGCGAAGAGCTCTTTCTCGGGGCGTCATCAGGCCAGTTCATTTCCCGCGTCCTGGGAGGGAAGTTCAACGGGCGAGGCTTGGGCAGAGGATGGGATGGAGAAATGACACACCGTCGAAGGGGGTGAAGAACCTTTGGCTTGACTGAAGCCTCGAGTTTTGGATGAGATAAGAGATCGTCGCGAGGGAGCGGAGAGAAGTGTCTTGCTGTGGCAAGGGGTTGGCGTTTCCTCTCTCCTTTTCCTGTCTCGTTCCGAGTGTGATGGCGGGCATGGCGGCGACCAGGGGCATCACCTCCCGTGCCCACCGTCACCTCACCCACAAGGCGTGTTGCGAAGGCTTCACTTGGGGGCGATGAAGCTGTGGAGTTTACTGACTGTATCTGAAAAGGTCCAGTTGATCACCTTACATACAAGATATAGATCTTTGTCAACCGATAATAATGACGAAAAGGGCTTTGATATAGCTTATAATAAATAACTTTGGCCTAGAAAATAATGGTATACGTACAAAATTTCTCACCTCTCCGAGATGGCCAGAAAGGGGCGAATCGAGGTCCTCGTCCAAGACCGGAGCAGATGGCTGAAGAATTTTGACACCTGCTGGACCTATAAAGATACATATGTTTTCTAAATACACTTGAGTTGACTGTACCGTCACACCAAATATGCGATTTTGGTCTTTTAATTTATGTTGCTAGTTATCATTTTACTAATCTTTAAAAAAAATGAATGAAAAATGAAATTGATCTCATTAACCATATCTATATATCAGTCTGAATGTACTCTTTCTTATATTTCCAATGCTATATATAGCAGTTTAACGTATTGCTTTCAAACATCCGTAACCTTTTTGCATCAGTGTTTGAGTGATAATGATTGTTTGTTGGCCCTTTTCAGACATTGCAGGAAAGTGACATAAACAAATAGATCCCAAGTGAATATACCAATACTCTCATTCAGACCGATATTGCTGCCATTTAGAAATCACTTCACATTCGAAGTGGTAAATATGTCAACTTCACATCCCATCTACACTTAATTAGTCATAAGTGGAATAAGCTGAAAAATCAAAATTCCTCCTAGCACAATTTACCACTCTTATTCCTACCTAGCACGTATATCCACTATTTTATGATGTTTTGCCATCAGTGTACAAACATTACGTACTCGCAAAAGTGCACTCAAGCAAAACACACTGGTAGCAAGGAGGGTTGTTTCGGTGGCACGTGCAGTGTAGATTGCAGAGACCTTCCATCGTAGTGATAGACACTCTCGTCGGGTTATTTTATCCAGAGGCTGTATATATAACACTAGACTGTTTGGGTTGCCAGTTCGATTTTCCCAGTCCTAGTAGTTCCTGTCCAGGTGACGTCACATGTACAGGATATTGGGAAGGACGTGAATTTTGGTCATCATAATGTCCACGCACAAGAATAAGATTTAAAAAAGGGAGTAAACTGTGGAAAAAATTAAGTAAAGAAAATAGTCGTGACGCTTAATGTAAATATAATAATATAATAATAATAATAATGCGTACAAAATTAGGGTTATTAGGATTGTGCCTGCGCTGGGACGAACAAATGTTCGCCATAAAGTGCTAGCTGGCAACAAGAAGATCCTGTGAGGCCAATCGAACGTTCTGTCTATTAAAACGTTCAGTATTTAGTTGTCTAAGCTATCACAAGTGATTTAGAAACTGAATTTTACAATATAGATACTTATACGAATAGTGGACAAATTTAACGAAGTGAAGAACAAAAGACATCTTTTCTTCGTTTCTGCAACGACGAATATTTCCAAAATTTTCCTACATCGAGTAAAAGTACCTTGACCTTCGCAACATGAAAGTTTCTTAGCAAGGTGTTAGTATTATTTGTATTATCGTTATATGAACACACACACACACACACACACACACACACACACACACACACACACACACACACACACACACACACAACGAACCTGAATTCCTCTCACACCAAAAGTTTTGATCTTGCAGATTCTGAATCATCGGTTACAACTTGCAATTTTCCGTGGTCTATTAGATTCATTGGCAGATTTGTTTACTGCTTACTAATCATACCCGTTATTGCATTACCAATTATTATAAGCTGCACACACACACGTTTTGAGTTGCCAGGGTTAATTTCATCTTACATTTCTATCGTTTTCTGTATTTGATTCATAGAAACTAATATGTACGCATAAAATGTGAAATGATATAATTCGTATTTTTATCCATAGATCGTGCATAAATATACAAGTTTATAGTCAGCTAAGATTAGATACAAGAAGACGAAGCAAAGTCGAAATGCCAGTTTTTGGAATTCCCCGAAACTTTTTACCTCTCTCTCTCTCTCTCTCTCTCTCTCTCTCTCTCTCTCTCTCTCTCTCTCTCTCTCTCTCTCTCTCTCTCTCTCTCTCTCTCTCTCTCTCTCTCTCTCTCTCTCTCCTCTCTCTCTCCTCTCTCTCTCTCCTCTCTCT
>NW_028234431.1:14024884-14032384 GCF_977035675.1 Penaeus japonicus
AACAAAGCAGTGTTTCCACTCGGTTTATCAACCTGGTTTAGATTACCACTGGTTTCACATTAAACGCATGGACACATTGCACACGACTTTATTCAGACCCTAACTACGCTGTTATAGAGGCGTATATGTAATCTATCTAGCTCTACGTTTCGTTATAGACTGTAAAATATATATGGTTAAGATAATTGATGTTAAACCATACTTTTTGTTCGAGATAGTGCTCGAGTAGGGAACCAATTTTAGATGCTATATGTCACAGAGATGAATAAACAACACTAGATGCATTATGTTGGTTTGATACATACTGACGAATCTTTGGAGCACTGTATCACGTTTTCTCTTGTGTAGTATAATGTCGGAAACACATCACTGACGATGAAACTGTGAATAAAATTTTCCCCTTTTAAAATGCAATTATATTTGTAGTTTAAGATTGTATTGCCTGTTAAACGCGTGTGCAGATGGTGCTTCTGAATTCTACGGGGACTCCCCGAAATATGTTTTGTCTTCTAACCGCATCAGCAACTATAGTGGTAGATAAATGTAGATAAGTAAATATATATATATACAGACACACACACATACACACACGCACATGCACACGCACACGCACACACACACATGGCATATATATATATATATATATATATATATATATATATATATATATATATATATATATACATATATACATATGTATATATATATATATATATATATATATATATATATATATATATACGTATGTATATATATATATATATATATATATATATATATATATATATATATATATATATATATATATGTGTGTGTGTGTGTGTGTGTGTGTGTGTGTGTGTGTGTGTGTGTGTGTGAGTGTGTGTGTGTGTGTGTGTGTGTGTGTGTGTGTGTGTGTGCATATACATATGTATATACATATATATATATATATATATATATATATATATATATATATATATATATAGATATATATATATATATGTATGTATGTAAATAACCCTAAGATTTGATATCACTGTTCATACATCATATATACATATACGAATAAATGCTTCATGTAACAAAATACATTTCCATTTCACGTACTTAGATTACCCTTTTCTTCATTTTCAAGATTTTGTTTCTCTATATAAGATTCTCATGTTTTTAGTATCATTATTGGTCAGTCGATATACTAATATTAGGAATGAAGATAAATCATCATAACTTCAATGATTTATTAATATGACTGTGTTTACAAACAGTTTCATTTTGTAGTTCTTCGCATCTGATGTGGCCGTTTTGGTTTCTGTGCATCGTGTATCATAAAGTCATAACGTGACATGTCATCCCACTCTCTTGATAAAACAATAGTCTTGCCAATGTCACACATAATATTTCTTTGCCGGTTTACTCTTTGTTTCAACTCATCCCAAAAACGAGTGAAATCTTCCGAAATGTTTCACAACGTCGCCCACTGGATCTAGTTCAGAATGGCTCCGATAATTCTAGCTTCCTCCAACCCGAACTTCCCAAATTTGCATAAAGATTCCATGTTTTGAGATGATCAAGAATTCATAGCGGGGTCACATTTACCTATCATTTTCTTTAGTAATGCTCCCAATCGAACCATCTTCACCCCCATGGAACTTCTTTATATGAATTTTCACACAATAAATCTACGCTGCAGTCCTATTTCTTCTTCCAATACTTTTTCAAAATCTATAGTTTCTTATATAGCCATCATTCGTTCACTATCCCCTCCTCCCCGAATTACAAATATGCTTGATGAAATTAAAATATCATAGTTAATAACGAAGTTTACGGGCCGGATTTTTACCATTGTCCTTTTCTGATTCAAACAAACGATTAAAAATATTTATTGATATTTATGTATCATTACGTTCCTTTAGATAGAGCTATAGTTCTAACTTTCTAGAGTTATTCCCGTTTTCCACCAGTATGTCTAGGACATTGGTAAGTGACCCCACACAAGAGGAAGAAACAGAGCATCTGGAGCACACTTCGCATTGTCTCATGTATACGTATTGCCGACTGGCCGTAGATAAAGGCGTGTCTAACCAGAAAAGAGGACCAAAGAGGCGTGCTGCGAGCTGTCCGGCGAGACGTGTGGAATTACTCTACTCCCGTCTCCCAATAACATGAGTCTCCACGCACAACAAATACGTGGGAAGTCTCTCCCTGGCCGAGATAGGCCTTGCCAGAGGAGTCGGTACTATACACTTTCATATTCCTTGGTGCGCCTTGGAACCAGTATGACCCATCCCTCTCTGTTGACCCCTTCAGTATGGTTAGCTCTCTGGTCTGGCTCATCAGGAGGAGTCCAGACAGGCCAGGTGGCTCTCCAGAGACACAGATGGTGCTGCTGATTTCTACGGGGACTCCCCGAAATACGTTTTGTCTCCTAACCGCATCAGCAACTGTACCATTAAACACGTCTACAAAAGTTCAACACCGAACGCCGTCTACGCACTACTGGTCCAGGATTTAGAGATGTAGACAGTAACAAAATTTAAAATACTATTAAAGGCAGATCATAATTAGAGGTATCAATCATGTGCACAGCAACAAATCATAAAAAAAACATTAAAACAAAATGTTGGACTGAGACATCGTATCAAACGAAGGAAGAAATACAAGCAGATAAATGAGTGAGATAAATAAATGAGAAAATTATGTCAACGCGTGTGGTGTATATGAAACTGGCTTAAAAGGATTTATACAAATGCTATCATGGATAGTAACCTTTACCCTGAGATTGCCTTTTCTTGTCATTTGAATAGAAACTGACATCCACAATGTTTCTTTTAAGAATTATTGATCTCATATTCCGTCTGTGATCATTTCTTTTCAGACGTCTCCCCTGAATTTTCTACATGATCACTTTGCATGTACCTAATTTGTTGGCATACCTCGCGAATCAACTCCGTTTCCCTCTTCACGCGCGTGCACCGGTAAGAGCACACTCAAAACGGGGAGAATTTCAAGGAGGGGAAACGAGCGTCATTTCCGAGACATCTTAAATTAATTGCGTGTGTTTTCATATCACAAATCTGCCTGTAGGATGACTTCTAGCGCTCCACTAAGACGCCCTTTAATCGCCCATCTACTTATCGGTTCCTGGTGTCAATATTCAAAATAAATTTTCTTGACTGGCCACTCCGCTCTGTTCGAGTGCACGTGCATGAAAATCAGAAACCAAAGAGTACATATATACTTGCACACGCATACTTGCATATCAAATAATCATCAGAATATATACATACCTTTTCCCTCTTTCTTATATTTACTAGGCTTCAATACTAATGCAGTTAGCAAATTAACCGTTTCAATAGCCAAAAATGGTTAGGTTTTACAGAGAGTAAACAGCCAACGAAGAAGAAATGTGTGACATTGGCAAGACCATTGTTTTGTTAAGAGAGTGGAATGACAAACCGGCCACATCAGATGCGAAGAACTACAAAATGAAACTGTAAACGTAATCATATCAATAAATTATCAATTTGACCGCTATGATGATTTATCTTCTATCCTAATATTGATATATACCGATAATGATACTGAAAACATGAAGGGAATCTCATATAGAGAAACAAAATCTTGAAAATGAAGTAAAATGGGTAATCTAAGTACATGAAAAGGAAATGTGTTTTGTTACGTGAAGCATTTATTCATATATGTATATATAATGTATGAACAGTGATATCAAATCTTAGGCGTATATATATATATATATATATATATATATAAATATTTATATATATATATATATATGTATATATATATGTATATATATATATGTGTACATATATATATATATATATATATATATATATGTATATATATATGTATATATATATATATATATATATATATATATATATAATTTTCTATATATACATACATATATACATACATACATACATACATGTATATATATATATATATATATATATATATATATATATAGATATATATATATATATATATATACACACACCTGTATATATATATATATATATATATATATATATATATATATATATATATATATATATATATATATACATATACATACATATATATATATATATATATATATATATATATATATGTATATATATATGTATATATATTTATTTATTTATTTATTTATTTACACACACACACACACACTCACACACACACACACACACAAACACTATATATATATATATATATATATATATATATATATATATATATATATATATATATATATATTTATGTATATATAAATACACACACACACACACACACACATACACACTCACATGCACTCACACATACACACACACACACACATACACACACACATGCACTCACACATACACACCCACCCACATATATGTATATATGCATATGTGTGTGTGTGTGTGTGTGTGTATGTGTGCATACACATGTACACGCGTTCAAGAAGCGATAAAATCTTTGACAAAAAAAACCTCAATGCGTTTTAACCCATTTTAAAAGGTGAAATTTTATTCATATTTGTATCGTCAGTGATGTGTTACCGATATCATATTGACAAAAAAACCTCAATGCGTTTTAACCCATTTTAAAAGGTGAAATTTTATTCATATTTGTATCGTCAGTGATGTGTTACCGATATCATATTGCGCAAGACGAAATGTAATACAAAGATTTGTTTTATGTATTAAACTAACATAATGCGTTTAGTTTTGTTTATCAATCTCTGTGACATATAACATCTAAAATTGGTCCCGTACTCGAGCACTGTCTCAAACATTTAACATAAAAAAGCTTAACCATATATATTTTACAGTCTATAAAGAAACGTAGAGCTAGATAGATTACATATATGCCTCTATAACAGCGAAGTTAGGGTCTGAATAAAGTCGTGTGCAATGTATCCATGCGTTTAATGTGAAACCAGTGGTAATCTAAACCAGGTTGATAAACCGAGTGGAAACACTGCTTTGTTCTTTAGGTATCATCAACAGTCAGGCTCAGGGATCAAGCTGTGATAATGAACTAAATATTAGCCAACCTGAGCCATGACTGCAAAAATATATTCTGAGTTTTAACATATGGATATATTTTACAATTGTTACTTATAAGTTATTTACATTTTCTTTGAAATGAACATATGCGTCAATATAGAAAATGTATTTTTTATAGGGGACACTTTAATAAAATAAAGATTAATTGATAAAACTCCTAAGGACAGAATGAGTCGCTTTTCCTTTTCGTATGATTCTTATTATTACAAGCTTATACGTAAATGACATAGAGTTCAAACACTCAATTCTTTGTGTAGGCCACCTCATGTCATGCATGTCAATGTCATGCAATAACTCCCTACAAACCTCATAGTACGCATGAAGTATGTGTTTCATGCTTAAGACCATTTTTACTATGCGTTAATGTTCTATCACAACGTAATAGCATTTATTCTTAAGGTGATGTAGGTGATATATAATTTATTTCACAATGATTTAAAGCCTAGGCATCAATATGTTCAGTCGATGAAGAATATTTTTCACTAAATTTTACAATGACATTTTCCCCATATTTTGTCTTACTAGAGAGAACAAATCACTCACAAAAACAGTATGTAGTCGATTAAAAACATTTTCAAGATCACGGTAAGTTTGCACGGCGATTAATGTTGCTGAGAATTTGCAAACCACGGGGATTTCCGTCAACATTAGGATGCGAACTCACACTCTTCCTCCATGTCCGATAAACTTACGGATTCATTATAATGCATTTTAGAAATTACAGAGAGTCAACTCTGAATAACATAATAAAAGACACATTGTTAGCCTCGTTATCATTATCGACGCCACATTCGCCTGGCCATGTGAGCAACAACAAACTTTCGACGCTTTTAAACACCACTTAAGTGAGGCTCCAGTTCTTTCCTTTCTTTCTTTCATTGAAATTTTCCATCTCGCATCAGATACGTCATTATTTGGTTAGGTGCCGCCCACGAGGAGCGGTAATTATCCTTACGCCAGGAGAGAACTGAACTGAGTTGAGCAGAACTTTTCCGCCATTGACCCTAGCTCACTCTCGTCTCGTCAAATACTCCCGATAAATCATCTTGGGTAATTCATAATGAGTCCTAAATCACCCTGTCTACATCTTAACTAGCATGGTCTTCTTCTTTATATATTCGCAGATTATAAGCACATTCAAAAACAAGTCAGGCTGGACACTTTTGAAATTCAGCCCTCATATATCCTATACACATGGTCCAATTAACAAATTATCAGATGCTCAGTTTCTGATTTTGTCAGTGGTTGAAGCAAGGGAAACCAACTGCATGATTCAGACATCCTATTCCACCAAATGAGATGCGTGAAGCAGTGAAGGATGTGCTCCTCGCTTCTCAGGTCGCTGAGTCCAACCTTAATCGGGACACGGACACGGATACCACGAGTGCATCATGGCCTCTGCAACCACCTTATCTGCTGGTCGTCGCATTTGTATAACTGCTCTCGCCTTAGCTGTTGCTAGGCTTTATTCAGCATTTCAGTATTTCCATGCAGTTGCTAAGTCTCTTTAATCCATGAGTCAAATACTCATCTCTCGTCGGTCACTCGCCTGGTTGATAATATCCAAAGCTTTTCTCCTTGTGCAATTCATCTTTTCTTTGTCAAAAATCACATAATGTCCGCCTCAAGGCTCTCCATTCCCATTCCTCCGTTTCTCCTGTCTGTCTGGCCGCCGACACCTTTCTTACTGAATCTGTTCCATTCGCGTCTGCCCTTAACACCTGCATTAATTTTTTTTTTTTTTTTTTTTTATATCAGAGTATGCTGTGACTTAATCTTTCATGAGTCCGAGTATCTCCCCTGCTCTAAACCTCTCCTAAATGCCATTGATTCTGGTTCCCTTTGCATTTTCGAAGAAATCAGTCTTCAGTGGAACTAACACACACACACACACACACACACACTTGATATTATTCCCAAAATATCCTACTTTTCCCGTCTTTTGGGGTTCAAAATACTCAGAATTCGTGGACAACATCGACGCACTTCCCACACACTTTATTGACATCCATGTTTGATTTAACATTCCCTTCCTGCGCTCATTCCTCACTACAGTGGCGCCACCTTAGACCTAAGAATCAGTCATCCCGCCTCATCTTCTTGATCTCCCTGAAATCTCCGGCCACGCGCTATTTCCCCAAGACTGCTCGACGTATACCTCAGCTTCCCGAACCTTCGTGGGCGGCCAAGGCGTCGTCCTACTGCGCTGCCGTCAGTGCTTGAAGAGGGATTTGTTGTTGGCGATTTTTATTTGGTATCTAAGGTTATTTATGGTTGCACGAGAGGTCTGCTAAGGATTTAAATACAGCCAGAAGCTGGTATCTCAGCAACTATCGATGTATAGATAAGGAAGTGATTGTGGAAGCCAGGGTATGTGCAATAATGACATTGATGATAATGATAACAATGATAATGATAAAGTACATTAACGATA
>NW_028234431.1:14037384-14039884 GCF_977035675.1 Penaeus japonicus
ACTGATTCAATATATATTTGAAAATACGGTAAAAAGAGGCGAATAAAAACAAAGCCAAGAAAACAGTAGTCCTATCTTCTACGTTATTCATTTACCTCGTCTAATAAAATTTTTGATCTTTTTTTTTATTTTTTGTTAGAATTTCATTTGAATGACTGTTTCTATTTGAAATGAACAATAATTTGTCACCGGGAGACAACATAAAACTAAAAACAAAACTATTCATCATTTATTTGAATAACTGTAATATATATGTATATATGTATATATATATATAAACACACACATATAAGTATATATATATATATATATATATATATATATATATATATATATATATATATGTGTGTGTGTGTGTGTGTGTATATATATGTATATATATAGATATATGTATATATATGTATATATATATATATATATATATATATATATAATATATATATATATATATATATATATATACATATATCTATGTCCAGGTGTTCATTTTCATGTGTAAATGAAAACGGAAAAAATAGAACACCTGAAAACTAGGCGTTGCCATGGAAACGTAAGCGACTCCTGGCAACTGTTTTGCGCATGCGCGTGACAATCGGGCAGGTGGGCACGAGTCATGGCCAGTCACGACGACACTGACTACTCACAAGGAAAAAATAGAAAGCGCGGCGATTTCTTGAGAACCGGACAAGAAATTGCCGGAAAATTATTGCTGACGGACGACCTGCAGTTGCATCCCCGTCACCGCATAGCCTCAGAGTCTCTTAGGCGTATAGACAAGATGAGTAAAAAAAAGAAAAGAAAAGAAAAAAAAAAAACGCAAACCAGTAAGTAATCTCGCAATATTCAGATGGAAATAGAGAATGAATAGCCAGCTAGTGAGTGACCGCCGGAGGCGAGTGAACTAAACTTTGAAAAATCTACTTCAGTATAGATAAAGTCGTATGTATATTTCGTAGCATAATAAATCAATGTTTAGTTGCATTTATAAAATAAATTGTTACTCTCCCTGTGTCTTAAGTACCCTAAAAAAAAGAAATTTGAATAATAAATATATTTTAAATGGAATTATGCTAGAATATCGATTGAGTTTAGCAGAAATGAATAATTTAAAATGTGAATAAACTAATAAATTGTCAGATCTTATCAAGAAGGAGAAAATTAACCGGGAACACATATAAGCTACAAAAGATGAAAACTATATATACGTAATAATTTTAAGAATTACCATACTTCAGCATGAATCCTGATGCTTACACTAATCTTTGATAAAAAACTTTGAATATATATATATATATATATACACATTTTTATATGTGCACATTTTTATACATGCACAACCAATAGTAATAACAATAAGAGTGATAATAGTTGTAATGATAGCAATGATTATCATCATTATCCATAATGTTATCATTAGAATTATCATTACATCAGTACTGATGGTTATGGCAAACAGTAGAATAATTTATATTGTCAAGATAAAAAAATAACAGAAAGATCAAAATAATAACGATAATGACAATGCAGGTTCAGTTATGGCAGATTGCAAATGTTGCAATCCTTAGTACATCGGTAAAGATCTAGCTTACCACGCGTGGGACTGGGGTTCGATCCTCACCGTAGTACACCGCAAATAAATGTTTTTTTCTTATCTTGCACTGATATCATTATGATATTTGCCATAATTACTGTTGTTGATGTTATTATTGTTATTATTATTTTAGCGTCGTCGGCAACGTCAATAAGCCGTGAGCGTCAAGGGAAGAGTTAAAAACCCGCCGAGGTGTTGTCTCTTTGATTATTTCGCTCATCATGCACTGGTTTTGCTCTGGAATGGTGTTATACCTCGTCAGAAAAAAAAAAAAAAAAAAAAAAAAAAAAAAAAAAAAAAAAAAATCAGAACTAAATTAGAATAACAGAGTCTATTTGAGGTGAACAATACTTTGCCACCAGAAGAAAACACAAAAATAAAAACAATATGATAATAAATTATCAGATCTCTCTATGAATCATTATAACTGATACCATTGTATAGATTTCATTCTTATTCTAATTCTGAAAAAAAAACTTTCATCTTCACCTATAATGCCTTGATAAATGTCTTGTTATCACACTTCATCAGTAATTAATATCGTCTGCATTTGATGTATTCTCAAAAAAAAGAGAGAGAAAAAAAAGGAAAAACGATTATTCTGATTAATTGTGAAGTATCAGTTACGGATTTTGATTTAACCAAGATTTATGACTTTAAATAGCTGAATTGCAACCGTCTCAACCAAGTTTAATTACATGTGGGTAACGTAAAGGAGTTCCCAGCATCATAAAAAGAGCATTACTGGACCGGTGGAAAGAGAAGGACTAAGGGAAAAGACGCGAAGTATTGCCTTAAGAACATAGGCATTGTTCGGGAGGCAGGACATTGTTGTGGTTGTTGCAAGGTCTTGGGGGAGAGGGGGGGGGGCATTGTAACAGTTGTTGCAGGATATCGAGGGCGGCAGAA
>NW_028234431.1:14052384-14062384 GCF_977035675.1 Penaeus japonicus
CGTTGATTGGTCAGCTTCCACGTGTTGCTGGCGAACCATCGGTTGAGGTAGCGGCTACAGGTTAGGTACTGGAAGCTGATTGGTCTACCAGGGGCGCCACATAGGTCCCGAGGGAGCGGCGATGGTCAGGAGACCCTGAGGGCGTGGCGAGGGGCTGCTGCTGCCGGAGGTGCTGCTGGCGGCTGGGGAGTTGCTGCTCCTGCTGGAGGAGGTGGATGGGGTGGGGGAGAGTTCGGAGGCTGAGGAGTATCCACTGGAGGCTGATGAAAGGGCGGGTGAGGGCTCAGCCTGGGGCACGAGGATGGTGAGGGGCGCCCGCTTCTCGTAGTTGGTGAGGGAGATGCCCAAGTGAGTCATGAGCTTGGTGCCGAGGGTGACATCGACTCCTTGGACGGAAGCGAGGCAGCGGGACACTTCGGAGGCACAGTGGCTGTATCCTTCACGGAACTTGTCCTGTTGCGTGGGGAGGGGCTGGATGGCGAGCTGGTTGCGGCGCTGGAGCTTCTTGAGGTGGGTCACGGTCAGCTCCAAGACGTCGGCCTTCTCGAGCTTGGCGATGGACTCGCCTTCGGACTGCAGAGCGTTCACCATCAGGTCCTTGAGTTCGTCCAAACACTTGTTGATGCGAGCCCGGCGCTTGCGCTCGAGCATGGGCTTCATCACCTTGCGGTACTGGTAGGTGCGGGACATGGGCTCCAATTCACAAGCCATCTTGCTGGTTATCACAAAAAGACGTAAAGTCCAAAAAAATCACAAAGTCCAAAAAAGGCAGCGGAGCTTGAGATCGCTACGAGTGGATAACTGAGAGAGCCAAGCGAGGCTGTGTGTTCTCAGTGAGTATCGGAATGAGTATGCCTTCACTTTCGGTCTGAGCCCCTTTTATAGTCGGGGTCGGGGAAGGGGCGGAGTCTCGGAGCGTGAGAACGGTCTAGTCGTACGCGTTCCCACACACCCGCCACCTGCCCGCCGCAGCTGCCCTCCCTAACGTGCCAGATACCGCCACATCCTCGCTCACGTGCTCACGGAAACCTCGCTTGTGTACATCCTTCATCTAACCCAATCATTTTAATTCAGTGCAGTGGAACGAAACCTCATATTTTAAAGTATGATCTGATTTCCGCATGCTATGTGCTCGTTCACAGTGGCTGAAACTGAGCAGATAAGATGTCGCAAGATTCACCTCGCATATCTTGATACACGCTAATTCAAAAGTTTGTTTTTAATTTTCTTCGGCCCTGTTTTAGCCAACTGTAAATTAATCATAGTCAAGACCATCTATATGAAACCCCAAATACGAAAATAAAACCCAAATCTATATTCAGCCTTCTCGCGATCGACGGCACCTCATTGACCCGTGCTTACGCTGGGGGTCTATACCGGGTGGTGGGGAAGGGGGAGGGAACGAAGGGGAATGGGGTGGGGGACAGTGCGGGGTGCGCTGGAATGTCTCAAGACACGGGCAGATGTTTTCCCACAGTCTCAGAGCGGCCAACGCACGTACGAACGCACACACGCGCCGGACCGAGCGCGAACTGATACACACACACACGCACACACACACACACACACACGGGGCTCTTCCATCTAAACTTACGCACGTGACAGTCCGTTCGCTACCTGACTCTCTGTTTAGAGGGAATTACATGCAACGTATCATGCTCGGAGGAGACCATCCTTCGAAGGGCCTTATTTCCCTGAACTGAATATTTAGAAACATAGCGAACGTTGCTGACACGGAAAGGGAGATAGCAGAACACGCTCTTAGTTTTCAACGGGGGATGCTGACATCGGCCGGGATGTGCGGTTGAACTGGCCGACGACATGCGGCAGCCATGGCACGAGGCACAACACAGCGGCCATGCGGGTCACCTTTTTTATTATTCTTGAATGAAACAACGGCTCTTTCCTATCTAAATCTAGGGCTCCACGCTACCCAGGGATAGACCTAAGGGTTATTTTTCGTTGTTTTTCCTCTTTTTTTTTGCAGAGGACATCAGTAACCCCCAGATCGTGTTTTTGTTCAATACTCCTAAATAAGCAAAGATCTGCTTGGATGATGAACCTGAGCTTGTGGGTCGGGTTAGGGGTAAGGGGTAGGGGGAGGGGGTGGCTAGGGGGTGATGCCGAGAACGCGTCTTAGGATGAGAGGTAAAGACAAGAGGAGGTGGGAGGGGGTCGATCTGGGGAGGAGGGGGAGGAGGGGAGGGGGGTAAGGATGGAGAGGCAAGGGTAACAAGCCATCATTACTGTACTTGGGACGCTGTCAGATACTTTTACGTCACGCTGTATTGTTATGGCTCATAAATAGTTCTCTCCCTCGTGGTTCATTTCCCGGAGCATCATGGTCTCAGCGCGGAAGGGTCGAAGCAAGAAATGAAGATTCAATATAAGACCAGTGAAAGTTTTATCGGATCGGAGAGGGGCGGGAAAGAAAAAGAGAGAGAGGGGGGGGGGGGGACGTATAGCGGTGACAAGCGGGCAGGTCCACAGAGTAACCCTCAACCCCCCCCCCCACCCCCCAAAAAAAGGGACGAATCTGTATCACTTCTTTCATCAGCCTCGTGTCGAATCTGGAGCTTCCATTGTCGAGTACAGTAGTAAGGGGGGGGGGGGGGTAGGTGCCTTAGTCACAATGCATGGAATTTATTTGAATCGTTGGAAGATCTTTTTTTTATCATTATATGCTCTCTTTTCTGGTCTCTCTCTGTTTTCTAGTCTCTCTTTCTCTCTCTCTCTCTCTCTCTCTCTCTCTCTCTCTCTCTCTCTCTCTCTCTCTCTCTCTCTCTCTCTCTCTCTCTCTCTCTCTCTCTCTTTCTCTTTCTCTCTCTCTCTCATTCTTTTTATAAATCTACTTTCAGTTTTGCTCTTTATGTGTATGTATGTAAATTTGTGTGTATGTGCATGTGTATGCATGTGCGTGTGTGTGTGTGCGTGTATGTATGACTCATGATTCGTCATCCTTATCGTAGCTGTCATAACATGCTGAAGGCTGTTCGGTGACGTCACTCGTCCTTCAAGAGCGCGGTCAGCGTCAGTGCAATTTTTTGGACTTGTCATGTCTTCCTCTTTTCTTCTTCTCTACTTGTTTCTTGCTATTTCTCAATATATTCTAAACGTACTTTAGTTGTATTTATGATAGGTTTATGGATATTCATTTGTTTTCATTTGAGATTCGTATCGCTTTATCATTTCCTGCAATTATGTGTTGATATATTTTATATGATTTGTCGCGTTTATTTTCTATCAAGTTTGTTATCATATGTGTACGATTTTTCGATTCATGTGTGAATAGATATGTGTAGCTATTTTGATTGATTTTTTATCTAGTTAATGTTTTTTAAATCAATTTGTGATACTATACTCTTTTTTTCGTTGTTTTTTTTTGTAATTCAATGTTAATCATCTTCATACTGATTCGTGATTAAATGGGTAAAATTTTTTCATTCATCTGTGATTAAATACGTACCGATTTTTATTCATTCGATTTTAAATGTGTCCCATTTTTTCGATTCCTTTACATCTCCGGACATAGAAGGGCTTGGGCGAAGACGGTTGGCCGGCGGCGGTGGGTCCGTTTCACTCCAAGAAACATTTCCTCTTTTCATTATTTAAATGTTCTTTCCCAGATCAGGTTTAAGGATTTGAAGGCCTCAGCGCCCGTGCATTTCCTGTCGGGGGAGTGCGTCGGGTGGGTTCGTTCGCGGTTCGGCGGCCAGAGGTTCCATTCATTAGCATTTTCATTCATTCTTACCTGGGCCTAATCACACCTTCTCAAGGACGGCGGAGTAATCACGGAGGGGTGGGAGGTCGGGGGTTGTCTCTGTTTTAATTTCTTTTTTTTTTTCGGGATGAGTTTGACTGTTGTTTTTTTCTGAGTTGTGATTTGATTAAACGGAGATCATACGTTTGTTTTGAAATGGTTTTGTCTTTGTTTTATATTTGGGATTATAGATAGGAATTCGTGCGCCTGTTCAATTAGTCTCTCTCGTTGGGAATTGACGACTGGCAACTCTCCTCGTCCGCTCTTACACGAATCGCTCTCTTTTAAAGGGAGGTTATGGCCGGTCGGTCTACATGTTAATTCCATCTCTTTCTCCCTTTTTCCCTCTGTCTTTTTCTCCTGCTCTTATCCCTTAGGCCTGGCCATCTTGCCGGCGGATCCAAGGGAGGAAATTTGCCCGCATTTAGCACAACTTCCGGGGACTTCTTTTGTCCTACAGTCACACGGAACAAGACAGATCGAGGCGCCATCTGTAGGCTTTGATAAGTAACACAAAGGTGTGGGCGATCGTGTGCCTAAACAGAGAGAGACGCAGATTAAATGATCGCCGACAGATGTTGCCTTTGAAAAGGCTTTATCTAATGTCATTTTCATCTTCCGGCGGCCCATTTCTGTCCATTGGAAAGGTAGATGGTTTTAGAGGGTCGCTGGTGGTGGGGGTATGGAGGAGGGGGAGAGGGGTGGGGGATGATGAACGGGGGTTATATAATTTCTGAAATTGACGAAATACTGTTAGATTCACTGAAATGCATTCTTATCTTATAGAAAGATTGCGTCATTGTATATATTGTTATATAAGTCATCAACTTTTAATGTTAATGATGGTGAAGATAGTAAAAACGTACGTATGGAACTGATATTATTTGTAATGGCTGATATCGAAGTATGTGTTTTACAACCTCATTTTCATTAATTGTTAGAAATAAATTTCTTTGCTATTGACTGAAAAGAGGATTGGGAACAACAAACAACCAAACAAAATGAATACAGCATAAAAGAAACAAAAAAGAAAAAAGGAAAATGAGGAAAAAAGAAGAACGAAAAAAAGAAAGAAATAAAGAAAGAAGAAAAAAAAAGAAAAATAAGATAAAGAAAAAGAAAATAAGAAAAAGAAAATAAGAATAATAAGAAGAACAAGAATAAGAATAAGAATAAGAAGCAAGATCTCGTGCGTGGGAAAGAACCTAGCCACCACATCCAAATAACTTCAGCAGGAGATAACATATCAGTGGCTATCGAAGGGTGGGAGAGGGGGGAGGGAGGTAGATACCGACCCCCCCTTCCCCCTTCCTCCCCCCCTCCCCCCTCCCCCGCTTACCCGTAGGCTGATGCATCCGGAGAGAAAAAGGTTGCTTACCTGGAGAGTGTAATTATATATTTGTTCCCTTTGTTGACGTAACGTAAATAGAGGATAGAGGAAAGTGGAAAAAGATACGTTAATATTGTTCTTGGGTTGACTAGATGATGTTCATTTGTGCTTGTTATTTGGTGTTATGGCTTGGTGTCTTGGAAAAGGTGTAGGGACGATGGGGAATAGTTTGTGTTTTTGGATTTGAAGCTTGTGTGTATTTTTATGTATGTGTCTATTTGGCTGTGTGTTTGTCTTTGAATGTGTGTTTGCATGGTTCTCTCTCTCTTTCTCTCTCTCCCTCTCACTCTCTCTCTCTCTTTCTCTCTTTCTCTCTTTCTCTCTCTTCTCTCTCTCTCTCTCTCTCTCTCTCTCTCTCTCTCTCTCTCTCTCTCTCCCCTCTCTGTGTGTGCGTGTGCTCGTGTGATCAAGTGGCCATCCGTCATGTACACTCGAGAGCGACAGTTAAAAGGTCATTGTAGCTGCGTGGGAAGGAGACTTCTTCGGCCTGAGAATACAGCGATAAGGAAGTCGACAAGAAACAACCGCCGCTTATCTTCATTCCTCGTCGCTCTCCAGACAATGGTGAGAACCGAAGCTTATCGGCGTTCGCGTGCGGAGGGTCCTTACCGATGCCCTCGCCCCTCCCCCTCCCCCTCCCCCTCCCCTCCCCTGCTTCCCCTCTCTTCTTATCCGTCTTGTCCCCTCCCTCCCTCTCTCCGTCTCTCCCTCCCTTCGTCTCTCTCTCCCTTTTCCTTCTCCTCCTCTCCCTCTTCTTCTGCTTCTTTTTCTTCTTCTTCTTCCTCCTCCTCTTCCTCTGTTTCAGTTGTATTCTTCTTCTTGTTCTATTTGTTATCGGAGGTGACTCATTGCAGGCGGGGAAGAGGTAGGCAAGCTTTCAAGGGTGTTGCAAGATGTCATTGTGCGGGCGAAAGATGTAGGCTGTGAATTAAAGTTAAAGTTGAAGGTTTATAAACACTCAGATCCCCGCATACACGCACTCAAACACACACACAGACACACAGATAAGCACAGGCAAAAAATGAGATACTATTTCAGAAAGAGGACACGACAGACGCACATAAGCACACACACACACACACACACAGGCAATATTCCAGAAAGAGGGCACGGCAGACGCTAAACAAAGAGCCCATAGAGACTGGCCGAGAGCGCCGTTCGAAACAGGTTTTTCGAGGTGATTTCTGCACCGTCCGCGGGCGTGTCTTACAAGTGTCTTTAGATGACGAGTAAGTCTTGGAGGGAGAAGAAGAAGGGGTTAGATGAAAATGGGAAGAAAAACGGAGACACGAAATAGAGAAGTGTTGAAGTACACAAGATTAAGAGTTATGATAATTGGGGAAATTTGTAAAATAATGTTCATTTGCATATACATACATGTATGTGCATATATGTGTGTATATATGCACACACACACACACACACACACACACACATACACACACATAGACACTCGTGTGTGTAAATGTATGTATGTACATTATGTATGTACAAATTATCATCCAATTTGCTATTATCTTTTGAAGTTTTGCGTTTTTCTTAAACTTTCATACTGCTCCTCTTTTGTTTAGGCTTTACCATCGTCTATTCGCCATGCATGATATGCCAATGACATTCTGCCAAACTGAATTTGGTTGATGACAAACAAAAATGTCATATCTGTGTTTTTTTTGTCTAAATATCCTTTTATTTATGAATGGAATGCAGTTGTTGTGAAGCTTTTGTGCAAAAATATGGCAGTCCGTTGCGAGTGCTTTATGAGAGCTATTTACAAAGGATTTACGACGTGTGGTGACATTCTCACCACATTGCCATATGCATTACGGTGATTTGTGTAAGTTATGCAACTGTACATAATTCTAGACTTATATATTTTGGTTTGTTATATATCTGTACATAAGCAGAGATGGGTATACGCATTTGTAATTACAAACATGACTTGTAGTATAGACACGTGTAGAGCACGTGTAAACCAGAATGCACACGTGTGGGCGTGAGATGTACACGCGCTGTCAGTAATTACAGGTACTACCGCGATGCACACGTGTTGGTACGTACGCTCACGATAAACGCACGTGCACGCAAAATCCTCTCACCCTTTCCTCTCGACACGCGCTCATACACACGTGTTGGTGAGAACGTTATGAGCACATGCGGTCACCAGCGGCGGGGGTGAGCGCGGTCACACCCAACTACGTACACGTGTCGGTCCCCTCTCGCACACACACAACACATGCGGAGTGAGGTGAGGGCGACCGTGGGAACTCACCTTGCTCGGGCTGCTGACCACCTGGGGAGGGGGGGAGGGAGGGGGTGATGGGTGGGTGGGCGGGGGAGAAATGGGGCGGAGGGCGGTTGTACTAACAACCCAAAAATTAGATTTGGAGGTTCGGAAAAGAATTACAGATTTGGAAGAAAGTCCTTGGGTCATTCACTTAACATCTGTCGTAGTTTTTAACAGATGTGTGACAAACAGACATAAACACACATACACACACACACACACACACACACACACACACACACACACACACATACACACGCGCGCGCACGCACGCACAGACGTACATATATACATTAATTTCTCCCTCTCTCTCTCTCTCTCTCTCTCTCTCTCTCTCTCTCTCTCTCTCTCTCTCTCTCTCTCTCTCTCTCTCTCTCTCTCTCTCTCTCTCTCTATATATATATATATATATATATATATATATATATATATATATATTTATCTATCTCATTCAGAATGAACAATGCTATTTTTGGAAATGAGAGCACGCACCGACTTGCATTTCCCGCGACCTCTGACCCCGCGGCAGACGAACCGCTGCTACCGGACTCACTGATTCTTATCGCTATTGTTAACTCTCATACGCCTTTGCTTACCGGCATTGGTCGAGGGGGGGAGGAGGGGAGGGGAGGGGAGGGGACGGGAGGGATGAGGAAGGGTGGGGGAGGATAGGGGAGGGGGTTAAGTAGGAGTCTGGAGGTGGTAGAATGACGACCCCCCATCCTCCCTCTCCCCCCCTTCCCCCTTTATCCTGAAACCACTGAACCTCATCTCGGACCTTCCTATAATTATCCACCCCCATCCCCATTTCGCCTCCCCCCTTCTTTCTCTCTGTCTCCCTCCCTCCCTATCCCCATCCTCTCTCTCTCCTCCCTCCCGCCCCCTCTCCCCCTTCCCTTCTTCCCTCCCTCCCTTCCTCCCCCCATATTATCTCCCTCCCTTCCTCCCTCCCTCCCACCCTCGCTCCCTCCTTCCCTCCCTACCCTCCTCCCTCCCACCCTCGCTCCCTCCTTCCCTCCCTACCCTCCTCCCTCCCGCCCTCTCTCCCCCTTCCCTTCTTCCCTCCCTCCCTCCTTCCCTCCTTCCCTCCCTACCTTCCTCCCTCCCGCCCTCTCTCCCTCCCTCCCTCCCACCCTCCTTCCCTCCCCCTCCAAACTCGGCACCCCGCGTCGTCGCTTTTGTGCGGGTGTGATTATCCTCTCTATAGAGTGGATAATCGGGTAACTTGCGGCGAAAAAAATAAAACAAAATCTGCCAATTGCTCCTTTTCCGTCCAAAGTTTTCTTATCTTTATCCAAGATGAGGATATAAAGTATTAATACTAGAGATTAAAGATAATATAGAAAAGTAATAGTAAACGCCCTTTTCTCTTTTTTATAGTTTTATCTCTATTCACGATGGGAATACCAGTTAATAAATCTATTGGTGAACGAAAATATATGATGAGTTGATAAGAAACGTATTTTTTGGTCTTTATTCAAGATAAGAATACAAGAATGCACGATATTGATTCTATAGATGCAAGATGATATTAGAGCGATGAATATCATACGATAAATTTAATGAGAAGACTAGAGAAAGCGTACGTAATATACCACCCCCCCAAAAAAAAAAAAAAAAAAGAAAGAAAAAAACCCATCTTGATAGATAAGAAACATAAATATGAAGGAAGATAAGGATTGAAACAAAGAGTGAAGAGGAAGTAGACTGATAAGAATAAGGAGAGATAGATAAAGAACTAACTTTAGCGATAATGAGATAAGGCAAAGAAAGCAAACGAAAAAGTAAATTAACATGATAGGAAGATCGACACAGAAAAAAGGACACATGAAGTAATACAAAATGTAAGATAAGAAAGTGAAAAATACAAAAGAAATGGAATGAAGAACCAGAGGAAAGGAACACGAAGAAAACAAACAAAAAACAAAGAAAATGAACATACAAAGAAGAGGATAGAATAAAGAAAAAAGTAAGCAAAAAAAAATAAATAAATAAAAGAAAAGAATGAAAATTAGTAAATAATAAAAAAAATAGATGAATGAATAAAGAAAAAGAAATGAAAGAGATAGATAGATAGATAGATAGATAGATAGAGAGAGAGAGAGAGCAAGAGAGAAGAGAGAGAGACAAATACAGAAAGAGCGCAAATTCCCACACGCGCAGTCCGACGCAAGACGCCAGCCGCCCCGTGCGTCTTCAATCGTCGCCATCCGTGACCTTCCTCCAGCATCCCCGCTCGCATACTGACGTCTACGCAATCTACCGGAAGTGGGACGATTATCATTACGAAATTCCTTCGCCTTCACCTTTAACCATCATTACAGCCTCGGCGAGCAGATCTACCAACTGTCGGCCGTGAGGAAGCGCCCCACACGACACCTTGTGTGTGGACGAGGAATAGATGCGGGTGGGATATGACGTTCGTGCGAGGAAATGCGTGTGTTTGTGGATATATGTGTATACATGCAGTACACGCATTGTACAAGGGGTCAAAACCTCACACACAAAATTATATATACACAAAGTACAGCCATATGCTCAAAGAAGCCCACACAAACATAAACAC
>NW_028234431.1:14082384-14089884 GCF_977035675.1 Penaeus japonicus
ACGTTTGATAAATGGATCTTCTCGCGGGAGGTCCTCGCGCTGCAGGATCTTCTCCGGCGGCGGGAGTCACTTCTCTTGCTTTCTTGTTTTTGTTGGTTGTTGATTGGGGGCCTCTTTATTTTCTTTGTTTGTCTGTCTGCTGGTCTGTTACTGTATTTTTTTTTTTTTTTTTTACTGTGTGGGGGTATGCTTACTCTATGTTTGTGTGTGTGTGTTTGTTTTTTAGCTTTTTGTTTTTTTTGGGTTGTGTGTTGGTTGTTGTTTTCCTTCGTCTTTTTGTTTTGTTATCTGTGAGTCGTCTTTTGATGTTGGTTGTTGTCTATCTAGGTCTTCCTTTTCTTCCATTCTGTCTCTCTTATTAGTCCTACCTTCCCATCTCGTTACCTCTTCACTACCTCCTTCTCTTCCTCGTTCTCTATCAATCCCCCCCCCCCAACACACCACACACCCGCGTTCCCATGACCTTTTTTCCCATTAAACAGAAATAAACCTTCGCCAGAGCACGGTTGCATGTGTGTGCCGCGGAAATTGCAAATTCTCCACACTCTCGCCTCGTCTGCCTCTCTTCCCCGCCTCCGCCATCATCATCAACACCACGACCAACCACTTCGGACGCCCACTCGCCCACCCACCTACCCTTTCCGCCGCCCACTCGCTTCCCCGCCCTCCCTCCTCTAAACCTCCTACCCCTCTCTTACGCCTCGCCCTCGCCACCCACGTCACACCTACATTTTTTTTTATTCATCCACTACCGGCAACTTACTCATCTCAACTTATTCATTAATAGAAAAAAGAGAAAGAGAAGAGGAAAAAACATCTCTCCATATCTATCCCCTTCTTTCTGACCCGCCCACGATACGCTGCCCCCACTTCGCCCACCACAGCTGCGGAGTGCACCATAACACCCATAAAATCAGTAATGAGGGTCAGGATCCACTCTCACCCCTCTCGCTGATTGAGACAGAGGTGGGGCATCACACCCCCCGCCCGCTCATTAGGTCACGTGAAGATGGGGAGGAAAGGGGGGGTTGAGGGGAGAGGAAGGGCGGGGTCAGGTCACGAGGTGAAGATCTATATGGGTGTCTTTGTTTCAGGCGTTTAGTAATTAAGTTTTTTAAAACATTTTAAGGTTTTCCGGTTCCGGTTCCGGTTGGTTTTGCGGTCCGATGGAAGTTTGATGATCTTCGCCTTTTTTTTGTTTTTTCGCAAAGTGTAGTTCATCCTATCTGCATACTCGTTCGTTTTTTTTCTTGTGTTATTTTTTTTCTTTCTTTTGCTTTTCTCTCTATTTTACCACCCTGAAAATGAAAAGACTCGGTTGGAGATGAAGGAATAAACTGGAACCGAAGGACCTCATTCATAAATCGCGAGAAAAATACCCTCCATGAAAATGAAGAGATGAAGAAGAATGAATGTTCTGGTTGAAGCAGAATAAAAAGTTAAGAATCGGTCGGTGATGAAGGAATAAACTCACACCGAAGACCTCATCTCATAAATCGCGAGAAAGATTATTTTTTTACTTCTAAAATATGCTGAATCACAGTTTGAATGCATCTTGAAATTGCAAAGCCCTGATGTTCCCACTACTCCTGGGCATGAAACGAAAAGAAATCAGTAAATTACATTTTGCAGAAGGACTAAAAACCCACGATTTTTTTCGCGCGTAAATAACCTACCTCAAACCCTCTTCAAACAATACACTGGAATTAATCGACATTCCATTCTTGAAATCCCAACCGACTTGTTCATTGCATTACCTCCCCCCGACTCACTGACACTTCGCTCTGCCGTGCCCATTCCCAGGGGGCGGGCAGTGGGCACGTACGGGGCATATCGTGGCGAGGTTTAAGATCCATTCGGATTTGGCACGGCGTATAAATGTTGCTGATGATGTGAATTTAGGGCTATAATGTGACATTTATGTGTATCTTTCTCCCACATAAAGACAGGGTTAGCGAAGCCCATCGGATGTGCTATTAACATGGGTGTGTATATATTAAAGGAACGCACGTGTGTATGCAGCGCGCCTGTGCTCGTAAGGGCGAGATTACCTGGGCATGATTACAGAGTCGAGGTCTACCGGGACCCCGAACGGTGCAATTTAACCAATATAATCTTGTTATTTAATATTGCTCCGGAATACAAACGAGCCTTAATGATCCCTGATGAATAAATATTGCACCATACAACCACCGGTGGCAGACGGTTTGACTCATACTTGATCTATCATCTATTAGGGACCACCATAGAGAATAAATAGATGAAAATGAGGGAGTTGGAAGCCATTTATCCCTGATGAATGATTATCAAACCGAGATTAACTTTTTGATAATCATTATATAAACGATAAGAGAACATTGAGATGGGGTCTGCTAGGGGGAACAGGGCATATACATGTATCTCGATACCCCTTTTTAACCTCCGTCAAAAAAGTCGATTTGCAATTTTGATAAGGTAATGCAAAAGAGGATATTGAAATTCCTAAGTAGAAGGATCGCAGCTTCTCCTTCTAGGGATTTCTCGAGTTTATTTTCAATTCCTGGAGGGCGGTGTGTCTGGGCGCTCTTTTTTGCCTTGTCTTTATTGACTCTAAGGAAATGATGTTGCATATGTGAAGGGCTCTGGGGGCTTCTTATTGCATGGCATTGCAAGTTTTCCGTATCATCTTTGGAGGAGCTTCGTTTTTTTGTTCGTCTTTTTGTATATTTCTTTGTCTGAATCTCTCTCTCTCTCTCTCTCTCTCTCTCTCTCTCTCTCTCTCTCTCTCTCTCTCTCTCTCTCTCTCTCTCTCTCTCTCTCTCTCTCTCTCTCTCCCTCTCTCTCTCTCTCTCTCCTCTCTCTCTCTCTCTCTCTCTTCTCTCTCTCCTCCTCCTCTCTCTCTCTCTCTCTCTCTCTCTCTCCCCCTCCTCTCTCTCTCTCTTTCTCCTCTCTCCCTCTCTCTGCTCCTTCTCTCTCTCTCTCCCTCCCATTGCCTATCTGGGCATACTACAAGGTAACAAAAAAGTTGCTATCATTACCTGCTTTCTCCTTATTAATTTAGTGATTATAGAAGAAGGAAAATTAAATAAAACGTAAGAAACATCATGAATCAAACAACATTGAGATTTTGATTATAATAATGATGATATTTTTTAAACATAAAAAAATAATAATAAAAAAATGTCGCCTCATGACTCAGCTAACAGACCCAACTGCCTCATTAAGGAAAGATAATGATTTTTTGGAGAGACGATTTTGTACTTCCCCTAATTATATTAATTATCTCTAGTGATGGGGAGTGAGTGTTTGATGCTTCTTCTTTCTCTTTTCGGGAATTTTTGAGATGGTGGCAATGGTCTTGAGGAGCGTGAGAAGAAAGAGAGACAGATAGATAAATAGAGAGAGAGAGAGAGAGAGAGAGAGAGAGAGAGAGAGAGAGAGAGAGAGAGAGAGAGAGAGAGAGAGAGAGAGAGAGAGAGAGAGAGAGAGAGAGAGAGAGAGAGGAAACGCCTAGGATAAGTAAAAAATCATAAACACGGAATAAAATGTTGAATAAATGTTCTACTTTGGGAATAAACTCAATAAATTTTGGCGTGGTAATTTCTATGATTCTTTTACTGAGAGATTGTCAGTTTATTTTTTATTTTATTTTGTTTTTAAATCTGTGGTTTAGATTTTTTCCAGTGCATTCTGCTTTTATGCATATAAAATGAGGTAATGATAAATTGATTTCTGTCTTTCTGTGATATCTGCTTTTATCTCCGAAATAAAGTCATTTTTCTACCCCTGTATTTCGCACTTTCTGTCATTAGTATCTGTCTTGTCGATCCGGTAGATATTCGCTAAGAAAATCATAACAAAATATCCTTTTGATAAAGACTATACCACTGAGTATTATATCATCATTATACCATATTACATTATAAAATCAATATGAACGCATAACTTATATACTGATCTATCAACATTATCATATTTCGTTCTTGCTCCTTGTACAGTTCCGACATTTGTGAGATATACTGCAGTCGCTCAACATCGTGCAATGTCGCAGAACAAAATATCATAAAATATGTCCCTAGGATTACAGTGATTTAGCGTCATGATGATCTTGATTGTTAAGTATGACGACGAGGAGTATATCTTCACTGGTATACTATCGTCATTGTCTTGAAAGATGAAGGCCAATAAATCGAACGTCATTTTCGAGATATCTTTTTTTTTTTTTAAGTGAGAGGATCTTATCTTATCTTTTTTTTTTTTTTTTTTTTTTCTTTTACTGTTTTATTAGTATTTGAAGACGACAGCTATCTCCTCTTGGCACAGGTGAAGGATGTGCTAGAAAAACGTATGCAAAAATTTCATACTTATTATCCCCTTGTTGTTAGGCATTTTTTTGCATGCGTCCCCTGGAATTATCTCGTGGTTGATAATCACAATCATAAATCACCTTCGAGTACAAGAGACTGCCAGCGTGTCGTACCAGACAGAAACTCCCTTTTCGTGTTCGGTCTTCGGACACTCGCGTGGTGAAGAGTCAGAGAAAGAGAGATAGAAAGAGAGAAAGAGAGAGAGAGAGAGAGAGAGAGAGAGAGAGAGAGAGAGAGAGAGAGAGAGAGAGAGAGAGAGAGAGAGAGAGAGAGAGAGAGAGAGAGAGAGAGAGAGAGAGAGAGAGAGAGAGAGAGAGAGAGAGAGAGAGAGAGAGAGAGAGAGAGAGAGAGAGAGAGAGAGAGAGAGAGAGAGAGAGAGAGAGAGAGAAATAGTTATATGAATAAGAAATATATAGAGGAAAAAATGGAGCAATTGACCCCTACGACATTCTTCAGTGTCCCCCCTCAGGACACGCCAGAGAGAGCCGCATATGGTGGACAACTGCCAATTTTTATGGGTTTTGCCGAGATCCCTTGGTTAATTTCCATGGCGTAGTCTGCATAACACTGAATTAAACGAGCAGTTTCGCCGCTGTACAACCCGGACGCGACAGATGCCAGCAGTTTCGTTTGATTTCTGACCTTTTTTTCCCCGTCCCTCTCCCTTTTTTTCATGCGTCTGCCTCGAGGGAGAACCTCCTGTCTTCATCACGGTGCATCTTGAGACGAAATGCAAGGTGACCGAGGAAGGACAAGATCACAGAGCGAAGGTGCATCTAAATCTAAATAGAATATCTAAAATAGGTAAGTTAGATATCTAATTTGATAATTAGGTAAATTATATATCTAAAAAGGTAAATCAAAAGAAATCGTAGGAAGAGAAAAATGGTATAGATTGATTAATAACTTGATAAATAAAGTAAATATGAATATATAGATAGAGAAATAAATCGATTACTATCATCTGGCTGCTATATATAAGATGATAAAGAAATGAGCAAGGACTATTCTTTAAAGATTCACCATCGTAAGGATTGAGAAATAGAATTACGCAGTTTTTCGAAAACGAAAGAAACTGATATACGGAATAAAAAAGTAAATGAGTCATAGCAAAGGAGAAAAAGTAGGATTGAAGGAGAATACGAGAATAATTAATACAGTCAACTCATAATGTCAATAAAAGCAAAAGGACAGAAATCATCTTTGTAGATTCTGATTA
The DNA here is from genome assembly GCF_977035675.1 of Penaeus japonicus. Classification (NCBI taxonomy): domain Eukaryota; kingdom Metazoa; phylum Arthropoda; class Malacostraca; order Decapoda; family Penaeidae; genus Penaeus; species Penaeus japonicus. The sequence goes on from NW_028234431.1 coordinate 14,087,950, forward strand.
TCAATATTTACAAAATAAAATTATCAATATTTCCAAAATAAAATTAATTCACATTTGAATCGTTCTCGTCTCGCCCTCTCATTCTTTAAAATCTAAAATTCATCTCACTGTTATTGTACTTTCAACACTGACAATTATATGATTTATTCGTTGTTTATTTTTCTGTATCGATTAAAATCTTTATGCCCATTATTACTACTGCAAAATAATGCAGTAAATTTTAAACAAGCAGTGTTGTTAATGAAATGTTGGTGTCAATGCCATTGGCATTCTTTTATACCTAGAAAAAAACTTTATCATCTTTAATACTGGTCGTAATCGCATAATAACTAATGCGCTATATAACCCCATGGTTATCATTAGAATTATCTAACATTTTCTTAATAAGTGCACATACAGTATTGTATTGTGTTCACTATTATAAAAATAATATATCGTTAATAATTGTTTTCAATGAAACCTTACCTGTTTCTCTTCTTTCTCCGACTATGGTCTCTCTCTGTCTCTCATTCTCTCTCTCTCTCTCTCTCTCTCTCTCTCTCTCTCTCTCTCTCTCTCTCTCTCTCTCTCTCTCTCTCTCTCTCTCTCTCTCTCTCTCTCCTCTAACCACCGCCGTTGTTCTTGAGTATTCGCACCGTCATCAAGGCTTCATCTGTTCTCTCATCCGTCATCATTTCTAGACCGAGTAATGTGTTTTTCTTCAGCCATTAGGCCAGTGGACCGCCAAGACATCTCAATAGGTCCATTTTCTTGCACGTACTTCCCTTATTTCATAATGTTGTGGGGCTTTTGTGTTCGGGTTGTTGAGGACATCACACACGGTCGTTCTGGCGATCGTCTTTTGTTTACACTTTCGCGCCGCGTGCATTTTTTTCGTCGTCTGGTTTGCTTTGTTTTTAAGGTATTACTATTTCGTTCCTGTCGAACTGATATTTATTTATTTTGTATGTGCCCATATATGTATGTTACCATCTACTGCACTTTGATTATGCTTTAAGGATTCTAGAAAGTGGAAAAGGTCGAAGTAATGGCGTAGTTACCCGAATACGAAGAGGAAGAAGAGAGAAAAAAAAAAGTCTTCAGGCGGAAAACTTAATCGACAACGAGCAGCGGGTGGGAGAAGGAGAAGGGGGGGTAAGAAAGCAAATGTCGGGCGCTTGACATGGGAAAGAGGGGGGGGGGGGAGTTAGTGGGACTGGGAGGTGGTGGAGGGGAGTGGGGCAAGGAAGGGGAGGGGTTGTTACTGAGGTAGTGGCGTTGGTCATCATGTGATGAAGCTACGAACAGGGGAGAGGGGATGGAGGGGATGGGGGTTAGGGCGGCGGCACCTTTGGTCATCACGGCCATCAGGCTAATGACTGGCGTTCCTGCCTCTTGCTCCCCCTCCCTCCCCCAGCACCCAACCCCACCCACACTGGCCCCCGGCACGCGATGACCAAGCGAGGCTACTGGTCCACTCTTAGCTAAGTCATCGGGTCGAAGTAGGATGTCTTTGCCTTTGTGTTTTTAGTGGATGTGTTGAAAAAAATGTGGAGAACGAATAAAAAAAAGAATAGAAACTGAGCGTATGATTCATAAAGACATCGTCTCTTTTTCTCTGGCAGTTTATTGATATGATTTCTCATAGATAAACTTTTTATTGAGAAGTATAACGCAGTTACATATATATGTGTGCGTAAGTATTGGAGACTATAATGCTAAATTAAACTTTATGAATCATACTGACAATCTTTAACTGATAATGCTTAGAGAAAATATGCAAGCGATATGAAATCACCAGAAAGAGCTACCTGAATAACAGCAATATACAACAGAAATATCGAAACTATCATAATCAATCATACAACCAATAACTTGCTTCGATACCTGAACCATATCAAATTTATCTTTCCATATATACAAAAAGATCAAACTAATCCGAAATAACCCCTTTTC
>NW_028234431.1:14104884-14107384 GCF_977035675.1 Penaeus japonicus
GGCGGAGGAGCGGCAGGAGGACCGGAGGAAGAAAAGAAACACCTGTCTTTTTTATCTTTCATTAGGCGTTCGATTGCTTGCATCATTCCTTGGGTGAATGTATTTATTGGAATGAGCGAAGATATCATTCAGTTATCGGTTATGCATGATCGTGTGTCCGTATCTGGAAGGGGGAATCTGATTCCCTCTCTGGGTGAATGCACAGGGAAGGAGCTGTCGTATTACCATTGTATACCGCCTCTCGAGTGCCTCACCCGGAAGAACCGCTATTGCTTAAGTTGTATATAAGAGGAGGCTGGTGAAAGGGGTTTATACATTGCTTCTTATTCTTCTATTTCTTATTATTCGCTCCCACTCCCCTCCCCTTCCCCCTTTTCACCTTCTTCAGAGGCGGCAACCCGAACCTCTACCCCCTACCCCCTACACACACCACCCCAAGCGCCACCATACTAACTGAAAACCCAAACAAAACCCTTTCAAACGAAACCGACTCGCGCAATTGTTCGAAATGGCGGCACGGTATTTATTTCTCATTCTTAGTCTCTCTCTCTCTCTCTCTCTCTCTCTCTTTCTTACCTCCACCACCCTCTCCTCTCCTCCTCTACTCCCCCCCTCCGTCCCTCTCTTTCTGTCTCTCTCCCCTTTTAGTGGGTAATACACAATTCTTTTTTTCCATCCCATGCCCTCCCTCGTACAAACGAAGGAGCCCGTATATTATGCCGTGAACAAACAGATTTCACAGCCTCTTGGTGGTGGGCACTCGGGTTCCTCGGAAGGATGCGGGATCAAAGGGTGCCGGTGCAGTGCTGTGTCTCGGAGGAGGAGGAGGTGCAGGAGGAGGAGGAGGAGGAGGAGGTGCAGGAGGAGGAGGAGGAGGTGCAGGAGGAGGAGGAGGTGCAGGAGGATGAGGAGGTGCAGGAGGAGGAGGAGGTGCAGGAGGAGGAGGAGGTGCAGGAGGTGGAGGAGGAGAAGGTGCAGGAGGAGGAAGAGGAGAAGGAGAAGGAGAGAGAGGTGGAGAAGAGAGGTGGAAAAGAGAGGTAAGGTTAGATGGGGTATGAGAGAGTGAATAAAGAGATGGAGGAGGAAGAACTGGCGAAGAGGGAGATGGAGATGGGAGGTAAGAGAAGGTGGGGTTTGAGAGAATGAGAATAGAGAGATGGAGAAACAATATAGAAAGAAGGCTAGAGAAGACAGATATGTAGATTAGAATCAGATGGAGATGAGATGAATAAAACAGAGTTGAAGAAGAGAGGTGGAGAAGAGAAAGATGAAGAGAAGAAGCAAGTGGAGATAAAGGATGAGAGATGGGGAGTAACGAGTTGAAGAAGAAGGGAGATGAAAATGAGGGAGATGGAAAAGAGAGGTAGTTGGAGGGGAGAAAAAAGAGGTAAAAGTAGATGGATATGAGGGAAGGAGAATAGGGATGCGGGAGAGAGAGCGATGGAAAAGAGAGAAACGGAGAAGAGAGTAGAGAAAGAGATATAATTGAGATAGAGAGATATAAGAATGGAGAGAAAAGAAGGTGCAAGCGGAAAAGACAGATAAGAAAGAGAAAAGACTTGAGAAAGAGGAAGGGAATTATGGAAACGAAGAGGAAGGGATGAAGAAGGGGAAATATATGATATATCGACGGGGAAAGAAGAGAGAGTAAATAAGATGAACGAAATATTGCGGAATTAAGGAAAAAAGAGACGTATAGAAAAACCAAGAGAAAGAAGAGATGAAATGTTGAAAAAAGTAAGGAGTTCAAAGAGGAGAGAAAAAAACAAACAAACTAACAGATCCAAGTTCCATAATGTAGACGAAAAAAGAGACAAAAAAGAAAAGAAAAAAGATACGACACAACTCTCCAATAAAATCAGAATCAAGAAACGAAGAATAAGAAAATAAAAAAGAAAAAGGCATCAAAGAACAACCGAGAAAAAAGACGAAAGAAGGAGAAGAAACGACCTTTGGACCAGCGGCTTTCGGCAAGGGTTGAATGGACACGTCAACGGTCCGACCGAACGGTTATCGAAACGCAGAGCAACCTGTCCGTGAAATACGTCAAAGTGCGTCAATAGAACTCTCCATCAAGCTACCAGAGAGAGAGAGGGAAGGAGGGAAAGGAGAGAAAGAGAGGGAGTGAGAGAGCCAAAGGGTGAGAGGCAGATGGGAAAAGATCGTGGAAATAGAATAGGACCTGCAGAACTATTGCTTCTGAGACGGTCAAAGGGGTTTGTAAAAAGAGCTGTAAGGTAAGGAGTTAAAGGGAAAAATGAGTGTAGAAGAGAGGCATTGAGAGAGAGAAAGAGAGAGAGAGAGAGAGAGAGAGAGAGAGAGAGAGAGAGAGAGAGAGAGAGAGAGAGAGAGAGAGAGAGAGAGAGAGAGAGAGAGAGAGAGAAGAGAGAGAGAGAGAGAGAGGAGAGAGAGAGAGAGAGAGAGAGAGAGAGAGAGAGAGAGAGAGAGAGAGAGAGACGGAGTAGAGTCAAAGAGAAAAAAAAAAAGGAAGAGAGAACAG
>NW_028234431.1:14129884-14134884 GCF_977035675.1 Penaeus japonicus
TTGTGAAATGTCTATGTTTGAGGGTCTTACTTTTTGCTTAGATCTTAGAATTTATTTGGATGTACTTTATTCTTATGTGATTATAATTTTTTTATTTAAGGAAAATAAACCTACGGATTTGGTTATCTACCGATTTTCCTATGTCACTTATTCCTATTCCAATTCGTTCATTGAATATACTGCAAAACTATCATAAGAGAAGCATACGTCATGATAATACAAGCTATAATGACGACAGTAAAAATAGCAACAAAAATAGACCACCGACAGTATTCATAATGACCATAATAATACAACAAAATCATTATCCCAATGGACCGGAAGCTGCCCAGAATCCACGCAAAGGTGTGACACGTCAAGGATTAGGCACATGAATGGTCCTTGTTCACATCCCGTCCTTATTACTCTTGTGGTCTCATTCTGTCGTATGTGTCTATTCTTTATATTCTTTTCCTCCGTTTGAGATCCTCGTAGACCTTGTTAAATGTGAACTATGAGTATTTAATTACACGTGAGACAAATAAAACCTGCTGATTCGTATATGGAAATGCTCAAATCAGACACCAACACATCACACAAACATACAATGACATAAAAAAATACCAACCACAATTAAATACAAAACAAGTACACCCATAACAAACATTCAGACAAAAAAAAAACCTTCTCCATACCTATCCATACATGTCTCATCACTCACATGCCTCGTCTCTCTTACGCTCCCACGGTGTTGCGGGCGAGTGACACAGGTGTTTTCCCGAGGGAGTCCGGTTCACACCCTGAGGTAATCCCATCACAGACGTCAAGTGTGTGAGCGCGGCCGAGCGAGAGCGCCAGACCCATGTTCGAGCTACTGGGAGGGGCGGGTGCGGGGAGGGGAGTGGGTCGGGGGAGGGGGGGGGGGGTGCTGTGTGGGTTTTATGGGTAAGGGTTCTTCTTATTAGTATTACTGATAAATTAATGTGATGGTTATTTTTTGTCATTGTTATTAGATGGGTTATTCTGACTCAGGGATAAATGTGTATGTGGATATGCATGACATGTGTATACGTATGTGCATATGAATGGCATATGTACAGTATATGCGTATGGATTTGTATAAGTATATGTATGTACAGGTTGATATATATATATATATATATATATATATATATATATATATATATATATATATATATATACACACACACACCAAAAATATGTATGTATATCTTATATAAAACGGCGTACTCTTAACTGCACCTTCACAAGAAAAAATAAATACCATGTCTACTCAGTGCAAAAACATCCGCCCTTAATAAAAAAAAGAGATCACTAATTTATTTCTAAAAGACCCATATCGACGCAGCATCTAAGCTAAAGAATGCAAATAGACCTCTGTCTCTCGGATCTTGCTAGCTAATGTTCTCTCGCAGGGGTAATGACTTGCCCCTGGGTGTGGCACCGAAAGGGTTATGTGCAGGTGTGCTCCCCTGGGGTCCTTCTTCCCCCCTTCCCCCGCGGCGCCTCTCTCTCCTCCCCCCTTTCTGTTTATCTGTCTGCTCATCTCTAGATTGGCGTCTGTTTGGCTGGTTGTCTGTCTCGTGTCCGTCTCTGTCTCTCTCTCCCTCCCTCCCTCCCTCTCTTTCTCTCTCTCTCTCTCTCTCTCTCCCTCCCTCCCCCCCCCCTTCTCTCTCTCCCTCTCTCTCTCTCTCTCTCTCTCTCTCTCTCTCTCTCTCTCTCTCTCTCTCTCTCCCTCTCCCTCCCTCCTCTCTCTCTCTCTCTCTCTCTCTCTCTCTCTTCTCCTCTCTCCTCTCTCCCCTCCCGTCTTCGCCCTCTCCCTCTCCGCCCTCTCCCTCTCTCTCTCTCTCTCTCTCTCTCCCTCTCTCCTCCCTTCTCTCTCACTCTCTCCCTTTTCTCTCTTCTCTCTCTTTCTCTCTCTCTCTCTCTTCTCTCTCCCCTCTCTCTCTCTCTCCTCATCCTTCCTCTCTCACCCTCTCCCTCTTCCCTCACCCTCTCCCTTCTCTCTCTCTCCTCTTCTCTCGCCCTCTGCCTCTGTCTCTATCTGTCTATGTCTGTCTGTCTGTCTGTCTCTCTGTCTCTCTCTCTCTCTCTCTCTCTCTCTCTCTCTCTCTCTCTCTCTCTCTCTCTCTCTCTCTCTCTCTCTCTCTCTCCCTCTCTCCTCTCTCTCTCTCCCTCCCTCTCTCTCCTCTCTCTCTCTCTCTCTCTCTCTCTCTCTCTCTCTCTCTCTCTCTCTCTCTCTCTCTCTCTCTCTCTCTCTCTCTCTCTCCTGCCTCTCAAAGACCCCTTCGTTCCCCTCGTGTTAATGCATCTGGATCCTTTTTGAGGTGTGTGAGATCCGCTCTCGAAATGGCATCGGGTTTCCGATTTCCGAAGGGCGGATTAGACCTTTTCTGGAGTTGCACTTTGGTGGGAGTAAAATGTGGTTATGTACATATAATCTTCACATTGTTCTGGCAATACTTATCTTCATAGAGTATTTTATAAATGGTTCTCTCTCTGTTTTTAGTTATCCTTATTATCATCATCATTGCTATTATTCTCCTTTTTATTTTCATGTTTATTTCTATGCTATTCTTATCATATTCTTATTCTTATTTGTCATTTTTCCTTTTTTTCTTTCCCTCTATTTCCCTTTCTCTTACTCCTATTCACATTCGCAGTCTTATTCCTCTCTTTAATCTCATTCTTATCCCTATCCTCATAATCACCATCAATCCTCATCAACAGCATCCCCATCCATCCTTTTCCTCCGAGTTCTTCAGATCCTCCTCGCTGCCTCTCCTTGCCTGACCCCGATTACCTATGGTTGTCATCGGCAGAGCAACGGTGCACGTGTTTCCTCCTGGGACGAGGATTCGGCAAGAGAGGGGCGTCGATGGAGCGATAAGGGCGACGTCAGAAGGGGGGAGGGGGGAGGGGGTCCAGAAGCATGGGGAGGGAGGGGAGGGGGCGGGGGAAGGGATTGACACACGTCGTGTTCAGGTGTTCTCCCTTGGGGGTCACACGTCACGTCTTCGGGTAATCTTATTTCCTGTGTCGTGATGGAGGAAGGAGACGGCTCTCGACTTGCTTTGTTACGCTGTGATGCATTTCGAGTTTTTTTTTTTCTTATGTTTCTTCGATTGATTTAATATTTTTTTTCTTCTTTTTCTTATCAATATCTGTTTTTTTTTGTGTGGGTTTTCTCATGTATTTATCTGTTTCTCCTAAGTTTATAAGTATAGTAACTCTCCTTATGTTATATCCAAGTATGAATATTTACAATACTTTTTCCTTTACTACTCATTTACGTTCATATGAAACTTGCACTTGAAGGGTCCAAATTTTCTCTAATAACAAACCACATCATTCTGCAAATGGTAAAATTAACTGCTTTATCGATTATCTTGAAGAATCTAAAGTCAGGCAATAAGTCTCTAATGGCGAATCTAATGGTTCATGCGAGGTAGGCAGAGTATGTGCACGTGTGTTATCGTGCTGCTATCTTGAGTGTGGTTGCGGGTGTGTGTGTACATATGTTTGTTGTATATATTTCCTGTCTGTTTTTTTCTTTTTTTAGTTGTATGAAATACCAAATAAAACACCTCTATAACTCAACAACATATGAGCTGTGAATATACTCCAACACTGACAAACATACACATATTCAGAAATTCACATAAGACCCAAAACTCATTACCAGCTAATTACTCGAGGAACCAGATCTGTATGCAGGTGTTCAAAGAGAATGGAGGAGGGATGGGGGGAGAGGGGGAGGGGGTGCTTCATTAGAATAAAAATGAAGAATACGCAGCGGCGTTCGAAGAAAGTTGGGTTAATGTCAGTTAATGACAATTTTACTAACATTAAAAATAACATAAAACAACAACAAAACAATCTTAACCACAACAACAGAGTGACAGGAGACACATATGGACAGAGCGATAGATAGATAGATAGATAGATAGATAGATAGAGAGAGAGAGAGAGACAGAGAGAGTGAGCGATAGAGAGGCAGAGAGACAAAGAGACAGAAAGAAAGTGAGCGACAGAAAGGCAGAGAGACAGAGAGACAGATACGGAGACAGAAACAGTTACAAAGAGAAATAAAGAGAGATAGCTAAACTCTCACTCATCAACAAATTTCATAAAGATATACGTACACCCACACCGTTATAAAGAAACCAAGCACTCTACGCTAGTCCCCCCTAAGCCCAACACATTCTTATCGGCTGCCCATCACACAATGAGGTACGGCAGATATGTGCATGTCATCAATGCACGTGTTCTCCCAAAGGGGTGAGGTAGAAGGGGGGGGGGGGGGCAGGGAGAAAAAAGGGAGGGTCAAAGACTGATATAAAGATAAAGTTTTTTCTAATATCCAACGTCTGATGAAGAACTTTTACAGATATTAAAAAAAACAAAAAACATTACGACTTCCATTCGTCCTTACAGTGACTATATCCTCTTATATAAAGTATATATCAAAAGATGCAAAGAGGTCAAGGGAATAGAAGGAGGAAGAGGGGGAGAGGGGGGGGGGGGAGATCGACACAAGTCATGTTCAGGTGTTCTCCCCTGGGGGCCACACGTCATGTCTCCAGGTAATCTTATTTCCTGTGTCGTGATGGCCAGTGGTGAAGGGTTTGCGATTTCATTTTCCATGGCGGGTATGGATAACTTTCGTTTTGTGCTGCTATTACGAGTGTTATCAGTGAAGTTATTATCCTTATTATTGATTAATGATGCTGATGAGGATAGCAATGATAATAACAATGACAATAATGGTACTGAAAATGTTAATGATAATGATAATGATAATAATAATAATGGTGATGGTGATAGTAATTGTGAATAAAAATGATAAAATACAGCGATAATGATGATACTACAACAATAATGATAATTATGATGATAAGAATAATAGAAACAATAATAATTATGATGGCGATGATAATGATAAAAGTCACATTACCTAAACATCTCAATGAATTTTCTATACAGCAATTGTGACTTAA
>NW_028234431.1:14147384-14149884 GCF_977035675.1 Penaeus japonicus
TATGGGTGTGTGTTATATGTGTATATTTGTATGTATGAAGTGAGGATGTTTAATACATATGGAGGAATACAGTTTTATCGTAATTTTCCTTTTCTCTATTGCTTCTCGCCCCCTTTATCAAGAGGCACCTTCTCTCTCTAACTGCATTTCTTCTTTTTCATCTTCCCGTCACGCTTATCACCATTATCGTCATTTCCCTTCTCCTTCAAGTCAGCCTTATCTGAACAAACTCCTCTCTTCTGTTTATCCAAAATTCCATCATTTCCGTCTCTTTCTTTTTGACCTTTAAAAGACACGATACAATCTCCAAACTTCACCCCGTTGCTGCTTCTGTTTTGACCTCCTGCGTCTTATCACCCGCATTATCTGAGCCTTATCTCCCAAGACGCCTCGCCATCTCCCCCCTCGTCGTCCTCTCCTTCCCCTTACCCTTCGTCGCCAGCCACAAGCAGCTGTTATCGGCGTCTCCCATCTCCCCTCTTTCCGTCCTCCTCGATTCGGTAGCGTCTTTCCCCCTGTCGCTTTTATCGGCTCTATCTCTTATCTCTGTTTACTTTTGCCGTCTCTGAAGATCCTTAAAAGTCCTCCTCGATCGAAGTCGCAGATTGGTGTTTCCCACGATCAGTTCTCATCGATAATGAGGGAAGGGAGGGAAAGCTGGGGGAGGGAAAGGAGTGAGGGAAGGAAGGGAGGGTGGGTGGGGGAGGGAGAGGGGAGAGGGAAGGGAGGGAAGGTGGGTGGAGGAGGGAGAGGGATGGAGGGAAGAAGAGCGAGGGAGAGAGAGGGATGGAGGGAAAAAGAGCGAGGGAGGGAGAGGGGTGGAGGGAGCGAAGGAGGGAGAGGGATGGAGGGTAGAAGAACGAGGGAGAGAGAGGGATACTTTTCTTTGTTTATTGTAATTACTTGGTAATGGGCGTCCGGTTATGATTCTGATGCCTGCTATTATGACTTCAATTATCGCCAGTATCATTCATGTTCATATATGCAATGGCTATGAAGACATGGAAAAAGAAACGAAAATCTATATAAAAAGTATATAATCAAGGGCATGCCGACCTCGGTAAATATAACAAGAGAACAAAAAACAACAGTAAGAATTGATGAGTGTTGTTGAATATGCAGAAAAAATACACGAAACCTTGGGATGGATATGAATATTAAGCCTGAGGAACTTCACTAAATCGGTTGTTCCATCTGACTTAGGCATTTTGATAGCAAAGATGATCTTCCATCATCAATAATATCAAAACAAGCTAATAAAAAGCTAATGCTTTACTGACAATACTCACTGAATAACAAAGTGGATAATGGAATTGATTGGCTCTCGGTGTTTCTAACATACACACACACACACACACTAAGAGAGAGAGAGAGAAGGAAAAGAAGAGCAGAGAAGAGAAGTGAGAGAGAGAGAGAAAGAGAGAGAGAGAGAGTGATAGAGAGAGAGATGTTGGCTAAAAATAGGCAGGCAAGATGAGAGAGTTAGAGTTAAATAGATAGATAGAGATAGATAGATAGATAAATAGATAGATAGATAGAGAGAATGACAAACAGAGACATAGAAGATGAGACAAACAAAGAAGAAGAAGAAAAAAAAGCTAAACAGGGCCTTCTCCAGTTGCAAGCCTTTGTCAAGTTGCAACAGGAACAACAAAGGCTAAGACGTTGATGAAAACTCCTGACGGCGCCGTACGTGTGATCCTTAAGATAGCATGAGGGGGAGGGGGGATAGGAGGCGGGGGAGGAAGAAGAGGGGGAGGTGTAGGTTGAGGAGGAGGGGGAGGAGAAGGAAGAGGTAGTAGAGGAGGAGTAGCAGGAGAGAGTTGAAGAGAAGGAGGAGGAGGAGTAAGAGAAGGAAAAAGAGGAAGAAGGGTAAGACGGAAGACAAGGGTAAGAAAGAGGAGACAAGGAGGAAAATAAGAAGCAAGAGGAGGTGGACGAGAGGAAGAGGAGGGTAAAAGGACGAATAGCAGGAGGGGAGGAGGAGGAAGAAGAGAAGGAGAGGAAGAAGAGGGTAAGGAAGAAGAGGAGGGGGGTAAGGAGGAGGAGGAGATGGATAAAGAGGAGGATGAGGAGAAGGATGAGAATGAGGGTGAGATGGAGGAGAGGTGGAGGAGAAGAGAAGGAGGAGGAGGCTAAGATGGAGGAGAAGGAGGGTAAGAAGGAGGAGGAGAGAAGGAAGAGGGGGGAGGAGGAGGAAGAGGATGAGAAGGAGGAGGAGGGCAAGAAGAAGGAGGGTGAGAAGGAGGAGGAGAGGAGGAGAAGGACAAGAAGAGGGTGTAAGATGGAGGAGGAGGAGAGGAGGAAGAGGACAAGAAGAGGGGGCAAGAAGAAGAAGGAGGAGGAGGAGGAGTCGACGTGGGTGAGCTGTGAAGGAAGGATCTTGTCTCTCCTTGGCTGTGGTCGCCGTAATGGATTCCCATGATTTATGATTTTCTTTTCTTCTTCTGTTCCTTTGTTGCTTATGCTTTCTTGTTATCCTATTTCCTCTTTCTTATTT